>NW_026596091.1:22068769-22108142 GCF_907164565.1 Psammomys obesus | reverse complement strand
TTTTCATTTTTCTGCATGTGGACATCCAGTTGGACCAGCACCATTTGTTGAAGATGCTGTCTTTTTTCCATTGAATGGTTTTGGCTGGTTTGTCAAAAATTGAGTATTCATAGGTGTGTGGGTTTATTTCTGGGTCTTCTATGCAGTTACATTGATCCTCCTTTCTGTTTTTAAGCCAATACCATGTAGTTTTTATTACTATTGCTCTGTAGTACAACTTGAGATCGGGGATGGAGATACCTCCAGATGATCTGTTGTTGTACAGGATTGTTTTGGAGATTCTGGGTTTTTTGTTTCTCCATATGAAGCTGAGAATCTTTTTTTCAAGGTCTGTAAAGAATTGAGTTGGTATTTTGATGGGGATTGCATTGAATCTGTAGATTGCTTTTGGCAGGATGGCCATTTTCACAATGTTAATCCTACCAATCCATGAGCATGGGAGATCTTTCCATCTTCTGAAATCTTCTTCAATTTCTTTCTTCAGAGAATTGAAGTTTTTCTCCAACAGGTCTTTCACTTGCTTGGTTAGTGTCACCCCAAGGTACTTTATGTGGTTAGTGGCTATTGTGAAGGGTGTTGTTTCCCTAATTTCTTTCTTGGCCATTTTGTCTTTGGTATACAGGAGGGCTTCTGATTTTTTTGAGTTGATTTTGTATCCTGCCACTTTGCTGAAGGTGTTTATCAACTGGAGGAGTTCTCTGGTTGAATTCTTGGGGTCGCTCATATATACTATCATATCATCTGGGAATAGTGACACTTTGACCTCTTCCTTTACGATCTGTATCCCCTTGATCTCCTTTAGTTGTATTATTGCTCTGGCTAGGACTTCAAGTACTATGTTGAAGAGGTAGGGAGAGAGTGGACAGCCTTGTCTCGTCCCTGATTTCAGTGGGATTGATTTAAGCTTCTCTCCATTGAGTTTGATGTTGGCTATAGGCTTGCTGTATATTGCCTTTACTATGTTTAGGTATGTGCCTTGTATTCCTGATCTCTCCAAGACTTTAAACATGAATGGGTGTTGGACTTTGTCAAATGCTTTTTCAGCATCTAAGGAGATGATCATGTGGTTTTTCTCCTTCATTTTGTTTATGTGGTGGATTACATTGATGGATTTCTGTATGTTGAACCACCCTTGCATGCCTGGGATGAAGCCTACTTGGTCGTGGTGGATGATATCTTTGATGTGTTCTTGGATTCGGTTTGCAAGTATTTTATTGAGTATTTTTGCATCAATGTTCATAAGAGAGATAGGTCTGAAGTTCTCTTTTTTTGTTGGGTCTTTCTGTGGTTTAGGTATCAGGGTGACTGTTGCTTCATATGAGTTTGGTAATGTACCTTCTGTTTCTATTTTGTGGAATAGTTTGAGGAGAATTGGTGTGAGCACTTCTTTGAAGGTCTGGTAGAATTCTGCACTGAAACCATCTGGCCCAGGGCTTTTTTTGGAGGGGAGACTGTGAATGACGGCTTCAATTTCCTTGGGGGATATTGGGCTGTTCAGTCTTTCTACCTGATCTTGACTTAATGTTGGAAGATGGAATCTATCAAGAAAATTGTCCATTTCATTTAGATTTTCAAATTTTGTGGCATATAGGCTTTTGTAGTATGACCTAATGATTGTTTGAATTTCCTCTGTGTCTGTAGTTATGTCACCCTTTTCATTTCTGATTTTGTTGATTTGGATATATCCTCTCTGCTTTTTAGTTACTTTGGCTAAGGGTTTGTCTATCTTGTTGATTTTCTCAAAGAACCAGCTTTTTGTTTCATTGATTCTTTGAATAGTTTTATTTTTTTCTAATTGATTGATTTCAGCCCTGAGTTTGATTATTTCCAGCCTTCTGCTCCTCTTGGGTGTATCTGCTTCTTTTTTTTCTAGGGTTTTCAGTTGGGCCATTAAGTTGTTTGTATGTGATGTTACAAATTTCTTCTTTCAGGCACTTAGTGCTATAAATTTTCGCCTGAGCACTGCTTTCAATGTGTCCCATAAATTTGGGTATGTTGTGCCTTCATTTTCTTTGAATTCTAGGAAGTCTTTAATTTCTTTCTTTATTTCTTCCCTAACTCAGCTGTCATTGAGTAACAGGTTGTTCAGTTTCCACGTGCATGTAGGCTGTTTGTTATTTCTGTTGTTGTTGAGGTCCAGCTTAAGTCCATGGTGGTCAGATAGAATACAAGGGATTATTTCAATCTTTTTGTATCTGTTGATGCTTTCTTTATGACCAACTACATGGTCTATTTTGGAGAAGGTTCCATGCGTTGCTGAAAAGACGGTATACTCTTTTGAGTTTGGATGAAAAGATCTGTAGACGTCTATTAGGTCCATTTGATTTAGGGTCTCTGTAAGTGTTTTTATTTCCCTATTTGTTTTCTGTCTAATTGATCTGTCCCTTGGTGAGAGTGGAGTGTTGAAGTCTCCCACTATTAGGGTTTTAGGATCAATGTGTGATTTAAGCTTTAATACTGTTTCATTTACGAATGTAGGTGCTCTTGTGTTTGGGGCATAGATATTCAAAATTGTGATGTCCTCTTGGTGGATTTTTCCTTTGATGAGAATATAGTGGCCGTCCTTATCTTTTTTGATTAACTTGGGTTGAAAGTCTATTTTATTAGATATTAGGATGGCTACTCCCGCTTGTTTTCTGGAACCATTTGCTTGAAAGACAGTTTTCCAGCCCTTTACTCTGAGGTAGTGTTTATCTTTGTTGCATAGGTGTGTTTCTTGGATGCAACAGAATGATGGATCCTGTTTCCGCAACCATTCTGTTAGTCTGTGTCTTTTAATTGGGGAGTTGAGTCCGTTGATGTTGATAGAAACTAGTGACCAACAATTGTTACTTATTTTAGATGTGGTGTTGGTGGTGTCACTGAGTTTCATTGCTTGTCTTCTTTTGGTTTTTTTGTTGTGTAGTTATCTATTTCCTCTGTTTCCTTCGATGTAGTTGTTTTCTTTGGTTTGGAGTTTCCCTTCTAGTAACTTCTGTAGAGCTGGGTTACTATGTAGATATTGTTTAAATTTGGTTTTGTCTTGGAATATCTTGAATTCTCCTTCTATGTTGATTGAAAGTTTTGCTGGGTAAAGTAGTCTGGGTTGGAATCTGTGGTCCCTTAAGGACTGTATGATTTCTGTCCAGGCCCTTCTGGCTTTCATAGTTTCTGTTGAGAAATATGGTGTGATTCTGATAGGTCTACCTTCATATGTTACTTGGCCTTTTTCCCTTGCTGCTTTTAGAATTTTTTCTTTGTTTTGTAGGTTCAGTGTTTTGACTATGATGTGACGTGAAGAATTTCTTTTCTGGTCTAGTCTACTTGGTGTTCTGTAGGCCTCTTGTATGTTTATGGCCATCTCCTTCTTTAAGTTGGGAAAGTTTTCTTCTATAATTTTCTTGAAAATATTTTCCGGACCTTTGAGCCTGATGTCTTCTTTTTCTTCTACTCCTATTATTCTTAGGTTTTGTCTTTTCATGGTGTCCTTGATTTCTTGGATGTTTTGTGTTTGGAACTTTTCTGATTTTATTTTTTCTTTGAGAGACTTGTCAATTTCCGCAAGTATATCTTTGTCTCCTGAGATTCTTTCTTCCATTTCTTGTATTCTGTTGGTGATGCTTACCTTTGTGGTGCCTGATCTTTTCTCTATGTTCTCCAGCTCCTGGTTTTTCTCTATTCGTGTTTTCTTTATTGATTCTAATTCTGTTTTCATGTCTTGCACCATTTCCTTCATCTGTTTGAATGTGGACTCCTGTTTTTCAATGATAGCTTCTATTTTTTTTTATCTGTTTCCTTTCTATGTATCACTAATTGTGCCTCTACTTCTTTGGGTATAATTGCCTGTATTTCTATGAGAGCTTTGTTTATTTCTTCTTTATTTGCCTTCATTTGTGTGGACATTTCTTTGAGAGCTTTGTGCATTTCTTCTCTGTTTGCCTCAATTTTCGTGGTCATTTCTCTGAGTGCACGATTTGTTTCCTCTTGGTTAGTCTGGATTTCTTTGGTTATTTCTCTGAGGGCTTTGTTCATTTCATCTCTATGGGCCTCTAATAGCTGGAGAAACATAGTTTTGAGGTCGTTTTCTTGTATATCTAGTGAATTGAAGTGTCCATTGTTTTGTGGGGTTGCTGGTGAGGTCATTGTGACCTGATTTTTGTTGGGAGTGTTCTTATGTCTGCCTCTAGTCATCTGGTTATTTATAATCCTCACTGGTTGTTTCTCGAGATTGTAGTTTGGGCTATGATCCTCTCTTTCTGTTTTCTGGACTGTTTTTTCAGGAAGATGAGAGAGGTTCACTGCTTTGGGGGTGTGCACTGTGTTTTCAGTTTTGCCTAAGTAAAGAATGTGACGCTGGCGCTATTCGCGTGCGCTTTTAGTAGGCGCAGTATACATGCGTGGATTCTCTGACTATTGCAGTGGCCTGCAAGCCACTATTACGCAGTTTTGACTGAGATCCAGGGATTGTTTGCCTGGATTATCCTGGTGTACCCGCAAGGCAGAGGCTTCAATGTCGCTATCCCAAGAATCCCTCTGATGCCCACACTAGGAGTGTGGGTGGCAGGGATCTCGTCTGGTTGCTTCTGTGGAGAGGCCCTGTGTCTGGGGCAATCTCTCCCTAGAAGGCTCACTCACTCTCTTGCAGGACCAGTTGGAATGCACAGGGGTTCCCCTTGCTCACTACTCTCAGTTTTGGTCCTAATGCAGAAGTGCACGGGTAGGGTAACAGTCAGCTCTGTGACACTGTGGCCGCAGGACTCGGTGTCCACCTTTCCTGTGTGCTGCCTCTTTGTTCTTTCCCTCTGCCAGGAGGGGTTGTGTTTACTGGTCCCAGGGTGGCGCGGGAAAGAGTTAGGGTGAGTGTATTTAATCCCAGATCCCGGGCCCAGATCTCTCTGCCAGAAGCAGCCTAGCAGTAGAATTTATGTTTGCTGATCCCAAGAGAGTACCGGGTAGGGTTGAGTGTCCTCAGATCCAGAGCTTGGGTTTCTCTGCTAAGGGCCGCTGGAGAGAGGGTGTTGTGTCCTTGGCAGGCTGCCTCTCTGTCCTTCCCCTCTGATCTTCTCCTCTGCTAGGGCGAGCTTATGGAGGTGCTCTCAGGGGAGTGCCAGCAGGGGTTGGGGCTTCTCAGTGGGATCCTGAGCCCTGAGCCGGTGGCGTTTCTCTGCCGGGGGGGGGGGGGGGCGCCGGTGATAGAACTTGCTGCTAGATCTTATTACGGTGGACCCAGGAGAATCTCAGGACGCGTAGGATGACCACAGTCCCAGATCCCGAACTGTAGTTTGTTTGCTAGGAGCGGCCGGCAGCACTGGAGTTCCGGCACTGTGAAGCAGCTGTGCGCCTCTTTATCCTTTTGCTCCGCTGCGGCAGGGTGATGGTGGTGGCAGGGTGATGGCGGCATTTGGGGGAGTGCCCGAAAGGATTGGGTTTTCTCAGCCCCGATCTCGGGTTGGGGTACAGACAATGTGGTCTGTGGCAGATTCTGTTGGGCACCTACTGCCTCCTCCGAAGAGGGAGTAGGGATTTTGAGCTGGGTGCGCAGCTGCTATCCGCCCGCGGTGGGAGCTCAATTGTGATGGTGGCAGGTACCCGCTGTGGTCAGAGAGACCTTCCAGGGAAATACTAGGTGACCCATGACCAGTCTGGCAACTTTCCTTCCCCGTGGGTTTTTTTTTGCGACTGGGACTCGCAGCCTTAGGCCCCCTTGTGCCCACCAATCAGCCTGGGAAATTGATCGTGATAAGCAGGCTTGTGGCACCAGCCCGGAGACCCAAAGCCTGCGTTGCCGGGTTCTCTTCCGGGTTCTGGCTGGGCAGCCGAGTGTGGACCCGACCGCTTCCCTTGCTGTGGGAGCCTCCCCTCACCTGGGAAACACGGTCGATCGCTGTTGTTTAAGGGCCCAGAGTTCAGTCTCCTGGTAGCTGCATGGAGTGTGTTGTTCCGCTTCTCAGACACGGTGTTCTTCCGGTGCCGCCATCTTGGCCCCTCTATTTCTTTCTTTAAGTTGGGAAAATTTTCTTCTATGATTTTCTTGAACTTGGAGCCTGGAATCTTCATTTTGTCTGTTCTTATTACTCTTAGATTTTTGTCTTTTCCTGGCGTCCTTGATTTCTTGGACATTTTGTGTTTAGAACTTTTCTGATTTTACTTTTTCTTTGAGAGATATATCAATTTCTGCAATTGTATCTCCAGCACCTGAGATTCTCTCTTCCATCTCTTGTATTCTATTGGTGATGCTTACCTTTGTGGTTTCTGATCTTTTCTCTAAGTTTTCCAGCTCCAGGGATTTCTCTGTTGATGTTTTCTTTATTGGTTATAATTCCGTTTTCATTACTTCCACCATTTCCTTCATCTGTTTGAATGTGGATTCCTGTCTTTTCATGATGGCCTCTATTTTTTCGTTTGTTTCTATATGTCACTATTTGTGCCTCTATTTGGTTGTATTTGCCTGTATTTCTTTGAGAGCTTTGTTTGTTTCCTTTTTATGTGCCTCTAATAACTGGATGAGCACAGGTTTGAGATCATTTTCCTGTTTTCCTGATGAATTAGCATGTCCATTGATTTTTGGGTTTCCTGGTGAAGCCATAATGTCCTGATTTTTGTTGGATGTGTTCTTATGCAGACCTCTAGCCATCTCCTTAGTTGTAATCTTCACTGTTTGTTCCTGGAGTCTGGCCTTCATACTGGGTCCATCTGTCTCTGGTGTCTGGAGTATTCTTCAGGAAGATGAGAGAAGTCCATTGGTTTGAGAGTGGGCGTTGGTGTTCCAGCTGTAGCTAAGAGAGGAAGGTCACAGACACATGTGTGCATGTGCAGGAGTGTGCATGGAAGTGTTCCTTGGAGGACAGGGTGCTAGAATGTGTAGATTCCTGGGAAGGTAGAGTTTAAGTGCAGGAGTTGGTGTGGGTGCTGGTGCTGTTTGTGTGTGCAATGTACATGCGCAGGTACTTGGAATACATCATTGGCCTACAGGCCTATAATAGTGTCTTCCTGGTATTCATATCTGTCTATGCACCAGGAATTTTTGCCTGGACTCCACCTGTAGACCCACAGAGCATGGCCTTCAATGTTGAGAACACTGCCCCAAAAATTCGTATGTTGCCCACAGTTACAGTGTGCATCGGAGGGAATCCAATGTCTATCTGCTAGCATAGAGCCTGTATCTGGGCTCAGGACATACTCACTTGAAGGCACACTCACTCACTGGGAGGACTAATCAGAAAGCACAGGTGATCCCCCTGTTCTCTACTCTCAGATTTAGGTCGCAGGTGTAAATGAGAGTGTTGAAGATCTGTCAGCTCAGTGGTGTCCACTGTTTGGCTGCCAGGCAGGGAGACCCATACTTGGGGGACCTGCCTCTGCTGTCTCATTCATTGAGCGGGGGAGTCCTGCTTGGGCTAGCCACTGCCCTGCTGCAGCTGCAGACCTGGGAGTCCCCTACAGCTACCTGCAGCAGCCTGCAGCAGCCTGCAGCAGCTGCATATCTGGGAGGCCTGTGCTTGGGGTAAGAGAAAGTGCGGGGGTGGGGTGAATATTCTCCACTCTCAGTCCCTGGAGATGTCCACCGGTGACCTGGATTCAAACTGTCCCAGCTCATGGGCTGTCCCCTCTGGCCCAGGAAGTCTCAATGTCAATGTTCTGGCTTCAGCTGCCCCTCCACTCACCAATTTCAGAGTTTCAGATCCTGTGCCCCTCAGATAAGGAGCATGCTGGTCTCAGCCATCTTGGACTCCCACATTTTCTTTGAAAGCTTATTAGTATATATCCATTGTCCAAAGTGGTTTTTATGTGACATTTTCTTTTGATTATAAATTGTAATTTTATCATATTTATACTAATTTCCTCCTCCAAATCTCACAAGTCTTGATTGTATTCTGATAGAAAAGTATATATAGCATAAACACATATAATATATATAACCTATATGAGAGAAAACATATAATATTTGTCATTATGAGTTTTATTTTATTCAATATTTCCATAGTGGAAAATGCCAGAGCAAAGAGAGAACAAGAGAAAAAAATAGTCAAATGAACTTGCTCTTTAATACAAGTGCATTAATCCTATTTTTGAAATGATATTATCATGACTTACCCACAAGTAGGTATAATCAAAGATCTCACTTCTTAATACTGTTCCAAAAGCAGTTAAGATCCTGGCATTTGTAGTAGGACAGTAGCAAATACCTTCTTTGTATTAGGTTATGTTGGAGTATTATTACAGTACTCTCAAAATTCAGGCTACTAACACTCAGTAGTGTTTGAAAAAATTTGAAATTCATTTGTTTTTGATACTTTGTTGGCTGTATTGTCCTGAGCATGCTATGTTAAAAGCATAGATGGGCACTTTTGTCTTTCCACAATATCATTAGTCATTGCATAACAATGAACTCAGAACGTGTACTGTTTTTAATGGCAGCAATTTGCCAGACAAAATTTCACTTATTTTGGTGATAACAAGAGTCACAGTCTCTGCTAGTGCAGTCTGAGTCTCTACTGTCACAGTTTGTTCTTGTCGGTGGATGATCCATGTTTTCCACACTAAAATTAAAACATTTAAGCCAGCTCGAGTTAAAAACGAGGTATAATTTCAGGGTGTTCTTGCTGTGTGTTATTCATTCATTTCGTACTTGAAAAACTGAAAATTACATATTTACCCTGTTTTTCACTCATTACTTTCTCTCTGTTTTCCTTTCTTTGCTTTTAAATTCGTCTAAAACCTTTACATTTAGAGACATTGGAAAACTCTCCTCAATATTTACTAGTAAAAATATTTCTACTGATGTTTTTATCCAAAAGCGTAAACAGGCAAGTTTCCCTTGTCAGAAGTTAAAATATATATGCTTTGCCTATAACATTTTATAGGAAAAATCTGGTATTTACGCACATATACACAAACACGAGATTTGTTCTTTAAACTAAAATTTATTTTTATTGTAAGATGAGAAGATTTTTTAATTATTCATTTTTGTTACAGCATTACAGACTACTCATTTTATATAAATTGGTGAAACAACCAGTTTGAGCTTCTGACAGCCACAGGTGACTCTGACCTATACACCATGATTTATTTTGTAGACACATAATTAGTTTAAAACCTGCAGCTGTGTTAATTACAAAGATGACTTCAGCATTCAGATGTTTTATGCATTTATCATATTGGCTGTCTGGACAGCGTGTTTATGTTTTCTTAATTTATTTACCAGTAAGTAAAGTTTAAAATGTTATAACAAGATAGTGCAGATTTTTTTGAGAGAAAATAAAAAGAGAAGGTAAAGTTATTGTTTTTATAACTAAAAGAATAAGTTTAAAGACTGGCATTTTTTAAACTGAGGCCAGTGTAGATATTTTCACATTATGCTATTATATTAATAAGAAAATAATTATTTCATATTTTAAGAAGTATTTTTATATATTTATAACTATGTTAGTTTGAAAAGATTACATTCTCATTTTATGTACACAAAGAAAAGCATTAGGATTTTATATAATTATTTTTTATTTTAATAATATTAAAAATTAAATTACAATTATAGAGTGTACCTTGAATAAAAAATATCAAAATGCTAGATTTAAATTGTTTATTTAAATTGTGTTTCAATTTAAATTGATTTCAATTTAAATTAATTGTATCATAAATCTGAGATACTGGCTATAATCCTGATTTTTTCCGACCATTCTCTGTGAGTCCTTCTTGAGTTTGCTTAAGTTCTGCATTTAAAGAAAGAGAATAATGGGGGGGGGGTAATTTTATTTATATTAATGTAATTGTCTATTTTCAGGACATCTCCAGAAATAGCAGTACATGCTTTTGATAGTGTATGGTCTGCAGCAAGGATTCATGGATGATGTATCATAAGTGAGAACACCCGATTGTAAAGATACCTCTGTTCTGATCTGCGTGACAGAACACAGCACACGGCACACATAAGACTTAGTTTACTCAGTGTGGTTTTTAGTTCACAAGGCAGCTACTCTAGAGCTCTCTCCATGTCGTGAACTGAATGTGGTGTCTCAGAGGTAGCATTCTGTGGAGTTTCTGATACTAAGTTACTGTGCATATTTCAGGTTGCTTACCTAACTTGGCTATAACTTTTGGGAACTACAAAGCTTTCTACTATATAATATCTCCATTCCATATTGATGGAGTTTGTTGTAATTCTCTATCCTTTGCCTATATGTGGGGGACTAGGGCAACAGTGTCTATTTCTGTGCTGTCACCACATGTCTCTGTGTTATACAAGGTAAACTTCATCTCCTGCTGACTTCTGGTGTTCTCTCACAGTCACTCATCCCCAAGGCAGCTATGTTTATGTCCTTGACTTTGATTATTTGCAAAAGAAGCAAGAGCTTGGAAACTTATGTAGTGCCACCCTGAATTCTTTGAAAAAAATTAGTAATACAATGTCTATTAAAAGTGGAAAGTAGGGTATTCCCCACTTTTTTTTCTAGGCGATTTAATGTGTCAGATTTTGTGTTGAGGTCTTTGATCCACTTGGACTTCAGTTTTGTGCAGGGTGATAAGTATGGATCTATTTTCATTTTTCTATATGTAGACATCCAGTTGGACCAGCACCATTTGTTGCGGACGTTATCTTTTTACCATTGTATGGTTTTGGCATCTTTGTAAAAAATCAGGTGTCCATAAGTGTGTGGGTTTATTTCTGAGTGTTCTGTTCGGTTCCATTGATCCACCATTCTGTTTCTATGCCAGTACCGTGCAGTTTTTATAACTGTTGCTCTATAGTACAGCTTGAGATCAGGGATGGAGATACCTCCAGAAGATCTTTTATTGTAGAGGATTGTTTTAGCAATTCTCGGTTTCTTGTTATTCCATACGAAGTTGAGAATTTTTCTTTCCAGGTCTGTAAAGATTGTGTTGGCAATTTGATGGGAATTGCATTAAATCTGTAGATTGCTTTTGTTAAGATGGCCATTTTTACTATGTTAATCCTGCCAAGCCATGAGCATGAGTTCATGGACCTAGAACTCATTGGTACAGGAGAAAACTTCCTGAACAGAACACCAACAGCACAGGCTCTAAGAGCAACAATCAATAAATGGGACCTCATGAAATTGAAAAGCTTCTGTAAAGCAAAGGACACCGTCATCAAAACAAAGCAACTGCCTACAGATTGGGAAAGAATCTTCACTAACCCTTTATCTGACAGAGGACTCATATCCAGTATATATAAAGAACTAAAGAAGCTGAAAAGCAGCAAACCAAGTAATCCACTTAAAAAATGGAGAACAGAGCTAAACAGAATTCTCGACAGAGGAATATCGAATGGCAGAGAAATACTTAAAGAAATACTCAACCTCATTAGCCATTAGAGAAATGCAAATCAAAACAACCCTGAGATTTCACCTTACACCCATGAGAATGGCCAAGATCAAAAACTCAAGGGACAACACATGCTGGAGAGGTTGTGGAGAAAGAATGTAAACTTCTATAACCACTCTGGAAATCAATCTGGCGCTTTCTCAGACAACTAGGAATAGCGCTTCCTAGAGATCCAGCCATACCACTTCTAGGCATATACCCAAAAGAGGCGCAAGTACACAAAAAGGACATTTGCTCAACCATGTTTGTAGCAGCTTTATTTGTAATAGCCAGAAGCTGGAAACAGCCCAGATGCCCCTCAACTGAAGAATGGATGCAGAAACTGTGGTACATCTATACAATGGAGTATTACTCAGCAATGAAAATTAAGGAAATCATGAATTTTGCAGGTAAATGGTGGGACCTGGAAAGGATCATCCTGAGTGAGTTGTCCCAGAAGCAAAAAGACACACATGGTCTATACTCACTCATATAAACATTCAACAGAGAATAAACCCACTAAAATCTGTACATCTAAACAAACTAAGCAAAAGAGAGGACCCTAACTAAAATGTTCAATCCCCATCCTGAAAGGCAAAGAGGATGGACATCAGAAGAAAAAGAAAATAGGAAACAACCTTGGAACCTGTCACAGAGGGCCTCTGAAAGCCTCTGCAGTATAGACTGTCAAAGCAGATGCTGAGCCTGATGGCCAACTGACAGGCAGAGTGAATGGAATTTTATGTAAGAAGTGGGAAATAGTATAAGAGCTCGAGGGGACGGGATCTCCACAAGGAGAGCAACAGAACAAGATAATTTGAACACAGGGAACTTCCCAGAGACTCATACTCCAACCAAGGACTATCCGTGGAGATAACCTAGAACCCTGACAATGCAGCCAGTTCTGATGAGAACTGATAGACTAAGATCAGAAAGAAGGAGAGGAGGACCTCCCCTATCAGTGGACTTGGGGAGAAGCATGCATGCAGAAAGGGGGAAGGGTGGGACCAGGAAGGGAGGAGGGAGGGGCTTATGGGGGGATACAAAATGAATAAAGTGTAATTAATAAAAGTTAAAAAAATAAAAAAGTAATCTTAAGAAAAAAAGTGGAATGTAGGGGCAAGAAGGATGGATCAGTGGTTAAGAGTGGTTATCACTATTTTAGAAACCAGGGGGTTGGCTCCCAGTAACAATGGTGGCTCAAACCTTCTGTTGGCAGAACCTTCCAGGGACTATGATGCACCCTCTGGCCTGTACTGTCACCAGAGGCACATGCAGTACATAGCCACATCACACATTCAGGCAAAATACTCACACACATAAAATGAAATTTATTTAAAAATGTAGAAACTATCCCAGTCTTTGTGACTGAGGTCTGTAATCCTAGCACTTGGAATAGAGAAGCAGGGACAAGATTCTCTATGCCACCCTCCCTCAAAAACATGGTGACTCCAAGGGAAAGGACAACTTCAACTACATGAGACCCTGCCTTGAAAAAAAAAAAGTTGGGGATGGGAACTAGATATTATTTTTTTGTATGTAGTTTATTCTCTTCTACTTTTTTTAAAATTAAATTTTAATTTTTTTTACATTAATTACATTTTATTCACTTTGCATCACAGCTGTAGCCCCCTACCTCATTCCTTCCCATTCCCACCCTTCCTCCCTCATCCCCTCCCATGCCCCTCTCCAAGCCTACTGATAGGGGAAGTCCTCCTCCCCTTCCTTCTGACCCTAGCTTATCAGGTCTCATCAGGAGTGGCTGCAAGGTCCTCCTCTGTGTCCTGGCAAGGCTGTTCCTCCCTCTGGGTCGGGGTGGGGGGGAGGACACCTAAAGAAGCTAAACAAGAAGGAGGACAGGGTAAGAGGATCAATCCCCACTTAGAAAGACAAAGGGGAAGGACATTGGAAGAAGGAGAAAACAAGAAACAGGACAGGAGCCTACTACCACTGAGGTCCTCTGAAAGGCTCTACCTAGCAGTGTATCATAGCAGATGCTGAGTCTCTACTTTTTTATGTAAAAGATACTATCTGCAACATTCTCTGGTACTGCTGCAGTGGCTAGAGCTATTGGGAGATGTGGACCTTACTACTTGCTGTGGGTCTGGCCAGAGTCAAAATCAATGCCGAGCTTGGTCCACCGTTCCCAAGTATTTGTGTTGTTAATACTTGCCTTTTATGAAAAATACATGGATAACTTACATGGGTATCATATATTTTTAAAGTGATCATTTTCTCTTGTTAATAAAAATGCATTTTCTATGAAATATAATCAAATTCCCACAAAGTGTAATTGGTATGTCTTCCAGGACTGCTCACTACTAGGATTATTAATAATTTCCTCAGCTGATAGTAAAGGATGAGAAGCAATTAATGGGCATATGTTGCCACTTGAGAAAAAATATTCTCTCTTTATTTGTTTCTGCAATGCCAGAGATATTTGCTAGTTCCCAAACTACTTCTTGTTTCACACTGGTGTTTTTGGCATCATGTAAAATGTGGTTAATTTTTTTTTTTTACTGTATCCATATATTTCAACAGCAAAAGGTATCAGAACATTGTTTTAAGACATATCAGAAGATTCTATAGAAGTGAACGGTTTGGCAGAGTTTCTTATCACTATTCACACTTAATTATTATCACACTATAATAACTTACCTTAATTCCTTCCTTAGAACAATATAAAATATATTTTTATTATGGTCCTCACTTTATAAATGAGAATAGTGAACTGCAAATAAATTTTATTTTTTATTTAATATACAAATAAAAAAACAAAAAAAAACCTGTTTTATTCTTCACTAGTACAGAGAATAAAGGCATATAAATAATAAACATCCAAGAAAATAGGTGAAGTCAGGTTGTCTAGGCCTGCTATCTGTGCTTGAATCCTTTTCTCTTTTCTTAACAAAGAAATATATCTATGATAGTCTTGGAACTTAGAGAAAATCCACACCAATCATGTAGGCATCTCAGAAAGCCCCTATAGTTAAAACTAGGTTTGCTTGTGGCAAAGGAATAAGAACAGTTCTCTGAACAGTAATAATATCCTGACAGTTTATGGAATAAAGCCTGTGTGTTTGATAGTAACAAATTCTACAGTGTTGGTTATAATTGTTCCTGTGGGAAAATAGTAGGAAAAAAAAAGGCTGAATTTGCAGAGGCACATCAGAACATGTTGAGTCTCACACCTTAGACTATGAAATGTAAACTTTATTCTAGAATCTGTGGGGAACTGTCCAAACACTTTAAGGGCTTTAAATAAGATATCAATGTAATCGTATTTGTCTTTTAGAAAGGTCATACTGGCAGAAAGGTTAGAGTATGAATTGAAGAAAGTCTCCTTAGGAAACAAGGGAAGTAAACAAGAAAACAGTTGAGCAGAATGCTGCTAGAATTATAGAGAAGCGATGATAAAGAAGGTGGAGGTAATGGAAGCTGCATTTTTTTTTTTTTATTTAGAAAGACCATCATTCCATAGATTTTTTTCTGTGTATATTTTACTTGGAACTTTCTACATGTAATCTCTGATGTCTAGTATTTTTTTTTCTTTTACAAATAAGAACATGTTGTAAAATTTGTACAATCACACTTTATCTGCCTACAAATGGTAATCACTTATAATTCCAATTTGTGATGCATGTATATATTTTTAATATTAATAAATATAAATACATAAAGTGCCAGTAAAAGAAGTTATTATTAAGCTATATACACCAAATGGTATTTTATTTTCCAGATGCATTAAGAAAGCAAAGAGAAATAATGAACGTACTCTGCAAATCACATCACACAGAGTCTTATGATGATCTATAAAAATCCATATAGTCTATCATAAACAATCTCAACAGTATACACTTAAATGTATCCTTTTAAAAATTTAACTTCTATTTATCAATATATTGAAGAATTTTTTTCTTTTTCTTTTTTTTTTAATTTTATTTTTCTTATTAGTTACATTTTGTTAACTCTGTGTCCCAGCTGTATCCCGCTCCCTCATTCCCTCCCCAATCCCACACTCCCTCCCTGGTCTCCTCCCTGCCCCTTTCCAAGTCCACTGATAGGGGAGGACCTCCTCCCCTTTCATCTGACCCTGTTTTATCAGGTATCTTCAGGGCTGGCTGCAAAGTCCTCCTCTATGGTCTAACAGGACTGCTCCTCCCCTGGGGGGATGGGGAGGTCAAAGAGCCTGAGAAAGATTTCGTTATTAATATAATGTGTTGTATAATGTGGCAATCCAAGCTTAGGAAGATGAAGTATTTTAGCCAAAGTTTTACAACTACTTAAATATTGAAATTTAGGGATTAAAATCTGTCTTTTTCTTTTATTTCTTTCTTTTTTGTGTGTGTGTGTTTTGTGTGTGTGTGTGTGTGTGTGTGTTTGTGTGTGAAGTTGATGTTTCTGTTTTCCTTGAAGATTCAGTTTTGTCATGTGATATTTTGCTGCAAGCTGGGCATGTTATGTTTTGGTGTAGGTTGACGTGTGAGACGGCATGTAATGTTTTGTTTTGAGCTCTCATGCGAGGGGTGTGACTTTTTCATGGGTGGATTCTGAGGAGAGGAGATTATATAGAGGCCCATACACACTGAAACATCACTTTTTGGATTGACATTGCTGTGCTGATCTTCATGCTTTGCCACTGCCACTTGACTTTTTGGAAAGAAACATTCCAGAGAACTTCTCATGGCAGTGCAACTGAGTCTTGTGGCTTTTCCTGACTTAGTGTTGGCCTTTGGACTGGAATGCTGGTATCCTGACCACTGAGTTTGGCAATCCCCTAAAGACTCATTGACCCAAATCAGCAGGAGGTTGATAAAAGAGGTCCACAGCCATTTTGGGGGTTGTTGGAAGGTCAGTAAAGGTGTTTAAGAACCTTAAATCAAGTCAGTTTGGTGAAAAATCTAAACTTACATATAATACAGTGTGTGTATTTGTGTGTGTGTGTGTGTGTGTGTGTGTGTGTGTGTAGGGTCTGCTGTGAGCCTGTGTATAAGGGAATTAAAGTCACAAGAGGAATTTCAGTGTCCTACTTTGTTACTTTCTGCCTTATTCCCTATGGTAGTCTTTGAATGGACTTGAAATTCACTGTTTTGTCCAGGAAGGCTGACAAGGAATCCCTAGCAATATTCCCATATTCTCCTTTGGGACTGGGTTTATGAGCATGCACTCAGGTGCTGGAGGTCCAAACTCAGGTTATTTTGATCATAGAGTAGGCACTCTTTCTAGTAATCCCAAACCTAACCTCTTTTCCTACTCAGGGCATTTGCCGCCAATCTTTATCCGAAGTTTCAGATTTCAAATAAAGCTAGGAATAGAAAGTATGGTTAGAAATGCAGACTTTCCCTCTCAGTGGACTTGGGGAGGGGCAAGGGAGGAGATGAGAGAGGGAGGGGGGAATTGGGAGGGAATAAGAGAGGGGGCTACAGCTGAGATACAAACTGAATAAAATGTGATTAATATAAAAAATTTAAAAAAAATGCAAACTTCAGAGAGTAGGGATTAGTTTGCTTGCCTAGCATGCACAAATGCATGAGACTGATCCATATTATAACACAAGGTGTAATAGTAGACAACTGTATCCTTAGCATGCAGGAGGCAGAAACAGGAAAGTCCATTCAAGGTTATCTCAGCTCAAAATAAGTTTAAGGTCATCTTGGGGTATCTGAGATCCTTTCTCCAAAATGAAAACAATAACAAAAAATTATGTTTTATTCATGAAATAAAACATAATTAATATTTGTAATTCTGGTATCAATGTGATTTCAATATCCAAATGAAGTTGAGTGACAAAAATTCTAACCCCAGTAAATTGGAAATAATTACGCACACATTTGGTTGGAGCATATTCAGGTCTGAATTGGATGAGGTGGTCTTCCCAAGCAATGGTTCTTTGATGCACTATCCTGTAATTTTCTTTAAGCATCTTTACTAGCTTCAAAGATACGCCCTAAGCTTGCTCTCACTTTTATTTTATCAATTTAAATTCTCTTATGTTTTTAAGAAGTAAAAATGCTTTTCTTTGTGCTGCCAAAATTTTTAGAAACAATAAACTAGACATTTTCCTCAAAACTCAGACAGAAACAAAATAAACTTCTTTTTAGCAGAATACATTTTTCCATCCAGGATGATGGTTTTTTAATGAACCATGGAAAAGGAAAAAAAGACATACATGAACAGCTTGCAGCCCCACACAGGAGACTAAGATGTCACAGATAAACTGGTTTGCTCATGCCTTAACTTTCTTAAAAAAATTCTACCTAAGCAGTAAAAAAAATCGAAAAGAGTCTATATATGATGAGCTTTCCAACTAAAATTAGAGTATATTTTCTATTTGGATTACAAAAGTGGACTTGTGGTCTCTATCAGATAAGAAGAGCTGGGCTCTAATCAAATTCTAACACCTCGACGATTGTAAGGCTTTGTGGCAAGTTGTAGCTCTAGTATCATAAAGGTAAGAGAAAGGCAGATGAACACTAACAGTGAAAGTGAAACACCATACAACATGTTGGGTGACATAACAGTTCACTGAAAATAAAATTCTATACTTACAATAGCAGAAATATGTTAAGTGGGCATATTTTATATATGAAATTGAAGTACGAAGCTGAGTGTTTCCATGGTTACAATAACTCACACATTATCTATTGCAAATCTTAACACAACTCAACTGAATATCATTTCCATTGAAAGTGCACAAGCTCACGTCCTCTTTGAGGAGAATGTTGCATAGAGAGGAAGTAAGTATAAAGGTCAGAGAGATCTCTGTTTACTTTGGAAGTTTGGATGATCTCACTCAGTGTAATGTTCTTAGGTGTCATCTATTTACTTGAAATTTTACTTTACAGCTGAGAAACATTTCACTGTGTATATATTTTACAAATAAAGTAAAAAAAATACAAACAGTTTTAATAGGTGCCTTGCATAAGGGAATAATTCTGCTTCCCAAAGACATGTTATTAAATTGAAATAGTGGAAGGCATAGATGACCTTTCTATAATCCATAGGTCAAGTAAATCCAAAAGCAATCTAACATTGACAGTTGTCATTGCTCTTGGTTTTTCATCACAACTAAATGCTAAGAACCTAATGCTGGAACCATTAAAGAAAGCACCTTGGTTTCAGGATATTAAACAGAACAAAACAACACTACCACAAACCAGACAAACAACAAAACACCAGACTTGACCTTACCAGGAAACTCCTTGCTTTCAGTGCTAGAAGTTTCTTTTTAAGTACACCAGAAAATATGTCCTTATCTACCCAGTAAGGGCACAGCATGCCATAACAGCAATTTGGCCACTAGTGCAATAGTAGCAAGACTGTTTGTAGAAGTAAATATTCATTATTGGGTATATTGGAGGTCTACTCCACAAGAGGGGATGTATGTTGTTATTGTAAACATGGCCTATGAATTTCCAAATTTTTGTCTTGACTAAGAAGAGAATGTATTGATATTGGTTAGTTAAACTGTTATGTTGTCAAGCTGCCTTCTAAATATTTATGTTTATATCCATAAATTTGTGCTTTTATTCATAGATCTTGGTCAGAGAAGTTTCTTATTACAGTAAGTAATGATTAATGCAGAGACTCATAACTATTTAATAAGTGACTGTGATTGATCAGCTGTAGACAGTATATTTATATCAAATCTACTCCTCAAGGCTCAGGGAACAAGGAGTGGGGCAGAAAGAATGAAAATAATTCCTTAACATGATATCCAGCTGTTTTGTGATTATGAAAATTCATTTAAATAGCCCCTGAAGACAGGGTGTCTACGAATTCATAAATAGGCCATTTGGCTTTAGTGATTTTTTTTTTCCTCAATCATATTTTTCTTTTTTTTTTTAATTTTTATTTTTCTTTTTAGTTACAATGTGTTAACTCTGTGTCCCAGATGTATCCCGCTCCCTCATTCCCTCCCCCTCCCCAACTCCCTCCCTGGTCTCCTCCCTGCCCCTTTCCAAGTCCACTGATAGGGGAGGACCTCCTCCCCTTTCATTTGACCCTGTTTTATCAGGTATCTTCAAGGCTGGCTGCAAAGTCTTCCTCTGTGGCCTAACAGGACTGCTCCTCCCCTGGGGGTGGGGGGGGAGGTCAAAGAGCCTGCCCTTGAGATCCTGTTAGAAATAGTCCTTGTTCCCCTTTCTTTGGAAAACTACTTGGTTACTGAGCTACCACGGGCCACATCTGAGCAGAAGTTCTATGTTATATCCATAGATGGTCCTTGGTTGAGTGTCAGTCTCAGAAAAGACCCTGTGCCCGGATATATTTGGTACATATAGAGCTCCTATCCTTTCCATATCATACTAGTAGTGCTACATCAAGACCCAGCTATACCACTCCTAGGTATATACCCAAAATTTGCTCAAGTACACAACAAGGACATTTGTTCAACCATGTTTGTAGCAACTTTATTTGTAATAGCCAGAACTTGGAAACAACCCAGATGTCCATCAACAGAGGAATAGATACGGAAATTGTGGTATTTTTACACAATGGAATACTACTCAGCAATCAAAAAGGAGGAAATCATGAAATTTGCAGGCAAATGGTGGGATCTACAAAGGATCATTCTGAGTGAAATATCCCAGAAGGAGAAAGACAAACACGGTATATACTCACTTATATAGACCTACAAGATATGATAAACATATTTTTCTTCTTAAACTGTGAACTTCAAGTTAAGCACTCTCCAATGTTTACAAGTTATGGGGCTGGTAGTAATACAAAGGGTTTTGTTAGCAAGTAAATCTGCATTAGGTCCCTTTATCTTGAGGTTTTGTTTTTTTTTTTTTCTTCTCAGAACATTGATGAAAAGAAGACTGAATCATCATAAATAAAAATGCAAGACAAGTGAGCAGAATGTTCCTGGGTTTGCCATATTGCAGATTTAGTATTCAGATGTTATAGAATCACTGACCAAACTTATATGCAACTTTTCTTAAGCCTATTATTCTTTAGCGTTCCCATACGTTATTGCTAGTCTAGGGGGCTAAAGTTCAACAAGGAGAATAATCTATGCTAGCACATTTCAGTCTACCTCTAGCCTTGCACATGCCAAAAGTGTTTTTAGTCCATCTTGCAAAAGATCTTGCCCCATTTCCAGAAACACACAAATATCTCTCTGTCTCCATCTTTCTTTCTCTTTCTCTCTTTCTTTGGACGAAATAGAATGATTCTCCCTGCAAGAAAAAAAGCTTTTCTTTTTAAATAAATAAGAATACATTTGGGAAAATTTAAGACTACTCAAAAAAAAAAAAAAAAACCTGAAGAAAATAGTAAGATATTTCATGTTTTTGAGCTAGTAAGTCAACATATCTAATGCTAAGAAATATATCTATAAAATACACATGTTTTGAAAACTACAATTCAGGATAATTAATTGGAAAAATGATGCTGTAAAGAAGAATGTTTCTGCGGTGGGTAGAGATCACTTCCAACTCGAAGATCCAAAAGAACAATCAAGGACGAGATCTATCAGGAAGCCCAGAGAAAATCACCCAGAACGAACAAACCACTATTGACATCTATGCTCTCAAGATGTTGATTGATAGAAAGATTCGTGCTAAGCCAGCTGGAGAGCCACAATCTGAAGACTGTGACATCGACAGAATCTGATTACCAAAAATTGAGGCAGCGTGAGAACGGAAAGCACTACTAGGTGAACTTCAATGTGAGTCAGCGATTAAGATACATATATTGCTTTCAGCCTGAGGGAAATGCTCAAGAAATTTATGTTCATAGAAAATTAAGAGATGTTTTAGGACCATGCTGCCAAATTACATGGGAACAGACAAGAGAAACAGTTAATAAAAAGACATTTGAAAATATTTTTTTTTTCTGGATGAGTTATGAGGGTGAGGGATGACCAGTTTAAGTAATTAAGGGCACTTAATAGATAGGGCAGCTGTAAGACCTGAAAATGTAAAATAAAAATAAAAATAAGAAAAAGATAACAGCTATGCCAGTGAGGTTTAAAATGATGAAATTTGCACTTAGTCATCCAATGCTATAAAAAGTAATGATCTATGTTTTTCTTCACACTCCTAATTTGACTCCCTACTCAGAGACAATTACATTTACCAGTAAAATTTAAGGTTGTTTCTATGAAGAGCTACAAAGCTGTGTTAATATTTGCTATGAGATGGTGATTGCTTGTTGATAGTTTAGTAGTTAATCTGTGAGAAATATACCTTGAACTAAGTTTGAGTTTTCATTGCTTCCAAGTTTACTCAAATGAATCTTCCAAAAAATAAAGGTCTTAAATTTTAAGTAATTTTCTTTAGCTTTGTCTTTAAGGTTTAGTTTGGAAACATTTATTAGAATAACAAACATGGGTGTTAAGTAGAGAGAAATTAAGAATGCTAGCTTTTTCAAGTTTCTAAATAGAGAGCAGAAATACAGAGAGAGGCACAGTAAAGATGAGCAGTGCTTCCAAGAGGGAGAGTAAAATAGGATAAAATTGAGAGAAGTCAGTTGCCTTGGAAACTGAATCCAGTCAGTCACATATGATTAGGTGATACCACAGTACCACTTGGGAAGGTGGAGGGGAATGATTGGGTTAACCATGTTATAAATCTATAAATTCTGCTGACATGTGTTATCTGCTTTTAATGCAAATCTCCTACACCCAAGAAAGGCCACAATTTCTTTTAATATTATTTTAAATTTTTATTTTATTTTTTATTAATTAGTTTATTGAGTTTGTATCCCAGCTGTAGCCCCCTCTCTCATCCCTTTCCAATCCCACCCTCCCTCTTCTTCTCCTATGTTCCTCTCCAAGTCCAATGATAGAGGAGGTCCTCCTCCCCTTCCATCTGACCCTAGTCTAACAGATCTCATCAGGACTGGCTTCTTTGTCTTCCTCTGTGGACAGTAAGGCTGCTCCCCGCTCAGGGGGAAGTGATCATAGAGCCAGCTCATGAGTTCATGTCAGAGACAGTGCCTGTTCCTATTATTGTGAAGCCTCTTGGTCAGCGGTTTTTGAATTAAGACTCCAAATTGGATAACTGATAAGCGTGAGAAGAAGGAAAGCACACTACTGTCATGAACGCTATACTTTGCCAGGAATGGGAGCTCCATATTTTATTATGAAGATATATAATTCAGATCATTGGGACTTCATTACTAATAATGGAGTTTCAGTTACCTATATTAAAGTTTCCCTAATTAAGACTGAAAAATGTAAAGGATTGTAAATTCTAAGGATATACCATTTTAACAGTCTAATGTCAATCTAGATTTGGAGGAAGTAGATTTGTTAAATGCTTTTGACTAGTTAATGTTAGGAGTCTTTAAAGCCATCATAGATTTGAGAAATATTCCAAATGATAAATCATTATTAAATCCATGGAACATTAAAAAGGTTTCCAATGAACAAGGAAATAAATTCTGGATCCATGTATAGGAAATTTTCAGCCTGTATGTAGATGGAACACCAATCAAGTATAAGCAACAGTGTACCATAAAAAATATCTGAGGTTAATACAGAATAAAAGGATTTTGCTTCTTTACAATATATTGACAAAATGGAACTTCTAAGATATCATTGGTTTCAAGTTGGAAAGTACAAGTCATGGTTTGTTGGGATTATTTTATATTTCTAACTTTCTGTGTGACCATTCTTCACTCTCAGAAGCTTCCATGTTTAGAATATCAAATAATATCACCATATACAAAGCTCTTGATAACTCTCAACATCAGTATTCTTAAGTCCCCAATAAAAAGATGCAAGTTAGTAGAATGAGTGTTTAAACAGGATACACCCTTCTGCTTCATCCAAGAAATATATCTTAACTTCAAGTATAGATACCATCTCAGAGTAAAAGGTTGAAAAATGATATTCTAAGTATATCAAAGGAGCAAACTATTATAACCATTTCAATACCTGACAAAATACACTTTAAGCCAAAACTAACCAAAGGAGAGAGAGAATACATGATGGATTCATTAAAGAAAAAATTCAACAATAGTTCATTGCAATTCTATTTTTTTTTTTTTTGGTGGCTCACAGTTTTATTTTATTTTATTATTAATTACAGTTTATTCACTTTGTATCACCCCTGTAGCTCCCTCCTCCCCTCCCAATCCCACCATCCTTCCCCCTTCTCCACCCATGACTCTCTCCAAGTCCACTGATAGGGAATGTCCTCCTCTCCTTCATTCTGATCCTAGTCCATCAGGTCTCATCAGGAGTAGCTGCAATGTCATTGCAATTCTTAACATCTATGCACTAAAACACAAGGTCATATAAGTTCATAAATGAAACACTACTACCACTTATATAATATATTGACATTCACCTGATGATAGTAGGAGCCATCAATAACCCACTCTGGCCAATAGATAAGTCTTTCCTACTAAAACTAAACAGAGAGATCCTAGAGCTAACTGACATTATAAACCAAATAAACAAAGCAAATATCTACAGAACATTTCATCCAAATATAAAATAGTGTGCTATATTCTAATAATTTCTTGGAAACATCACCAAAATGAACAGCATACTAGGAAACAAAGCAAGCCTCAAGAGGAAACAAGAAATTAGAAATAACACCCTGTATTTTATCTGACAACCACAGATTAAAACTACATATCAACAATAGAAACAACAAAAGTTTTAGAAACTCATGGAAATAATATTTTACTACTTAAAACATCAAATATTTTACTACTCAAAACATCAAATAAGAAAGACATTAAAGGAATTCCAGTGAAGCTGGGCTAGGTGCAGGTCCAAAGTCCCATTGTCCTCCTCCCAGAGGAGTCCTCAGTGGCATGAGAGCAGCTTTAGGCTCAGAGATCTTTCCACCTGTGCCTCAGCTTCCTGGCCTACCTGGGTCATAAACAGTGATCCAGCACAAACAGCAAGCTCAGCAGAGCACCCTACCTTCTTTAGGTGCATGTGAAACTCCAGCACCCATTCTTAAGCCCCTGAACATCTCTTATCTTCCTGTAGATTACTCCAGAGACACATGTGGACCCTGTCTGCAGTACAGGCTCTAGGAACAAACAGTCAAGGCTACAGACAATTAAATGGCTTGAGGTTAGAGTAAGAACATAATCAAAATCTGTACACCTAAAGAAGCTAAGCAAGAAGGAGGTCCCTGGGGAAGATGATTAATCCTCACTCAGAAATACAAACGGGATGGACATTGAAAGAAGGAGAAAACAGGAAACAGAACAGGAGCCTACCACAGAGGGCCTCTGAACCACTCTACCCAACATTGTATCAAAGCAGATGCTGGGACACATAACCAAACTTTGGGCAGAGTGCAGGGAATCTTATGAAAGAAGGAAAGATAATAAGACATGGAGAAGGCAGAAACTTCACAAGGAGAGCAACAGAACCAAAATATCTGAGCACAGGGTTCTTTGCAAAGACAGATACTCCAACCAAGAACCATGCATGGAGATAACCTAGACCCATTGCTCAGATGTACCCCATTGCAGCTCAGTCTTCAAGTAGATACCCTAGTAAGGGTAACAAGGACTGTCTTCAACATGAACTCAGTGGCTGGCTCTTTGACCACCTGCCCCTGACTGGAAAGCAGCTTTGCCAGGTCACAGAGGAGGACAATGCAGCTAGGGTCAGATGGAAGGGGAGAAGGACCTCCCCTATCAGTGGATTTGGGGAGGGGCATGGGAGGATATGAGGAAGGAAGGGTGGGATTGGGGGGGAGTAAGGGAGGGGACTACAGCTGGGATACAAAGTAAATAAACTGTAATTAATATAAAAAATAAAAATTTAATTATATAAAAAAATAAAAAACAGAACACAATCAACAAAAATCAGGCTAACATGGATTCACCAAAATACCCCAAAGTATTGGATATACTAAAACAGCTGAAACACAGGAAAATGACCTTAAATCTATGATTAGGCAGTTATTAGAGACACATAAAGAGGAAATGAAGAAAAAAAGAAAGACCATCATGGACAGATAAGAATCCACATTCAAACAGGTGAAGGAAATGGTACAAGATAAGTTAGTGGAATTATAATCAACAAAGAAAACACAAACAATGAAATATCTGGATTTGGAAAACTTAGAGAAGAGATCAGCAACCACAAATGTAAGCATCACAAACTGAAGAGAAGAGAGGGAGGAGACAATCTCAGGTGCTGAAGATACAATTGCAGAAATTGATACTTCTCGCAAAGAAAAAAAAAAAATCAGAAAAGTTCCAGACACAAAACATCTAAGAAATCAAGGACATCATGAAAAGAGGAAACCTAAGAATAATAGGTATAGATGAAAAAGAAGACTCCAGGCTCCAAGGCCCAGAAAATATTATCAAGAAAATTACAGAAGAAAATTGCCCCAACCTTACGAAAGAGATGCCCTTAAACATACAAGAGGCTTACAGAACAGCAAAATCATTGGACCAGAAAAGAAATTTCTCCTGCCACATACTAATCAAAATGTTAAATCTACAGAAAAAAGAAAAAAATATTAAATGTGGCAAGGGAAAACGTCCAAGTAACATATAAAGGCAGACCTATTAAAACATGTCGTACTATGAAAGACAGAAGGGCCTGGGCAGATATCAGGAAGACATTTAGAGACCACAGATGCCATCCCAGACTACTATACCTATTCAATCAACATAGGTGGAGAAAACAAAATATTCCATGACATAACTAAATTTAAACAATATATATGCAGCAACCCAGGCCTACAGAAGATACTAGAAGGAAAACTTCAATCCAATGAAATTAATTACACCCAAGAAAACACAAGATAAAGATAGCTTCACCACAAAAAAGAAAAAGAAAACAAGCACACAAATATACAATCACCACCAACTCCACAGTAAAATAAGCTAACAATCATTGGTCACTAATATCTATCAACATCAATGGACTCAACCATCTAATAACTCTGCAACTCACCCAAATGGTTGCAGAAATAGGATCAAATGTTCTGCTGCATTCAAGAAAAACACTTGTACAACTAAAATAGACATTGCCTCAAAATAAATGGTTGGAAAAAGGTTTCCAAGCAAAGAGACCCAAGAAGCAAGCTGGAGTAGCCATGCTAATATATAATAAAATAGATTTTCAACTAAAATTAATCAAAAGAGATGGAGAGGGACACTTCATTATCATCAAAGGAAAAATCCACCAGGAAGACATCACAATCCTCCTCACATCTATGCCTCCAAAACAAGAGTTCCAGCATTTGTAAATGAAACATTATTAAAGCTTAAATTGCACATCAATCCCAACACTTTAGTTGTGAATAAATTATAGAATAATAATAATAAGAATAATAATAAGAAGAAGGAAAAAAGAAAGAAATTTAAAACTTTTTAAGAAGTGAAAATGAACAGACCACATACCCAAACTTATAGAACACAATGAGGGCAGTTCTATGACACAAGTTCATAGGAGTGAGTACCTACATAAACTATAAAATTAATGCATGCAAGCTACCATATAATTGGAAAAAATCCCACATGATCATCTCAGTAGATGCAGAAAAGGCTTTTGACAAATACCCAACACCTCTTCTTGATAAATGTCATGGAAAATTAGGTATATGAGAAATATACTTAAACATATTAAAGGCAATTCACAACAAAATCATAACCAATGGAAAATTAAGTGGAAAGAAACACAAAGCAATTCCACTAAAATTGGGAACAAGAAAAGAGTCTCCAATCTTTCCAGATCTATTCAATGTAATACTTGAATTCTTAGCTAGAAAAATATGACAACTGGAGAAAATAAGGGGGCAAAGACTGGAAAGAAAGAAGCCTACATTCTTTACTTGTACATGATATGATAATATACATAAGTTTCCCTAAAATGTCCACTGAAAAACTCTTGCAGCTGATAAACACTTTCAGAAAAGTAGCAGCATATAAAATTAGCTCACAAAAATTGGTAGCCCTCCTATACACAAATGACAAATGGATTTAGAAAGAAACCAGGGAAATAGCACTTCACAATAGCCTCAAGTAATATAAAATTTTATATGTTCTAACCAAGCAATGAAATACTTGTATGATAAAATCAAGTCTATGAAAAAAGGAGTTGAAGAAGATAACAGAATATGGAAAAAGCTCTCCCACACTCATGGATTGGTTTCATTCCCATAGTAAAAATGGACGTCATACCAGAAGCAATCTACAGATTCAATGCAATCTCCATCAAAATCTTGACACAGAACCTAAAAACACAATATTCAGCTCCATAAAGATATACAAAAATGACTATGAAACTAAGAACAATTCTGAATAATGGGAGAATTGCTGAAGGTATCACTTCAAATTGTGCTACACTGTACTACAGAGCTATAGTAATAAAAAACATTATTGTATTGGCACAAAAACAGACATGCTGATCAATGGAATTGAATTCTAGACATGGTCCTGAACTCAAACAGCTGTGACACCTGGTTTTTGATATGGAAGCAAGAAATACAAACTGGAAAATAGACAATATCATCAAATGGTCTTTTTCAAACTGGATGGCATCATTGAGAAGAATGCAAAGAGATTCATAATCATTACCATTCACAAAACTCAACTCCAAATGACCTCACCATAAGTCCAGATATACTAAACTTGGTAGAAGAGAAAGTGGGGAATAACCTTAAACTCATTGGATCAGAAAAAGACTTTCTAAACAGAACACCATTAGCATAGTCACTAAGATTGACAATTAATAAATGGGACCTCATGAAACTGAAAAACTACTATAAAGCAAAGGATCTTGTCATTTAGACAAAGCGACAATGTACAGAAAAAGTTTTTACCAACTCCACATCTGATATAAGGCTAATATCAAAAACCTATAAAAGATCTCACAAAACTAAATTTTATAAAGACAAATAACCAAATTGAAAAACAAAATATAGAAAATTCTCAAGACAGGAAAATCAAATGTAAAGAAACTTCCTTAGCCATCAAGGAAACTACTTTGAGATTCCCTCTTACACGTGTCAGAATGGTTGAGATTAAAAAAAAAAAGTGACATACTGTTGAAGTAGTGGAACAAGGGGAACATTTCTCCATTACTGGTGGGAGTGCAAACTTGTAGCCACTATGTAAATCAATTTGGCAGTTTCTCCTAAAATTGGGAATCAATCTACCTGAAAGCTCAATTATTCCACTATTGGGCGTATTTCCAAAGATTCTCCATCCTACCACAAGGACACTTGTTTAACTATGGTCATTGCAGTTTTATGTGTACTAGCCAGAAACTGGAAACAACCTAGATGTCTCTCTACCAAAGAATGGATAAACATAATATGGTATGTTACATAATGGATTATTTTCAACCATTATAAACAAAATTGCATGCTGGAGCCCACCAGGAGAGTTGAACAGTTTGTGAGTATGAAGTGAGGATTGAAAGAAGATATAAAACCAACACAGTACACATGGGATCAGTTGGAGAGGGCTGCCAGTAGAAACTGTCACACTGGTTTATTCCACAATTTCTTTTTATAGGTTAGAACAAAGCACTTCGATACAATAAAGTTCATGAAGTTGATCAAGAAGTCAAACTTGTTTACCTTGACCACTTTTCTGTGTGATCCTCATACAAACAAAAGGAAATGAACTTGGCAAAACATCCTGTCTGTCACTGTCTCCAGGTGAAAACAAGCAGCTCTCCACAACTGTGATATTTACAAGTAAATGGTTGTAAAGGGAAAAATCGTCCTGAATGTGATATCTTAGACTCAGGAACACAAATACGGCATGTATTTATTAATATGTGGATATGAACTGTTAAGTCAGTGATAACCAAGCCACAATCAATAGAACCACAAGATTAGGAATAGAGTAAAGGACTAGGGGAGACAGATAGTTATTGTTAGGAAAGAGAAATATAATAGATAGTTGTGGGTGGATGTGGGAGAGGGGGAGTGGAGCAGGAGGAACAAGTGTGAGAGAAGAAGGAGTTGAAAGAGGAGATATTGGATGATACAGCCACAATTAAGGCCATTTGAGGAAACCTAATATAGTGCACTCTTCCTTTAAGTTATTCAACTAAATGTGATCTCTATGAAATCATTAAATAATGGGAGAGTTAGAACCCCAAGCTCCATCTCTAACTACCAAATATTATTTCCAGTTCTATGATTGGAGTTAAATTGTTGGCCACAGGGTTCCCATGGTAATTCCAAAACAACAACCAAAATAAATAAGTAAATAAATAAATAAATAAAGATTAAAAAACAAATAAATATAAAAATGTTTATAATCTTGAAAGAGACATTGGAATATAGAACCATATTAAGAGAAAAGCTACATAAGGTTATAATCTTTTTCTAAGTTTTGGTAGACAATGATGGAATAAAAAGAAATGATAGAATTATTTTTCTTAATGCACATATCAGACAATAAAGGTTGGTAGTTAGCCTCTCTAAGACCCAGAAATATTTGTTTGGAATTAAGTGGGAAGAAGCATGTAATACATGGTAATAGAGCAATGAGGTGCACAAGGCCAGCCATGTACGCATGGGCCAAAAATACACTATCTGCCTTTCCTGCATTTGCTAGATTATACCACGAATAACACAGTATCTTCAACATTACCCAACCTGCGCACAATATTTACCTACTATGAATAGCAGTAGGCAGCATCCTTAGGTACATGTGTCTACATTTCGGACAGAAACACACAATAGGTAACCTTCTATGGGTGCAGATGAAGACACATGATAGACCTTTCGATTTATTGGGCTACAGCTTTGCTCACCTCCCTCTGAACTTGCTCTGGGGTTAAGAGTGAGAAAGTGACATTTTCCCAGACCAACTCAAAATCTAAAACAGTCCGTATTTGAACAAAGTATGAACAATTTTGACACAAAAAGAACCTTTTGCTCAAGAAAAATAAACAAAAATCAAATTCATTTTGTTTCCATATTTTAGTCCTCTTCTATTTTCATTGGCTATACTGTTACAGAGAATAATGGCAAAAGATCCAAGAGACAAGTTTATGCAATCTATCTCATCTAAAGAGGTATTTTTAAAAAATTAACAAAGATATTAGGAGATATTTGGAATGTAGTCATTGCCAGATGACAAAGTTTGATTTTTCATAGATTTATTGAATTACAGAAAAAGAAGGAACTGGGGAGTGTACTGTAATTATAGTTGTGGAGACAAACTGTAGGCTGAGGGCAATGAACACTGGAGTTCATTTAGTGCTTCAGTGAGATACAAGTGTGTAAGTGAAGAATGCGAAATGATTAAAGCTTTACTGTATATTCCTATTGTTGATTTTGATGAGGGCCAGGACTGAACCCAGGCTCTCAGGGATGCTCGATCATTGGCTATACCATATTCCTCCATATCTCATAAATATTTTAAAAATTGAGATGTTAGAATTTTGTTGATATATACCAAATGTTGTTTTGGAGTTATGTTCTCTTTTTATTTCCCAATAAGTCCATTCAGGTATTTATCCTGTCTCACATCATTGATTAAATAGCGAACAACTGCCAGAAAGTAATATTTTAATCATTATAAATCTGTGAACAGAGCCAGAAAAACCATGTTATTTCTCAAAAACAAGCTCAACACTCCCACTTCTAAAATAAGGCCAAGGTTAGAGTTTAACAGCAGTTTAGAAATTAAATTAACTTTGACCATTAATCTTCTTTCCCTAAGGTACTTCTTTGATTTGTTATTCATCTAAAAGATTTTTGTGCTACCTTCTAGAATCTGCAATTAGTTCACCATAATTTGTATCCAGAAAACCTTTGTATCCCTGTCTCTTCTATAAAATATCTCTAGAATTAAAAAAAGAATAACATAAATTAATATATTTTACTCTATTACCTAATTTTGCCATTTTTATGTGCTTATAAGAATCATTTATTTAGTCATAGCTTTGAAGTGGCTCTGCTCAGATTTCAATCAACAAAATCTTGAGCAAGTTTTATGACTTCCTGCTGAATCAATGTCTTCAGTGGTTCTGAAAGGATTAAAAAGAAAGTATTTATTGGGTCATAATCAGAGGGAGTAGTCAATTATTAGATATCATCAATATTGTTATGCTGGGTGGTGTGTTTGATCTAATCCAGAACAAGTAAAATTTCTTAAAGTGCAGGGATTACAGACTCTTCACTTTTAAGTTTTTACAGTTTGATTTAACTGAAAATGTGTTGTCTTATTGTTGCGTGGGATGTATTGGAAAGGAGAACTTTGATAGCAGTCTTTGCTTTTTAGTGGTTAAGAACATCTGATGTTTTTTTGTTTTGTTTTGTTTTGTTTTGTTTTTTCTCCAAATGCTCACTTTGTGAACCTGAGAGATGCTATATTGAGAGCCATTTAAGGTGGAAGGCCAGCTCTTGTCTCTCTTTCTTTTGCCTGAGCTGACTTAACAGTTTTACAATATAAATGAAATGTTGAATACCTAACTTTTCTGAATAAATTAGTGAAAAACTAAGAATGCGTTATAAACATTCTATGAGCAGTTTTCTTCCATGGACCTAAAAACATATAGTATTTAGAATTTTAGGCCTTTAAATTAATACACAATGTAAAGCTTAACTTCCAGAAGATGACAACGTAATCTGAGCAGGATACATTATCTTTGAAGACATAGAATTTGTTATGAATTGTCTGCTTAATGTTATTTTCTCATTTCAAAATGTGTAAGGGTTAAGGTGTCTGCTGATGTTAAGTTAGAAATGTTTGAAGCAGAAAGATACATATGTCATATACTCATTTATAAGTGGATATTAGCCATATAATATAGGATAAATATATGAAAATATGTAGTCCTAAAGAAGCTAAACAAGAAGGATCCTAGAGAAAAGGCTGAAACCTCATTAAGAACGGCAAACAGCATAGACATCTGAAGTAGGAGAAGACAAGAAACAGGACACGAGCCTTCCACAGGGGAATTCTGAAAGACTCTAACCACCAGGGTAACAAAGGAAATATTCAGACTCATAGCCAAACTTTGGGCAGAGTGCAGGAACCCTATGGAAGAAGAGGGTTCTAGAAAAGAACTGAAGGACACAGGAACTCCACAATAAGGCAAACAGAGCCCAAAATCCTGGGTTCAGGGGGCCTGCAAAGACTGATACTCCAACCAAGGGCCATGTATGGAATGGACCTAGATCCCTGCTCAGAGGAAGCCCAAAGCCTGCTCAGATTCCAAGTGGGTCCCCTAATAGGGGAGCAAGGGCTGTCTCTGACATGAACTCAGTGGCCAGCTCTTTGATCACCTCTCACTGGTGATGCAGACTTGCCAGGCCACAAGATAATGCAGCCAGCCTTGATGAGTCCTGATAGGCTAGGGTCAGAAAGAAAGGGAGGAGGACCTCCCTATCAGTGGACTAGGGAAAGGGCATGGAGAGGGGGAAGAGGAAGGGAGGGTGGGACTAGGAGGAGATAAAGAGGAAGCTACATTGGAAATACAAAGTGAATAAATTGTAATAAATAAATTATTAAAAATTGTCATCAAATTAACAAAGCATTTGCTTTTCCATAATTCAAACATATATAAAAAGTCAGGGGAGGGAGGGTGGGATCGGGAGGGGAGGAGGGAGGGGCTTATGGGGGGATACAAAATGAATAAAGTGTAATTAATAAAAAATTAAAAAAAACATATATAAAAAGTCAACAATAGTAAACATCACACACTTCAATACACAGACATGTGATAGTACTATTTTATTAGATTGAATCATAAAGGTTTATTACTTTTATGATTGTAAATAGTCAGGGTATGGCCACACTATACTCATTAAAGTAAGAGTGATTTTCTTGTATTACCTTTTTATTGTAAATTATTAATTTTTTTTACATTTTATGTGACTAAATATTCTAAGTGTTGGCAATTTTGTATCACTTTTTTACACAGGCTTTATTTAGCTTTATTTGGATATTAGAATTGCTTATGACTTCTTTTACTGAATTAATTATTTGAAATTTGCTGATTGTTGTCTCTATGATTTATATTAGATTTAAAGGACTCTTCATTTTTCGTCATTGGCATTTTGTGCCCTTTCTTGTTCAAGAAAACAGGAAATCATGAAATTTGCAGGCAAATGGTGGGAACTAGAAAAGATCATCCTGTGTTAGGAATCCCAGGAGCAGAAAGATATACATGGTATATACTCACTTATAAGTGTACTTTAGACATATAATATAGGATAAACATAGTAAAATCTGTACACCTAAAGAAGCTAAGCAAGAAGGAGGACCCTGGGTAAAATACTCACTCCTCATTCAGAAAGACAAACAGAATAGACATTGGAAGAAAGAGAAAACAGGAAACAGGACAGGGGCCTACCACAGAGGGCCTCTGAAAGACTCTACCCAGCAGGGTATCAAAACAGATGCTGAGACTCATACCCAAATTTTGGGCAGAGTTCAGGGAACCATATGAAAGAAGGGAGAGATAGAAAGACCTGGAGGGCACAGGAGCTCCACAAGGAGAGTAAAAGAACCAAAAATAAATAAATAAATAAATAAATAAAATCTGGACCCAGGTGCCTTTTCTGAGACTGATACTCCAACTAAGGATCTTGCATGGAGATAACCTAGAACCCCTGCTCAGATGTAGCCCATGGCAGCTCAGTATCCAAATGGGTGCTCTAGTAATGGGAACAGGGACTGTCTCTGACATGAACTCAGTGGCTGGCTCTTTGACCACCTCCCTCTGAGTGGGTAGCAGTGTTACCAAGCCACAGAGGAAGACAATGCAGCTAGTCCTGATGAGACCTGATAGGCTAGGGTCAGAGGGAAAGGGAGGAGGACCTCCCCTATCAGTGGGCTTGGGCAGGGGCATGGCAGAGGATGAGGGAGGCAGGATGGGATTGGGAGGGGCTGAGGGAGGGAACTACAGCTGGGATACAAAGTGGATAAACTGTAATTAATAAAAAAATGAATTTACAAAAAGAATGCAGGATTTGACCATCTTGCCTTTAATAGTTTTTTATTTGTTTGTTTGTTTTGTTTTGTTTTGTTTTTCCTTTCATCAGAAACTGAATTACCAGACGTTAGATGAGTAAGGAAAAAGTAGAAATACTTACCTGGTGAATTTTTCAGTGCTTCTCCAAGATAAATCACACAAATACTTGAAGAATCAATGAAGCAAAAGCTGTCATTGCATACTGATGTACATAAAAATGGCAAGTTGTAAGAAAATAAATTTTGCATGAAGGCTTGAAAGACAAATGCTTCCTAGGAAGGTCAGTTCAGGCTGCTCTTGGCCTCTAATGTTAACAGAGCCATCATTCTTCTAATGAAAGGACCGATTCTGTTACATCTCCTGGCAAAAATTAGGATGATCTTGTTTTGACTGTTTTTCAAATCTATTTAATTCATAAAATAACCAAAGTCTCAGCACAGCATGTTTTAAATGCCTTTATGTTAGGGGCCTAATATTCCCTCTTTACCCATTATAAGGAATCAGCATTCTCTCTCTTTTTTTTTTTCAATTTTAGTTTATTTACTTTATATCCCAAAGTTGCCCCTTTCCCTCCTCTCCTCCCCTAGTTTTTACCCCTAAAAAACAGAAAACCCCACTACTCCCCCATCAACCTTCTACAGCACATCAAGTCACATCAGGACTGAGCATATCCTTGTCCACGGAGGCCAGGCAAGGCAGCCCTGACAGAGGGAAGTGATCGAAAAGCAGTAAATAGAGTCCAAGTTAGAAACAGCCCCCCCACTCCCATCCTAGCTCCATTTGCCAGGTGCCCCATATTGAGATCCACGCCACGATCAGCCACATATGTACAGGGGCCTTAAGAAATTAAACATCAACAAATGAAATAATCCAAATTAAAAATGGGGGATAGAGTTAAACAGAGAATTCACAACCAAGGAATTACAACTGGCTGAGAAGAACGTAAATAAATGCTCAATATCCTTAGCTGTCAGAGAATTTGCAAAATAAGATGATTCTAAGATTCCATTTTACAACTGTTAGAATAGCAAAGATGGAAAACTTAAGTGACAACACATGCTGGTGAGAATGTGCAGAAAGGGGAGCCCTCCTCCACTACTGGTGGGGATGTAAACATGTACAACCACTTTGGAAATCAATCTGTTGCTTTCTCAGAAAACTGGGAGTAGTGCTACCTCAAGACCCCTCTATACCACTCCTGGGCATATACCCAAAAGATGCTCCAGCATACAATAGGGAACCACCATTCTAATCTTTGATTCTATTTAGTTTACAGTCCAAATAAAAATGACAGCACACATCATTCCTCATCTTGTATCAGATTTTATTGCATCTGGAGAATGTATTTCATTCTCATCCATATTGTTGGGAATATTAGTAATTCTTTTTTAAAGGGCTGAATACTCTCTCTTTGTGTATTATCTGATATTCCTAGTTTGTTTTCTATCTCAACTATTATGAATGATGCAGTGATGAAAAGTAACATTTACATGCATTGAAACTTAATAAAAGGTAATAATTAGAGGTTAACCTGGTATATCCCCTAATCCAATTCACCAATTGCTTACATTTTCCCTAACATATGTTTGCATGCTTTTGCGTGTGTGCGTGTGAATATTATAGATTTTATAAATAATTTCAGAGAAGGTTAGAAATAGTATGTCTTTTATTGTAGCTATTTATTCTTAAGAGCAAGGATATGCTCTTCATAATAATGTGCCCCACAGTTATCAAAAAAGTAAATAAAAATAAATATTATCAAAATAAAAAGCATAATATTGATTTAATCCAGAGCCATGAAAAACAAGCTGTAATGTTTGCTAGTTTAGCTAGGGTCAGATGAAAAGGGAGGAGGACCTCCCCTATCAGTGGAATTAGAGACAGACAGGGAAGAGATGAGGGAGGGTGGGATTGGAAAGGAATGAAAGAGGGGGCTATAGCTGGGATACAAAGTAAATAAAGTATAATTAATAAAAAATAATTTAAAAATCACAAAAAATGAATAACCCCTAAACTAGCATTACTTCCAGAAATACTGTTCTTTACCTTGTGATATTCTAAAAAGTTGCTTTTTGTTTAAAAACAAATATTTCAGGTCTGGCTGCATTGTCAGTTCTGATGAGACCAGTCAGATGGAAGGGGAGGAAGTCCTCAACCATCAGTGGACTTGGAGAGGGACATGGGAGGAGATGAGGGAGGGAGGATAAGATTGGAAGGGAATGAGGGAGGGGGCTACAGCTGGGATACAAAATGAATTAACCTTAATTAATGCAAAAAAAATAATTAAAATCCAAAAAAAAGTACCCACAAATATTTCACCTCTAGGTGCTATTAATGTCACTGCTTTATAAACATTTAAAATCTCATCAATGGAAATACTTAAAAACACACATGAGGTTTTTTTTTTCCTTCATGCAGTGTCCTGGGATCTTTATCCAGCTATGGGTATAGGAAAAGTAAAACAATGTGGATTTGGGAGAAGGATCTTTGTGCCCTACAAGAGCCCCCCCTTTTTTTGAGAGAGAGGTTTTTTTTTTTATATTTTAAGCATTAAACATGTCTTTCATTGTTGCAATATGCCAAGAAAACCAAGCTATGGTTAGTCCCTAAAAGGATGCAATTTAACATTGGCTACTATGCTTTATGGAGTAAGAACTCAAAAACATGTTTTCTACATGTCTGGAATCAGAATTGTAGGGTTGTTAGAAAAATTCAAAATGAAAATAAATATAGTAGCAAAAAAGTACACCTCACACAAAGAATTATCTCTTTGTGATCCTGGAAGTATGAATTTTAAATGACAGAGTCCAAAAAGAAATGTCAGTAGCTTTACTTAAAGGTTATTTGAGCTTTTTTTCTTTTCTTTTTCCTTTTTTTTTTTTTTCACTCTAGTACATATTCTCACAGCAGCCATTATATGTTATATACTGGATGATTGTATGACTTTAGAGACCCTTTAATTTATATTCTTGTTTCCTAGGCCAAACATAACGTTTTTTGCTCCATAATGTTAAGCCTTTAAACATGATGTCATATACTCCATTTCTGGGTGGAATTTGCTTTCAGTATGTGGTTGTTGGTTATGTAGATAGGAACATTATGAATGAGATGGAATTTTACTTTTTGCATCAGTTTGGTCTCCTGCACACCCTCTGATTTCAATCTGTATTCATTTTAATGTCATTGGGCAAGTTTTTCCTCTCAAGAAAAACTGGCGGAAACAAATTTGTAGTGGAACCCTGGGAGCCAATTTCATTTTTCACATCCACAGACACTCTTTCCACAGTTACACTACAAATCTTTGTTTTGCTTGTTTATCCAGAGTTCCCTGACAGTACACTTCACTGACTCCTTAAGGTTTATTCCTGCTTGGCAACGATTTTTGCTAGTGGCTCTCCAAGGACCAGGAGAGTATCTGGAAAATTTAACTGCCCATAGAATGTCACAAATTTTGCTTTAAACCCTGCAAGTTTTCTAAAAATTGAGGTAGCTGGTTTAAGGGCATCATATTGGGATAACCTGTTTTTAAAAAATAAAGCCTGAGTGTGTATTAACAGAGTTAAAATATTTTCTATAGTTATAGAACAGAGAGAGATCTTACGACATTTTCATTGTTGTTCTAAGGATAACAACAAGTGTGAATATCTGTTTCTAGGTAGGTGGAATTATGTTTTGCTTAAAGTAAGCATACAGAGAGAGTTTAATTTGAAAAAAATTAAATCATGCCCAGACTGTCCAAGGGTATTGCAATTTTACTCAGAATTTTTAATTTTGTAGCTTTAAAACAACTCCAGGAAAAGCAGAACATTTTCCTACATATATATGTGTGCCAAAGGCTCTTAAAGAGAGTAGGATATTATATATAAAATATATATCATATATCTACAATCATATATAACAGAGGTGCTTGCTAATCATATATATTATATCAGCATCTCAGTTATATATGATATACATCATATTATATATCATATGTTAATATTTATAATATATAAAATGTATATATAAAAGATTTGACAAAAGCTAAGCAAATAGTATTCCTTCATTCATTTTGGCCACACCTTGTTATAGATAAAAGGAGAGTAAGTGTCCACAGTTACTGTTCTTATTCAGTTCCCTAAATCTTTCTAGAGTATGGGAATGTATTCAGGGAATGTACAGAAGACACAAAGTTCAATGAACGATGAAAGAATAAATTTAAAGAGAATAAATGCATGAGAGACTCCCTTGAAAACAAACAGGAGGCTGAATGAAATGCCAATGATATTCCAGAATTAGAAGACTGAATTAAATAAAGAATTAGAAATTTTAAAGAGGACTCAAGATGAAATGGGAGAAAGAATTGGAAAAGATCAGTATAAATTAATCTGCAAGCCCTACCTGCTCAGGAACGAAGTATCTTCCTGGAATGTTGGGAACTATAGTTCTTTATCCTGAGATTCACCCAAGAAAAAGGAATTCCACCATTTGGGGGGCAAATTTAAAGCACACTTCATTAAATACTAAATACAGACAAAGAGATGGCTTTTGGTCAGGATCATTCCCAGGAATTTCCCAACTGATGGCCTAGAGTCACATGTTATAGAGGGTTATGAGGACAAACCTGTAGACCACAATATTTTTCTCATGAAGCTTTGTTATTTTCCAAGAACTAAAATTCTCAGCATTACTGGAAGTTACTTGTTTTCTGGGCAGGTAGGGCTTACAGGTTAATTTTGTGGGTTGCCATAACAATTAGACAATTAAGGGAAAGACTTAGAGGTAGAATGAATCAATAGAACCACATTCTTCTTTCCGTTTTCTCTTTGGGATTGTCTGCTCATTCTTATCATTTCAGCCTACACTGGGTCAAATTTTGGAAGCTTCTGTTTTCCTATCCTACATGGAATATGTCTGTAGTTTTCAATTTGATTACAGTAACTTTATGTCAAAGTGGTATTTTTTGGCTTGGAATATTTTATTTACATTAAAAAATAAAAGTACACCTAATCCTTAAAAAAAATGATTGTATTTCTAAAGTAACCAATTGGTTTCCCATAGTGAGGGGAACAAGGACTATTTCTAACAGGAACTCAATGACTGGCTCTTTGGCCTCCCCACCCCCCAAGGGAGGAGCAGTCCTGTTAGGCCACAAAGGAGAGCTTTGCAGCCAGTCCTGAAGATACCTGATAAAACAGGATC
>NW_026596091.1:22058747-22063769 GCF_907164565.1 Psammomys obesus | reverse complement strand
GTTTAGATATGTGCCTTGTATTCCTGATCTCTCCAAGACTTTAAACATGAATGGGTGTTGGACTTTGTCAAATGCTTTTTCAGCATCTAAGGAGATGATCATGTGGTTTTTCTCCTTCAGTTTGTTTATGTGGTGGATTACATTGATGGATTTCCGTATGTTGAACCATCCTTGCATGCCTGGGATGAAGCCTACTTGGTCGTGGTGGATGATATCTTTGATGTGTTCTTGGATTCGTTTTGCAAGTATTTTATTGAGTATTTTTGCGTCAATGTTCAGCTTTCCTTTACCTGAAAGTTGCTATATACCAGGATGGCATTGAACTCAGATCTGCTTGCCTCTGTCTCCTGGGATTAAAGATGTGTCTGTATTACAGCTAGAGTAGACGTGTAGCTGGATTAAAATTTCTCTATAAGGGACACAGGCAAGAAGCAAATACTACTACTCTGCTAAAGGTATAGAGCAATGAACTGGCAACTAACAACATTCTGCCAAAGTCAGAGGTCAGTGTTTTGCTCAGTCAGTTATCAGAGAAGCTTCTTCATTCAGTTCATGTAAATAAGAGAGACCTTCAGCTGCACAATGGGCAGAGAGTGAGCGACATTAGAACACACAGTTCTAAATGAGATGTCACTTTCAAATTCCTCTCTTCAGTGCTCTGGAAACCCTGGGAAGAGGAAGTAGAAAGATTGGGAGAACAAGAGGTGATGGAGAATACTATGGAAATAAAGATTTCTAAACACAGCAGGACAAATGCAATTATAATCTCTCAGAGACCCTGGCAGCATGCTTAGGGAGCCTGCAAAAGTCTGGGCCAGTTAGGGTCCCAGCATTGAGATTGGAAAAGGACACAACCACTCACAACCAACACAGAAACTATCTCCATTTGAATACTATTTGCAAATGAAAAATTAGGTTTGGAATAAACAAAGCACCCTAACAACCAAGCCCTGTATCCTGAAACAGGTAGCTAACAGAAAACAAGCTCAAAGGCATTGTTGGAGGTAATTTGTCTTATAATGCTATGTCAGGGTATGTATGTATGTATGTATGTATGTATGTATGTATGTATATATGTATGTATGTATGTATGTATGTATGTATGTATGTATGTATGTATCTATCACCTTTACCCATCCTTTGTGTATGTATTATGGTTTTGTGTTTTTTATGGGATTTCTGTATATCACTGTATCTCTATGTATTTCTTTTTAATCAATTTATTTCTTGATTACAGTTTATTCACTTTCTATCCCAGCTATAGCACCCTCCCTCGTCCCCTCCCAATCCCATCCTCTCTTTTATCTCCTCCCTTGCCCCTCCCCAAGTTTATTGGTAAGGGAGGTCCTCCTTCCAGTTCCTCTGACCCTAGCATATCAGGTCTCATCAGGACTGGCTGCATTTTCTCAAAGTGGGTTCACAAGAAATGGAAACAGGGAGTGTCTCTGACATGAACTCAGTGGCTGGTTCTTTGATCACCTCCCCATGAGGGAAAAGCAGCTTTATAAGTCTACAGAGGTCTCTGTGTATTTCTTCAGCCTATTTCTTTGGCTGTTTTTCTTTTGTTTGTTTGTTTTGTCATATTTTGGAATATTTCTTTAATTTTTATTTTTTATATTGATTACAGTATATTCACTTTGTTACCAGCTGTAGCACCCTCCTTCATTCCCTCCCAAACTCAATCTCCCTCCCTCATCTCCTCCCATGCCCTCTCCAAGTCCACTGAGAGGAAAGGACCTTCCATCTGACCCTAGCTTATCAGGTATCATCTGGACTGGCTGCATTGTCCTCTTCTGTGGCCTGGCAAGGCTGCTCCCCTCTAAGGGGAGGTGATCAAAGAGCCACCCACTGAGATCATGTTAGAGACAGTCCCTGTTCCCCTTATTAGGATACCCACTTGGAGACTGAGCTGCATCTTAGCAGGGGTTCTAGGTTACATCCATGAATGGTTCTTGGTTGGGGTATCAGTCTCAGAAAAGACCTCTAGGCCCAGATTTATTGTTTCTGTTGCTCCCTTGTGGAGCTCCTGTTGCCTCCAGGTCTTACTATCTCCGGATTCTTTCATAAGATTCCCTGCACTTTGCCCAAAGGTTGGTTATGAATCTCAGCATCTGCTTTGATATACTGCTGGGTAGAGTCTTTCAGAGGCCCTCTATGGTAGGCTCCTGTCCTGTTACCTGTTTTCTGCTTCTCCCAATGTCCATCCCATTTGTCTTTCTGAGTGAGGATTGATCATCTTACCCAGGGTCCTCCTTCTTGCTTGGCTTCTTTAGGTGTATAAATTTTAGTTTGTTTATCCTAATTATGTCTAATATCCACTTATAAGTGGGTATATACCATATCTGTCTTTCTGCTCCTGGGATGCCTCACTCAGGATGATCTTTTCTAGTTCCATCCATTTGCCTGAAAATTTCAAGATTTCCTTGTTTTTAACTGCTTAGCAGTATTCTGTTGAGTAAATGTACCACAATTTCTGTATCCATTCCTCAGTTGAGGGACTTCTCAGTTGTTTACAGATTCTAGCTATAACAAATAAAGGTGCTACAAACATGGTTGAGCAAATATCCTTGTATTCTTGAGCATGATTTGGATATATGCTTAGGAGTGCTATTGCTGGATCTTGAGGAAGCACTATTCCTAATTGTCTAAGAAAGCACCAGATTGATTTCCAAAGTAGTTGTACAATTTTACATTCCTACCAGCAATGGAGGAGGAGTCTCCTTTCTCCACAATCTCTCCAACATGTGTTGTCACTTGAGTTTTTCATTTTAGCCATTCTGATGTGTGTAAAGTGAAATCTCAGGGATATTTTGATTTGCATTTCCCTGATGACTAGGGATTTTGAGCATTTCCTTAAGTGTTTCTCTGCCATTCGATATTCTTCTATTGAGAATTTTCTGTTTAGCTCTGTATCCCATTTTTTAAATGGGTTACATTACTTTTTGCTATTGAACTTTTTAGTTCTTTATATATTCTGGATATTAGCCCTGTATCAGATATAGGGTTGGTAAAAATCCTTTCCCAGTTTGTAAGTTGTCATCTTGTTCTGATGACAGTGTCCTTTGCTTTACAGAAGCTTTTCAGTTTCATGAGGTTACAGTTATTGATTGTTGATTTTAGAGCCTGTACTATTGGTGTTCTGTTCAGGAAGTTATTTCCTGTGCCAGTAAGTTCAAGGCACTTCTTCACTTTTTCATCTAATTGGTGTAGTGTGTATGTTTTTTTGTTGAGGTCTTTGATTCACTTGGACTTTAGTTTTGTGTAGGGTGATAAATATGGATCTATTCGCAGTTTTCTACATGTGGACATTCAGTTAGACCAGCACCATTTGTTGAAGATGATATCTTTTTCCATTGTATGGTTTTGGCTTCTTTGTCAAAAATCAAATATCCGTAGGTGTGGGGGTTTATTTTTTAGTCTTCTATTTTATTCTATTGATCTACCATTCTGTTTCTTTGCCCGTACCTTCTAGTTTTTATTATTAGTACTCTGTAGTTCAGCTTGAGATCAGGGATGGAGATACCTCCAGATCTGTTGTTGTGCAGGATTGTTTTAGCAATTCTAAGATTTTTTGTTTTTCTATATGAAATTAAGAATTGTTCTCTCAAGGTCTGTAAAGAATTATGTTGGTATTTTGATGGGAATTGCATTGACTCTGTAGATTGTGTTATCTTTATTTTTAGATTTCTGTTTGTATCCTAATGAAAGAAAGAAGAAAAGGTGCGGATTTGTATGGTGAGGAATTATGGAGGAATTAGGAGTTTGAGGAGGGGAAACCATAATCAGTATATAATATATTATACAATCTATTTTCAATAGAAAATGAAAATATAATATTTAAGTACATTGAACTTTTTTAATGTTAAAATTATTAAATTATATGTTACAATATAACTTTATAGGAAAATTTTTGCTGATTAAAATTAATCATTAAATATTATGGGAGATACAATCATTTAAAGACATCTTTAGTATTTAATTTTTCTTCTTTCCTGATGAGATTGGGTCCTCTCTAAGCCCAGCAATCTTTTTAAATTGACAAATTTGAGATGTCAATATCTTAGAAGTTAGTGATTTCTATGCATAAAATCCTGAGAAGTGATTTCATATATTTGTAAAAGATATCTATATCAGTTCTCATTTTTCAAAACCAGAGCATAAATACTGTTTAAGTCATTATTTGAATCTGTTACAAGCCATAACATATCTCATTCAATTTGACTAATGTATCATTCAAAACACAGCAAAACATCAAAATTTATAAAACAAAATGTCCATGTTGGCACCAAATGTAAGAATAGATTCTCAGTCAAATCAATTGCCAAATTTTATGAGCAGATTGCTGCTTTAATCATAAATCTGTTTTTTTTCCAACACAAAAAGGAAGCTTAGGTTTCCTTCATGAAATATTATTATAGGTAACACTACTCTCTAGTTCTTCATCCTTATAGCATAAATTTGTTGGTTAACCCACTCATTTGACTTTGGATACACAACTGTTCCTAATATGTCAGGGTATATGCATAAGCCTTATTTATTTGTACTTGGATAAATGACATTGCAAAAGAAGAAGGTATGATAGCATAAAATTTCCAAGTGAAGATCTTATAAGGTATGCCATGAATCACATAGTATTATAGTATATCTTGAACAATGGTGAGGAACAGGCATGACCAAGATTAAAGTTGGAAGGTAACACAAGAGAATAACCACAAGCATAGCTCCTCACCCAGATTACTAACAGGAAGAGGAACAAGTAGATATTCTTACTTTAACTCACCATAAAAACAATATTTTAACTAAATAAGAAACTAATGCATAATGATTTCCCTGGAGAATGTAAAAAGTCTAGAAAAGTCTCTGACTTAAGGTCAAAATTTTTCCTTTATGAAGCTATATATATAAAATATAATAATATAATATAATATGACAATATTTTATTATAATAATATATAATATTTTAATAATACTAAATAATACTATATAATATAATATAATATAATATAATATAATATAATATAA
>NW_026596091.1:22010558-22058737 GCF_907164565.1 Psammomys obesus | reverse complement strand
ATATAATATAATATAATATAATATAATATAATATAATATAAAAATATAGACTAATATAATATATTACATTATATATAATTATATATTACATTATTGTATATAATTACATATTATTATTTATATTATATTATTATAATATATAATTATATATAATGCAATGTAATATATTACTACATTACATTATATTATTATATTATAATCATATTATTTTATCATATCATAGTATATTATATATAATATGATTATTATATAGTATGATTATTATATATAATAATATAATATGATATATGATAATTTTATATTGTTATATAATACTATATTGAATATTTTGTAAAGCAAAAGACACTGTTGTCAGAACAAAACAATATCCAGTAGACCGAAAAACATTTTTCACCAACCCTATATCTGACAAAGGGTTAATATCCAGAATATATAAAGAACTTAAAAAGTTAAAAAACAACAAATCAAGTAATACAATTAAAAATGGGCTACAGATCTAAACAGAGAATTCTCAATTTAGGAATATAGAGTAGCAAAGAAACATGCTCAGTGTCTTCAGTCATCAGGGAATGCAAATCAAAACCATCCAGAGATTTTACCTTATAACCATTGGAATGGCTAAGATCAAAAACTCAAGTGACAACACATGCTGGAAAGGTTGTGGAGAAAGGGGAACCCTCCTCCATTGCTGGTGGGAATGTAAACTTGTACAACTACTTTGGCAATCAATCTGGAACTTTCTCAGACAATCAGGAATAGCTCTTCCTTGAGATCCAGCTATACCACTCCTAGGCATATATCCAAAATATGTTCAATAAACAAAAAAGGCATTTGCTCAAACATGTTTGTAGCAGCTTTATTCATAATAGCTGGAACATGAAAACAACCCAGAAGCCCCTCTGAGTAATGGATGCAAAAATTGTGGTACATTTACACAATGGAATACTACTCAGTAGTTAAAATCAAGGAAATCATGAAATTTGCAGGCAAATTAATGGAACTAGTGAAGATCATTCTGAGTGAGGTATTCCAGGAGCAGAAAGACACACGTGTTATATACTCAATTATAAGTGGATATTAGACATATAATATAGGATAAACATACTAAAATCTATACACCTAAATAAGCTAAGCAAGAAGCAGGAACCTGGGTCAGATGATTAGTCCTCAAAGACAAATGGGATGGACATTGGAAGAAGCAGAAAACAGGAAACAGGACAGGAGCCTACCACAGAGGGCCTCTGAAAGACTCTACCCAGCAGTGTATCAGAGTAAATCCTGAGGCTAACAACCAAACTTTGAGCAGAGTGCAGGGGATCTTATGAAAGAAGGGGGTTAGTAATATCTGGAGAGAACAGAAGCTCCACAAGTTAAGCAACAGAACCAAAAAATCTGTGCCCAGGAGTCCTTTCTGAGACTGATACTCTAACCAATGACCATATATGGATATAACCTAGAACCCCTGCTCAGATGTATCCCATGGCAGCTCAGTATCCAAGTGGGTACCCTAGTAAGGGGAACAGGGACTGTCTCTGACATGAATTCAGTGACTGGTTCTTTGGTCACCTCCCCTTGATGAGGGAGCAGCCTTGCGAGGCCACAGAGGAGGACAATGCAGCCTAATGAGATCTGATAGGCTAGGGTCAGAGGGAAGGGGAGGAGAATCTCCCATATCATTGGACTTGGAGAGGGGCATGGGAGGAGATGAGGGAGGAAGGTTGAGATTGGGAGGGAATGAGGGAGGAAGCTACAGTGGGAATATAAAATGAATAAACTGTAATTAATATACAAATACAAATTTAATAAAAATTAGCATATCTCAATTTTGTTTCTTTTTAAATTTGGTTATTTTACAATATGATGTTCTTGTTAGCATAAATGGGCTTGCTATTTTACATGAACTATTTCATATACCTTATGAATATAGTCTTAGTTTTTCTAAGAAAATTGAGAATGCTAAATATTTGAAAGAACAATCAGGGTATTGATTCTTTAATAATAGTAATTTTCAATTTTCTTTTATCAGAAAATGAAAACAAAGCAGATGGAAGGTAAGCAAACACAGTGAAATAGTATATTTTTGAGTTATAAGATACGTAATTAGTATCCCAAAGTATATTATAACAAATAAGTTACAAGCCTTCCACTATGAATAAAAGGGGTAACATAACAACACAACTTAATATAATTTTTAAAAGACAAATTCTATATTATCTCATTATACAAAGAGAGAGTTTTTTACAAAATTATTATGATGAATAATTAATAGACAATTAGGAAAGCCATAACTGATGGAAGAATATCACAAATTCTCTTGGATGAATTTCTAATTCAAATACATATTAACATAATTTCACAAATCTGAGGAAGAATAAATCAATTAGCAAAAGAGTGTGTGAGATACTGACAGAATTTTAGCCTTCAGCCAGGGTTATGATAGTCTCTAATATTTGCTCAGTTCGATTAGTGAAATTCACTTTTAAAACTATTTAAAATTTTAGCAGCTATAAAAAAGAAAAGCTTTGATATTTCAGATGCCAACATTTGAATGGACTTAATTCAGACAAAAACTATTAAAATAATGTTAAAATCACAATAAAGAAGAAATACAATGCCCTAAAGGTCTTAAAGATATTTGATGCATACAATACATTAATTTGCATTATAATTTAGGATTTATAATTAAAAAGAAGTATATCTTTTATGCTTCTGCTTAATATTATGACAAAATTATCTGAATGTTCTCAGAAATAAAAATTAACAAATGATTAGACATTGTAATCATTATCAAAACTTTTACTTTATACACTCAAAATTATTAATTTATATTTGATTTCATTTCTGTAATGTATCTGTGCACATAGAGTACAAAGGAATAGAAACCTCTGGAGCAGAAGTTACAGGCAGTGTGAACCTCCCAATATGGTGCTGAGAACCCAGATCTTCTCTACAAGAGTAGCAAGTGCTCTTACTCTCAGGCATCTTTCCATTCCATATACTCTCAAAATATATTGAGGTCCCTGAAGGTCTTTGGTTTCTGTAATCTATAAATATTTAGCATTCTTAATTTTTTTTCATAAAAACTAAAACCTGTTCAGAGGGCTTACTAAATTTTTCATGTGAAAATAGCAAGCCTATTGATGCTAACATGAACATTTTTAAATAATTAATTTTCAAAGAAAACAAAATTGAGATATACCAGGGTTTTTTTTTTGTTTATTTTGTTTTTTTTAATTTTATTTTTTCTTATCAGTTACATTTTATTAACTCTGTATCCCAGCCATGTCCCGATCCCTCATTCCCTCCCAGTCCCTCCCTCCGTCCCTCATCTCCACTGTGCCCTTGCCAAGTCCACTAATAGGGGGGACCTCCTCCCCATTCATCTGATCCTGTTTTATCAGGTATCTTCAGGACTGGCTGCAAAGCTCTCCTCTGTGGCCTAACAGGACTGCTCCTCCCTTGGGGGGTGGGGAGGCCAAAGAGCCAGTCATTGAGTTCCTGTTAGAAATAGTCCTTGTTCCCCTCACTATGGGAAACCAATTGGTTACTGAGCTAACACAGGTTACATCTGAGCAGAGGTTCTAGGTTACATACATACATGGTCCTTGGTTGCATGTCAGTCTCAGAAAAGACCCTGTGCCCAGATATATTTGGTCCTTGTGGAGCTCCTATCCTTTCCTCATCAGACTAACTCCCCCTCTTTCTTATGATTCCCTGTACTCTGCCAAAGGTTTGGTCATGAGTCTTTGCTTTGAAGACACTGCTAGTTAAGGTCTTTCAAATGCACTCAGTAGACTCCTGTCATATGTTCAATGTGCATCCCATCTGTCATTCTAAACGAGGATTGATCCTCTTACCCAATGTCCACTCTCTTGATTATCTTTTTTAGGTGTATAGATTTCATTATGTTTATCATATCTTATAGGTCTATATAAGTGAGTATATACCGTGTTTGTCTTTCTCCTTCTGGGATATTTCACTCAGGATGATCTTTTCTAGGTCCCACCATTTGCCTGCAAATTTCATGATTTCCTCCTTTTTGATTGCTGAGTAGTATTCCATTGTGTAAAAATACCACAATTTCAGGACCCATTCCTCCATTGATGGACATCTGGGTGGTTTCCAGGTTCTGGCTATTACAAATAATGCTGCTATAAACATGGTTGAGCAAATATCCCTTTTGTGTACTTGAGCAAACTTTGGGTATATACCTAGCAGTGGTATAGCTGGGTCTAGAGGAAGCACTATTCCTAGTTGTCTTAGAAAGTGCCAGATAGATTTCCAGAGTGGTTGTATCAGTTTACATTCCCACCAGCAGTGGAGGAGGGTTCCCCTTTCTCAAGAACCTCTCCAGCATGTGTTGTCCCTTGAGTTTTTCATCTTGGCCATTCTGATGGGTGTAAGGTGATATCTCAGGGTCGTTTTGATTTGCATTTCCCTGATGGCTAATGAGGATGAGCATTTCTTTAAGTGTTTCTCGGCCATTCGATATTCCTCTGTCGAGAATTCTCTGTTTAGCTCTGTTCCCCATTTTTTAAGTGGATTACTTGGTTTGCTGCTTTTCAGCTTCTTTAGTTCTTTGTATATACTCGATATTAGTCCTCTGTCAGATAAAGGGTTAGTGAAGATTCTTTCCCAATCTGTAGGCAGTCGCTTTGTTTTGATGACAGTGTCCTTTGCTTTACAGAAGCTGTTCAGTTTCATGAGGTCCCATTTATTGATTGTTGTTCTTAGAGCCTGTGCTGTTGCTGTTCTGTTCAGGAAGTTGTCTCCTGTGCCAATGAGTTCTAGGCTATTCCCCACTTTTTCTTCTAACAGATTTAGAGTATCTGGTTTTATGTTGAGGTCTTTGATCCACTTGGACTTTAGTTTTGTGCAGGGTGATAAATAGAGATCTATTTTCCTTTTTCTGCATGTGGACATCCAGTTGGACCAGCACCATTTGTTGAAGATGATGTCTTTTTTCCATTGAATGGTTTTGGCTTCTTTGTCAAAAATCGAGTATTCATAGGTGTGTGGGTTTATTTCTGGGTCTTCTATGCGGTTCCATTGATCCTCCTTTCTGTTTTTATGCGAATACCATGCCGTTTTTATTACTATTGCTCTGTAGTACAACTTGAGATCGGGGATAGAGATACCTCCAGATGATCTGTTGTTGTACAGGATTGTTTTGGAGATTCTGGGATTTTTGTTTCTCCATATGAAGCTGAGAATCTTTTTTTCAAGGTCTGTAAAGAATTGAGTTGGTATTTTGATGGGAATTGCATTGAATCTGTAGATTGCTTTTGGCAGGACGGCCATTTCACAATGTTAATCCTACCAATCCATGAGCTTGGGAGATCTTTCCATCTTCTGAGATCTTCTCAATTTCTTTCTTCAGAGACTTGAAGTTTTTCTCAAACAGGTCTTTCACTTGCTTGGTTAGTGTCACCCCAAGGTACTTTATGTGGTTAGTGGCTATAGTGAAGGGTGTTGTTTCCCTAATTTCTTTCTCAGCCCTTTTGTCTTTGGTATACAGGAGGGCTTCTGATTTTTTTGAGTTGATTTTGTATCCTGCCACTTTGCTGAAGGTGTTTATCAACTGGATGAGTTCTCTGGTTGAATTTTTGGGGTCGCTCATATATACTATCATATCATCTGCGAAAAGTGACACTTTGACCTCTTCCTTTCCGATTTGTATCCCCTTGATCTCCTTTAGTTGTTTTATTGCTCTGGCTAGGACTTCAAGTACTATGTTGAAGAGGTATGGAGAGAGTGGGCAGCCTTGTCTTGTCCCTGATTTCAGTGGGATTGATTTAAGTTTCTCTCTATTGAGTTTGATGTTGGCTATAGGCTTGCTGTATATTGCTTTTACTATGTTTAGATATGTGCCTTGTATTCCTGATCTCTCCAAGACTTTAAACACGAATGGGTGTTGGACTTTGTCAAATGCTTTTTCAGCATCTAAGGAGATGATCATGTGGTTTTTCTCCTTCAGTTTGTTTATGTGGTGGATTACATTGATGGATTTCCGTATGTTGAACCACCCTTGCATGCCTGGGATGAAGCCTACTTGTTCGTGGTGGATGATATCTTTGATGTGTTTTTGGATTCGTTTTGCAAGTATTTTATTGAGTATTTTTGCGTCAATGTTCATAAGAGAGATAGGTCTGAAGTTCTCCTTTTTTGTTGGGTCTTTGTGTGGTTTAGGTATCAGGGTGACTGTTGCTTCATAGAATGAGTTTGGTAATGTACCTTCTGTTTCTATTTTGTGGAATAGTTTGAGGAGAATTGGTGTGAGCACTTCTTTGAAGGCCTGGTAGAATTCCACACTGAAACCAACTGGCCCAAGCCTTTTTTTGGAGGGGAGACTGTGAATGACTGCTTCAATTTCCTTGGGAGATATAGGGCTATTCAGTCTTTCTACCTGATCTTGACTTAATGTTGGAAGATGGAATCTATCAAGAAAATTGTCCATTTCATTTAGATTTTCAAATTTTGTGGCATATAGGCTTTTGTAGTATGACCTAATGATTGTTTGAATTTCCTCTGTGTCTGTAGTTATGTCACCCTTTTCATCTCTGAATTTGTTGATTTGGATAGATTCTCTCTGCTTTTTAGTTAGTTTGGCTAAGGGTTTGTCTATCTTTTTGATTTTCTCAAAGAACCAGCTTTTTTTTCATTGATTCTTTGAATAGTTTTATTTGTTTCTAATTGATTGATTTCAGCAACAAAATTGAGATATACCAGTTTTTTAAAATTTAATTAAATATAAATGGAATCTCCTATCTACTTTCTCAGTCTCATTCAGTATCACATATCCCAAACCACAAGCTAAGAATATTTACCCCAAAATCAATGGGATTAAGAATATCATATATCTAAAATTATGAAAACAAACATAGCCTCAATATGAACAAAACAAACAAATGAAGAAAATAACAAGTACTCTTTCAAAATAAAGCAGAATTTATACTCTTTTCCCTCAGAAAAGCAAAAAAACATAAAGATATATCATTACCATAACAGAGCTACTGAAATATAAATAAACAAGCCAAAAAAAAAACCCACCACAATTCAGGAAACAAAAGGAAGACTTTTGTGTCTATCAACCATAGCCTTGGATATAAGAGGATTAAACTCTCCAACTAAAGACCAAATTGGACAGCTGGAACAACAACAACAACAAAAAAAAAAACACAATCAAAACTGAAATATATGTTCTCTGCCTGACACTGACTTTGCTGGAAAACAGAAAGTACACTAAGTTGCTTGTTGGAAAACATTTCGTATACAAAGTGAATCCAGAAGTGACGATAAGTTACTTTAAATATCAGATAAATCAAAACGGATAAGAGACTGTTTCAATACTTAGTGATAAATATGTCACTTCAACAGGATAACTAAGTAATTGAAAACATTTTTAAGTATATAACACGAGACAACTTAATCATGTGGGACAGACATTATAAAAAAAAGAAAAAAGAGTGGAGCAAGTTAAAGACAAGCAGATTATGGCCATCCGTGAAGAAATACGGGAAGACGCAGCCAAACAGCTTGTGGCCTTCAGAGAAGAAATAATTAAATCGCTGAAAGAAATAAAAGAGACAGAGTTGAAGTAACTAAAAGAAAAAAAGGAAAATACAAGCAGACAGGTGAAGGAAGTAAACAAAACAACTCAAGACCTGAAGATAGAACTGGAAAAATTAAAGAAAACACAAATGGAGGAAATAATGGAGAGGAAGAATTTAGGGAAGAAAACAGGAAATACAGAGGTAAGCATAACCAACAGAATACAAGAAATGGAAGAAAGAATCTCAGGTGTAGAAGATACAATGGAAGAAATTCATGTATCTGTCAAAGAAAATGTTAAATCCAAAAAATTCCTGACACAGACCGTCCAAGAAATCCAAGAAAATATGAAAAGCAAAACCTAAGAATAATAGGAATAGAGGAAAAAGAAGACTCCCTTCTCCAAGGCCCAGAAAATATTTTCAACAAAATCATTGAAGAAAATTTCCCCAAGTTAAAGGAGAAGCCAATAAGGATACATGAGGCCTACAGAACACCCAACAAATTTGACCAGAAAAGAAAATCCTCCTGCCACATAATAATCAAAACAGTAAGTATGCAGAACAAAGAAAAAATACTAAAAGCTGCAAGGGAAAAAGGCCAAGTAACATATAATGGCAAAACCATTACAATCACACCTGACTTTTCAACAGAGACTATGAAAGCCAGAAGGGCCTGTACGGATATCACGCAGACCCTAAGAGAACACAGATGTCAACCCAGGCTACTATACCCTGCAAAACTCTCAGTTTTCATAGACGGAGAAAACAAGATATTCAATGACAAAAACAAATTTCAACAATACCTACACACAAATCCAGCATTACAGAAGACACTGGAAGGGAAAATACAACCCAAGAAAATTAGCTTCTGTCAAGAAAACACAGGAAATAATTAACCTTATTACAGCAAAACAAAAAGCAACCAAGCACACAACCTTATGAACACAGCCAACATCAAAATCAAGGGATCTAACAGCCACTGGTCATTAATTTCTCTCAACATCAATGGACTCAACTCTCCAGTAAAAAGACACAGATTAACAGAGTGGATACGTAAACCAAACCCAGCAATCTGTTGCATACAAGAAACACACCTAAGGCACAAAGATAGACATTACCTGAGGATAAAAGGTTGGAAGACGACTTTCCAAGCAAATGGACCCAAGAAATAAGCAGGAGTAGCCATTCTAATATCTGATAAAATAGACTTTCAACCAAATTAATGAAAAGAGATGAGGAAGGACACTTCATACTCATCAAGGAAAAATTCCACCAGGAAGACATCACAATCCTGAACATCTATGCCCCAAATACAAGAGCACCCACATTTGTAAAAGAAACATTGATAAAATTTAAACCACATATAGATCCCCAGACATTAATAGTGGGAGACTTCAACACCCCACTCTCAACAAAGGACAGGTCAACAAAACAGAAATTAAACAAAGAAACAATATCTCTGACAGAGGTCATAAATCAAATGGACCTCACAGACATTTACAGAACTTTACACCAAAACACAAAAGAATTTACCTTCTTCTCAGCACCTCATGGAACCTTCTCCAAAATAGACCATATAGTTGGTCACAAAGCAAGCCTCAACAGATACAAGAAGATTGAAATATCCCTTGTATCCTTTCTGATCACCATGGAATAAAGCTGGACTTCAACAACAACAGAAATAGCAAAAAGCCTACACACATATGGAAACTGAACAATTTGTTACTAAATGACAGGTCAGGGAAGAAATAAAAAACGAAATTAAAGTCTTCCTAGAACTCAATGAAAATGAAGACACAACATACCCAAACTTGTGGGACACAATGAAAGCAGTGCTAAGAGGAAAGTTCATAGCTCTAAGTTCCTTCAAGAAGAAATTCGAGACAGCTCATTCAAACAACTTAATGGCCCACTTAAAAACCCTAGAAAAAGAAGAAGCAGACACTCCAAAAAGGAGTAGACGGCTGGAAATAATCAAACTCAGGGCTGAAATCATTCAATTAGAAACAAATAAAACAATTCAAAGAATCAATAAAACCAAGAGCTGGTTCTTTGAGAAAATCAACAAGATCGACAGACCCTTAGCCAAGCTAACTAAAAGGCAGAGAGACACCACCCAAATCAACAAAATCAGAAATGAAAAGGGGGACATAACTACAGACACTGAGGAAATCCAAACAATCATTAGGACTTACTTCAAAAGTCTGTATGCCACTAAATTTGAAAATCTAAATGAAATGGACAATTTTCTTGATCGATTTGACTTACCAAAGCTGAATCAGGATGAAGTAAATCAATTAAATAGTCCTATATCCCCCAAAGAAATAGAAGCAGTCATCAAAACTCTCCCATCCAAAAAAAAGCCCAGGACCAGATGGCTTCAGTGCAGAATTCTATCAGACCTTCAAAGAAGAGCTAACTCCAATTCTCTTAAAACTATTCCACAAAATAGAAACAGAAGGAACATTACCAAACTCATTCTATGAAGCCACAGTCACCTTGGTACCTAAACCTCACAAAGACTCAACAAAGAAAGAGAATTTCAGGCCAATCTCCCTTATGAACATTGATGCAAAAATACTTAACAAAATACTTGCAAACCGAATCCAAGAACACATCAAAGATATTATCCACTATGACCAAGTAGGCTTCATCCCAGGTATGCAGGGGTGGTTCAATATACGGAAATCCATCAATGTGATCCACCATATTAACAAACTGAAAGAAAGAAACCACATGATAATCTCCCTAGATGCTGAAAAAGCATTTGACAAAATCCAACATCCATTCATGTTTAAAGTACTGGAGAGATCAGGGATACAAGGCACATACTTAAACATAGTAAAGGCGATATACAGCAAGCCTATAGCCAACATCAAACTGAACGGAGAGAAACTTAAAGCAATCCCACTGAAATCAGGGACAAGACAAGGCTGCCCACTCTCCCCATATCTCTTCAACATAGTGCTGGAAGTCCTTGCTAGAGCAATAAGACAGTTGAAGGAGATCAAGGGAATACAAATGGGAAAGGAAGAAGTCAAATTATCACTATTTGCAGATGATAAGAGAATATACATGAGTGACCCCCAAAACTCTACCAGGGAATTCCTACAGCTGATAAACACCTTCAGCAAAGTGGCCGGATACAAAATTAATTCAAAAAAATCAGTAGCACTCCTGTATACAAAAGACAAAAGGGCTGAGAAAGAAATTAGAGAAACAACACCATTCACAATAGCCACAAATGACATAAAGTACCTTGGTGTAACCCTAACCAAGGAAGTCAAAGACTTGTATGAAAAAAATTTCAAGTCTCTGAAGAAAGAATTAGAGGAAGATATGAGAAGATGGAAAGATCTCCCATGCTCATGGCTTGGCAGGATTAACATAGTAAAAATGGCCATCTTACCAAAAGCAATCTACACATTTAATGCAATCCCCTTCAAATTGCCAACACAATTCTTTACAGACCTGGAAAGAAAAATTCTCAACTTCGTATGGAATAACAAGAAACCGAGAATTGCTAAAACAGTCCTCTACAATAAAAGATTTTCTGGAGGGATCTCCATCCCTGATCTCAAGCTGTACTATAGAGCAACAGTTATAAAAACTGCATGGTACTGGCATAGAAACAGAATGGTGGATCAATGGAATCAAACAGAAGACCCAGAAATAAACCCACACACTTAAGGACAACTGATTTTTGACAAAGATGCCAAAACCATACAATGGAAAAAAGATAGCATCTTCAACAAATGGTGTTGGTCCAACTGGATGTCTACATGTAGAAAAATAAAAATAGATCCATACTTATCACCCTGCACAAAATTAAAGTCCAAGTGGATCAAAGACCTCAACATAAAACCAGACACATTAAATCGGCTAGAAAAAAAAAAGTGGGGAATACCCTAGAACTCATTGGTACAGAAGAAAACTTCCTGAACAGAACACCAACAGCACAGGCTCTAAGAGCAACAATCAATAAATGGGACCTCATGAAATTGAAAAGCTTCTGTAAAGCAAAGGACACCGTCATCAAAACAAAGCGACTGCCTACAGATTGGGAAAGAATCTTCACCAATCCTTTATCTGACAGAGGACTCATATCCAATATATATAAAGAACTAAACAAGCTGAAAAGCAACAAACCAAGTAATCCACTTAAAAAATGGGGAACAGAGCTAAAGAGAGAATTCTCTGTAGAGGAATATCAAATGGCAGGGAAGCAAATAAAGAAATGCTCAACCTCATTAGCCATTAGGGAAATGCAAATCAAAACAACCCTGAGATTTCACCTTACACCCATCAGAATGGCCAAGATGAAAAACTCAAGGGACAACACATGCTGGAGAGGTTGTGGAGAAAGGGGAACCCTTCTCCACTGATGGTGAGAATGTAAACTTGTACAACCACTCTGGAAATTAATCTGGCCCTTTCTCAGACAACTAGGAATAGCACTTCCTCAAGATCCAGTCATACCACTCCTAGGCATATACCCAAAAGAGGCTCAAGTACACAAAAAGGAAATTTGCTCAACCATGTTTGTAGCAGCTTTATTTGTAATAGCCATAAGCTGGAAACAACCCAGATGCCTCTCAACTGAAGAATGGATGCAGAAACTGTGGTACATCTATACAATGGAGTATTACTCAGCAATGAGAAATAAGGAAATCATGAAATTTGCAGGTAAATGTTGGGACCTGGAAAGGATCATCCTGAGTGAGTTGTCCCAAAAGCAAGAAGACACACATGGTATGTACTCACTCATATAAACATACAACATAGAATAAACCCACTAAAATCTGTACATCTAAACAAACTAAGCAAAAGAGAGGACCCTAACTAAAATGTTCAATCCCCATCCTGAAAGGCAAAGAGGATGGACATCAGAAGAAAAAGAAAATAGGAAACAACCTCGGAACCTGCTACAGAGGGCCTCTGAAAGCCTCTGCAGTATAGAGTATTAAAGCAGATGCTGAGCCTGATGGACAACTGATGGGCAGAGTGAATGGAATTTTATGTAAGAAGTGGGAAATAGTAAGAGCTGGAGGGGACGGGATCTTCTCAAGAAGAGCAACAGAACAAGATAATTTGAACACAGGGAATTTCCCAGAGACTCATACTCCAACCAAGGACTATTCATGGAGATAACCCAGAACCCCTGCACAGATGTAGCCCATGGCAGTTCAGTGTCCAAGTGGGTTACATAGTAATGGAACGAGGGACTGCCTCTGACATAATCTGATTGGCCTGCTCTTTGATCACCTCCCCCTGAGGTGGGGAGCAGCCTTACCAGGCCACAATAGACAATGCAACCACTTTTGATGAGAACTGACAGATTAAGATCAGAAAGGAGAGGAGAACCTCCCCTACCAGTGGACTTGGGGAGTGACATGCATGCAGAAAGGGGAGGGAGGGTGGGATCGGGAGGGGAGGAGGGAGGGGCTTATGGGGGGGATACAAAATGAATAAAGTGTAAGTAATAAAATAAAATAAAATAAAAAAAATGTAAAAAAAAAGAGAAAGATAGAGTACAATGTGATATTTGGTGAATTATTTTGTCGATTATTATTAAAAGAGAGTATTAGATAATGTCTCCAAAATGATGTCTGTATTGAATCATATAGTATAGAATGCTATGGTGTAGAGTAAGCTAACAGAAATTTACAAAATATTTCTTCTAACAATGCAAGAATACACATCTCCTTATCACATGAAACATATTAGCTTACTAATCAAGTTTCCATTTTGAAAAAAGAAAGTGTAATTTCCCCAATCTAAATGGGATAAAATATAATAAAAAATGAAAGTTATACAAATAGATTTTAAATGACTTGTTCCTAAATGACTGGTGAGCAACTAAAGAAATGAATAAAAACTAAAAAATTCACTGAAACAAATTAAATGATAATAAAACATGTAAATTCTGGAAGATATACCAACTTAATAAAAGTATATAAAAATAGAAAGGTCTTACATAAGAAATCCAATAATATATTTCTTAATATTAAAAGATAAAAAGAAATGAGTCAGTCCCAAAATTATTAAGAGAAACAACAGTAAAAGAAAAGCATAAACAAATTAAATAAAAGCAAAAATGGAATTGGTAATAAAATTTACAAAGTCCTGTTAGTAATCAGAAAAAAAAAATAAAGTAGAAAATACTTGAAAACCTGTTAGAAATTAATGCATTTTTAACACCTCCAAATACCAAAATGGAATTAAGAAAACATACAAATTCTAACATACTGATGAAGTTGAAGTAGCAAATTAAAACTTATTTATATGAAAAAATTCTAGGAATATGATGGTTTTACTGCTTAGTTCTGGAAAAGATTTAAGGAGGACGTGTCACACCAGCAAGTCTGTTTCAAAATGTTGAAAGATTTAAAATGCTTGAAATTGTCATGAGGTTAATGTTACCCTGATAGTACAACTTTAAAAAAAATCATTGTTCCCAGTGAAGAGACATGCAAATTTTTAAAAAGAAATGACAGCATGTAGAGTGTATGACATCAATCCCAGAGATGCAAGGATGGCTGAACATAAGCAAATCAGTAAATGAGACATGACTCAATAGATGTAGAAAAATTATTAATAAGATTACACCAATTCTTCATTACAAAAATAGAAGGGAAATGTTTCCAAAATACTGAAAGCATATATGCCAGAGACAATATCAAGCAGAATGGAGGAAAGCTAAATATTTGTCCTATGTGAGGACCAAGATGGAATTAAAACCTTTTGCTACTGGTATTCAGCTCACTATAGGAAGGCCTGGTAAGAGAAAGGAAAAAAATTACAGAGGTTAGACTGTTCGTGGTTGCAGATGACATTACTTCATATATAGGCAATTAACATCGGCCGTTAACATGTTGGAGCTTAACAAATAAATTCAGCCATGTTGCAGGATGCATGCAAAGTAAACATACAAATACATCTATCTATCTATCTATCTATCTATCTATCTATCTATCTATCATCTATCTATCTACTTCAACACTGTTCTTGTTGAAAAATAATGCAATCCTGGCCACAGTATCTAAGTGAAAATATTTAGGAATAGATTTAGCCAACAAAATGGAAGATATCTACAATGAAATATAAAACACTGAAGAAATTACTAAAGGCACAAAGATGAAAAGATGCTGCATGTACATATAGAGAAAAATCACTCTGGATCGAATGACCATAATAAGCGTGGTCACAGAAAAGAGAATGCCATCTACTAGCATCTCCTTGTGTGGTAGCTTGGCACTGTACATGCTCATAGGAACCTAATATTTGATAGAAAATTCTGTTTAACATCTTACATAGACCCACAAACCATGCAAAGATACTTAAAATAATGATTCCACATGACCAATCCAGCATTGCATACAAAAATTACATAGAGCAATGTGAAACTAGTATCATTTAAATAAGCTTCTATGTTGATGGTTAAGCCAATATTGGTGATACCCCACATTATACAATAAAATACTGCAATTCTGAATTAAATACCTAGAAAATTCCAGGTACAATAAATTTTTCCATAAATTAAAAAATTCTCAAGATATTTGTGTGATTAACATTAGCAGAGAATCAGTAAGTGGCTAAGGTCACATTTAACATACTTTTTAAAATACATTTAATTTTATAATTTTTATAAGCATTCATTTCAATCATCTTCATTTATTTACATTTAAAATAAAGAAAATATTATAATTATTTAACAACATTCTTATTAAAATTAAGAGAGTTTAAATACCAGACTTTATGAACATTGTTAAACATAATGATTTGCTTAGAACTTTTCTCTTTAGCTAGGGAAACAAAACATACTCTAGAGACATTTATCACTTGTAAAATGTCAAAATGGATGCTTAAATTCTTAATGAATCTGATTTAAAATGTTTATCCTTGTTGAAGCAAATAGAATACACTTTATTAGCCTGACATGGTGGTGCATACCAGCAATCCCAGCACTTGAGAGGCAGAGGCATGTAGGTCTCTGTGAACTGGAGGCCAGCCTGGTCTAAAAAGTAAGTTCAGGAGAGCCAAGGCTACACAGAAAAACTCTGTCTTGAAAAACTAAAATAAATAAATAAATAAATAAATAAATAAATAGATAAATAAATAAATTACCAGTTTATTTTCATAATTCCAGAAACATATTTTTATATTAAATCTGATATAGGATGCCTGTAAGCCCATTTCTTAGTCACAAGGATTGCCTGTGATCTTCAAAAAGGCTTGTTGCATTGCTCTTTCTTTTTTGCTATTCATTATTATTAATTATTTACATTTCATTTACTTTTTATCTCAGTTTTAGCCCCCTCTCTCATCTCTTCCCTGTATCACCCTCCCTCCCTCTCCTCCCCTATCCCTCTTCCCTACTCTACTGATAGGGAAGTTCTCTTCCCCTAGTGTCTAATCCTAGCATATCAGGTCTCATCAGGACTGCCTGGATCCTTTTCCTCTGTGGGCTGGCTAGGTTGTCCCATCAGGGAGAAGTGATCAAGGAACAGGCAAGTGAGTTCAGGTCAGAGACTGTCTCTACTCCTCTTACTAGTGAATCCACTGCACAATCTATAGGCTAGAGATCTAACCAGTGGGACTAGGTCCCTTCTATGTATGGTTTTGGTTGATGCTTCAATCTCTGCAGCCAGCTCCTGCTCTGCCTTATTTTTTTTTTTTTTTTTTTTGGCTTTGTTGATCTTGTGGGACTCCTGTCCTCTCCATACCTCTTCTTCCATAAGACTCTGTGTGTTCTATCCAAAGTTTGGCTTTGAGTTTCTGCATCTATTTTGATCCCCTGCCCGGTGGAGTCTTTTGGAGGATATCTGTGGTAGGCTCCAATCTGGTTTCTCTCTTTTACCAATTCCAATGTATCCTATTTTCCCTTCTGAATGAGAATTGAGCATCTTCTCTAGGTTCCTCCTTGTCATTTAGCATCTTTGGGTCTGTATATTGTAGTATGTTTAAATATAATGTGGCTAATATCCACTTATAAGTGATTATAAACCATGTTTGTCTCTCTGTTTCAGGGATAGCTCACTCAAGATGACCTTTTCTGTTCCATACATTTGCTAAAAATTTTCATGATTTCCTTGTTTGTTTGTTTGTTTGTTTTTTTAAATTTATTACAATTTATTCACTTTTTATCCTAACTGTATCTCCCTCCATTGTCTCCTCCCAATCCCACCCTGCCTATCTCTTCTCCTGTGTCCCTTCCCTAGTCCACTGTTAGGGAAGGCCCTCCTCCCCTTCTATCTGAACCTAGCCAATCTGGTCTCATCAGGACTGGCTGCATTGTCTTCCACTGTGGCCTGGTAAGGCTGTCTCCTAACCCCCACCCAGGGAAAGGGTGATCAAAGAGCCAACCACTGAGTTCATGTCAGAGACAGTCCCTGTTCCCCTTACTAGGGATATCCACTTGTACACTAAGCTGCCATGGGCTACATCTGTGCAGGGGTTTTAGATTATCTCCATGCATGGACCTTGGTTGGAGTGTCCCTCAATGGAGGAAATGATACAGAAATTTTGGTATATTTACACAGTGGAATACAACTCAACAATTAAAAACAAGGAAATCATGAAATTTGCAGGCAAATGGATGGAACTAGAAAAGATCATCCTGAGTGAGGTAAACCAGAAACAAAAAGACACATATGATATATTCTCACTTATAAGTGGATATTAGACATATAATATAGGATAAACATACTAAAATCTGTATACCTAAAGAAGCTAAATAAGAAAGAGGACCCTGGGGAAGACAATCAATCCTTATTCAGAAAGGCAAATGGGATAAACATCAGAAGAGGGAGAAAACTGGGGACAAGACAGGGGCTTACCACAGAGGGATTCTGAAAGAATCTACCCAGCAGGGTATCAAAGCAGATGCTGAGACTCATAGTCAAATATTGAGCAGAGTGCAGGGAATCTAATGAAAGAAGGGAGGGATTGAAAGATCTGGAGGCAACAGGAGCTCCACAAGGAGAGCAACAAACCCAAAATATATGGGTCCAGGAGTCTTTGCTGAGACTGATTTCCTTGTTTTAATAGCTGAGTAGTAGTCCATTGTGTAAATGTACCACAATTTCTGTATCCATTCTTCATTTGAGGGACATCCAGTTTACCTCCAGATTCTGGCTATTATGAATAAAGACGCTGTCAACATAGTTTAGCAATTCTTGTTGTTGTATGCTTAAGCATGTTTTGAATATATGCCCAGGAGTGAGATACCTGGGTCTTGAGGTAGCGCTATTCCCAATTGTCTGAGAAAGTGCCAGAGTTATTTCCAAAGTGGTTGTCCAAGTTTACATTCCTACCAGAAATGGAGGAGGGTTCCCATCTCTCCATATCCTCTCCAGCATGTGTTGTCAATAGAATTTTTTATCTTAGCGATTCTGATGGGTGTGAAATGGAACGTCAGTGGTTTGATTTGCATTTCCCTGATGACTAAGTACATTGAGCATCTCTTTAAGTGTTTCTCTGCCATTTGATATTCTTCTATTGAGAATTCTTTATCTCTGTACCCCATTTATTAATTTAATTACTTGGTTTGTTGGTATTTAACTTATTAAGTTCTTCATATATTCTGGATATTAGGCCTATGTCAAACATAGGGTTGGTGAAGATCCTTTCCCAATCTGTAGGGAATTTTTTCTGTAGACACTGTTCTTTACTTTACAGAAGAGTTTCAGTTTCACAAGGTCACATTTATTGATTGTTAATCTTAGAGCCTGGGTTTTTTTGTGTTGTGTCCAGGAAGCTGTCTCCTGTGGCAACGGGTTCTAGGCTCCTCCTCCCTTTTTCTTCTAATAAATTTACTGTGTCTGGTTTTGTGTCAAGGTCTTTGATCCACTTGAACTTTACTTTTGTGCAGGGTGATAAATATGGATATATTTGCATTTTTCTACATGTAGACATCCAGTTAGACCAGCACCATTTGTTGAATATGCTGTCTTTTTTCCAATGTATGATCTTGGCTTCTTTGTAAAAAATCAAGTATCCAGAGGTGTGTAGGTTTATTTATAGTTCTTCATTTCAATTCCGTTGATCTACCATTCAAATGTTTCCATACCAGTGCTATGTCTTTTTATTAATGTTGTTCTATAGAACAACTTGAGATCAAGGATGGAGATACCTTCAAAAGTTCTTTTATTGTACAGGATGTTTTAGCTATTTCAGGTATTTTGTTTGTTTGCTTGTGTGGTTTTTACATATGAAGTTGAGAATTTTTCTTTCAAGTTCTGTAAAGAATTGTGTTGGTATTTTCATAGCTATTGAATTGAATCTGTAGATTGCTTTTGGTAGGATGAGCATTTTTACTACGTTAATCCTACTGATCTATGAGCATGGGAGATCTTACCATCTTTTGATAGGTTCTTCAATTTCTTTCTTCAGAGTTCAATTTTTTTTCCATGCATGTGTTTTACTAGCTTGAACAGAGTTAGACTAAGATACTTTATGTTATTTGTGGCTATTGTGAAGGGTGTTGCTCTTTCAATTTAGTTTAAAATGTGTAATTTTTCAAGACAAAAATTAATCAAAGGAGGACCATTACCTTTAAAAATTAAAACAAAAGACCTACTACATGTTTAAATAATGTAGACAATGTTATTAAATTAAATCTACATCAACCTTAAGCCACTATTACCACATCATATGCTAACAATTTTTTGACTTAATAATGAAAACTGATTAGTTTCATTTTAGCCTTTCTTTTCTCACACACATGATAATTACCTGTGTATTCTCAACTTTGAGATGAAGTAAAACATTTGTCATGATTTAAGAATGGAATGCTTTCTTATTGGTATGTTCCCTGTTCACATCTGCTTTTATCTCCTTAGTGACAGCGTATTTTTCTGCATCCATTTAATACATTTGATGTCTTAGCTTCCTCTCTTCTATTGACTCATTTTAATGATCCTAACTTATGTGTCTATGGTAAATATGCAAACCATGTTCATTAAGTTTCCAGGAGCCATCTGTGCAGTAAAGTGCGTTAGCCATATGGCATCATGTTGGTTTCATGTTTTATCTGAAAAGTTTCTGGCTATTGAGCATTTGTTAACATTTGATTGTAAATTATTCTAAGAAGACATCATTTCCTTTGTTTGTATATTTATCTTCCTACAAGAACATGCTGTAAATGGATGGTGTTGGTCCCTTAGGGAGTGAATACATGGTCCTTTATTCTACCTTTATTGTTAGTATAATATATTCTCAAAAATCACAATATTAAACACAGTATTTCTAGTATGAACTAGGAAGCTGTTACAATGTCTTATTGTTTTGGTACTCATGAGTTAAAATGTGTCAGGTTTATTATTACTGCATTTGTCTAGACAAACCCTATAATATTCAACCTGACAGTAAGCCTTAATGTACATAAAAATACCTTCAGACTCACCTAACAATACATTAATTTGTCTAGCTTTTACCCTTGTGACTGTTTAACTAAGAGGACATATTGCAAGTATACTTTCTGTGAACAATAAACAAAAGAAATGAGAGTTGGTATTCATGTAGGTTTTGTAAGGTGATGTTCATAGCATTACTATAAACAATAACCAAAAGAGAACTCAAATATCCATCGACAGATTTTGGAACAAACAAGATGTGATACACAAAAAGTGGAATAATATGTATTTGTGAGGTGATAGTCCTGACACATACTACAACAAAAAGAAAATGCGAAGACACACTATTTGGTGAAATATGCTAGTCACAAAAGGAAACATATTGTAGAACTGGATGTACTTATTTAGGGTACAAAGGTCATCAAATTCCCAGAGAGGAAGAGGGGAAAATTGAAAACGATGGTTAACCAAGTAAATAGTTTGAATTAGTTAATAAAAAGTGAAGGAAGGTGTGGTGGATGCCTGATGTATAAAAATACAGGATAATTTAATGGTTAAAATGGTACTTGTTATAATAAGTATACTTCGAATGAGTTAAAAATCTAAGAAATGAAACCATAAATGGTAATAACGAATAACTAAGTTATTTAACTTAGTTAAATAACTGACCCCCCCATTTAAGTTAAAAATTTAACTCTAGAAATATTTCCCATCTGAGTTAATACATTTTACCGTTTTTGTGTTTTTTTTATAAACTCTGTTGCCTGCTTTTCTTTTTTTTAATATTTTTATTTTTATTATTATTATTAATTGCACTTTATTCATTTTGTACCGCCCATAAGCCCCTCCCTCCTCCCCTCCTGATCCCACCCTTCCTCCCTTTTCTGCATGCATGCCTCTCCCCAAGTCCATTGATAGGGGAGGTCTTCCTCTCCTTCTTTCTGATCTTAAACTATCAGTTCTCATCAGAAGTGGCTGCATTGTCATCTTCTGTGGCCTGGTAAGGTTGCTCCCCCCTCAGGAGGAGGTGATCAAAGAGCAGGACAATCAGATTATGTATGAGGCAGTCCCTCTTCCCATTACTTTGTAACCCACTTGGAAACTGAACTGCCATGGGCCACATCTGTGCAGGGGTTCTGGGTTATCTCCATGAATAGTCCTTGGTTGGAGTATGAGTGTCTGGGAAGTTCCCTGTGTTCAAATTTTCTTGTTCTGTTGCTCTCCTTGTGGAGTTCCTGTCCTCTCCAGCTCTTGTTATTTAACACTTCTTACCTAAAATTCCATTCACTCTGCCCAACAATTAGCCATCAGGCTCATCATCTGCTTTGATAGTCTGCAGGGCAGAAGCTTTCAGAGGCCCTCTGTGGCAGGATCCTAGGTTGTTTCCTGTTTTCTTCTTCTTCTGATGTCCATCCTCTTTGACTTTCAGGATGGGGATTGAACATTTTGGTTAGGGTCCTCTCTTTTGCTTAGTTTGTTTAGATGTACCGATTGTATTGGGTTTAATCCTATGTGGTATGTTTATATGAGTGAGTATATACAATGTGTGACTTTTTGCTTCTGAGACAACTCACTCAGGATGATCCTTTCCAAGTCCCACCATTTACTTGCAAATTTCATGATTTCCTTATTTTTCATTGCTGAGTAATACTCCATTGTATAGATGTACCACAATTTCTGCATCCATTCTTCAGTTGAGGGGCATCTGGGCTTTTTCCAGCTTCTGGCTATCACAAATAAAGCTGCTACAAATATGGTTGAGCAAATGTCCTATTTGTGTACTTGAGCCTCTTTTGGATATATGCCTAGCAGTGGTGTGGCTGGATCTTGAGGAAGTGCTATTCCTAGTTGTCTGAGAAAGCGCCAGATTGATTTCCAGAGTGGTTGTACCAGTTTACATTCCCACCATCAGTGGAGAAGGGTTCCCCTTTCTCCACAACCTCTCTAAAACCTCTCTAGCATGTGTTGTCACTTCATCTTGGCCATTCTCATGGGTGTAACGTGAAATCTCAGGGTTGTTTTGATTTGCATTTCCCTAATGGCTAATGAGGATGAGCATTTCTTTAAATGCTTCTCTGCCATTTGATATTCCTCTACAGAGAATTCTCTCTTTAGCTCTGTTCCTCATTTTTTAAGTGGATTACTTGGTTTGCTGCTTTTCAGCTTGTTTAGTTCTTTATATATACTGGATACGAGTCCTCTCTCAGATAAAGGGCTGGTGAAGATTCTTTCCCAATCTGTAGGCATTCACTTTGTTTTAATGACAGTGTCCTTTGCTTTACAGAAGCTTTTCAGTTTCACGAGGTCCCATTTATTGATTGTTGCTCCTAGAGCCTGTGCTGTTGGTGTTCTGTTCAAGAAATTTTCTCCTGAAAATTTACTGAAAATGAGTTCTAGGGTATTCCCTACTTTTTTTTCTAGCCGATTTAATGTGTCTGGTTTTATATTGAGGTCTTTGATCCACTTGGACTTCAGTTTTGTGCAGGGTGATAATTATGGATCTATTTTCATTTTTCTACATGTAGACATCCAGTTAGACTAGCACCATTTGTTGAAGATGCTATCTTTTTTCCATTGTATGGTTTTGGCACCTTTGTCAAAAATCAGGTGTCCATGAGTGTGGGTTTATTTCTGGGTCTTCTGTTCGGTTCCATTGATCCACCATTCTGTTTCTATGCCAGTACCATGCAGTTTTTATAATTGTTGCTCTATAGTACAGCTTGAGATCAGGGATGAAGATACCTCCTGAAGATCTTTTATTGTAGAGGATTGTTTAAGCAATTCTCAGTTTCTTGTTATTCCATTCGAAGTTGAGAATTTTTCTTTCCAGGTCTGTAAAGAATTGTGTTGGCAATTTGAAGGGAATTGCATTAAATCTGTAGATTGCTTTTGGTAAGATGGCCATTTTTACTATGTTAATCCTGCCAAGCCATGAGCATGGGAGATCTTTCCATCTTCTCATATCTTCCTCTAATTCTTTCTTCAGAGACTTGAAATTTTTTTCATACAAGTCTTTGACTTGCTTGGTTAGGGTTACACCAAGGTACTTTATGTCATTTGTGGCTATTGTGAAAGGTGTTGTTCCCCTAATTTCTTTCTCAGCCCTTTTGTCTTTTGTATACAGGAGTACTACTGATATTTTTGAGTTAATTTTGTATCCAGCCACTTTGCTGAAGGTGTTTATCAGCTGTAGGAGTTCCCTGGTAGAGTTTTTGGGGTCACTCATGTATACTATCATATCATCTGCAAATAGTGATAATTTGACTTCTTACTTTCCCATCTGTATCCCCTTGATCTCCTTCAACTGTCTTACTGCTCTAGCAAGGACTTCCAGCACTACGTTGAAGATATATGGAGACAGTGGGCAGCCTTGTCTTGTCCCTGATTTCAGTGGGATTGCTTTAAGTTTCTCTCCATTCAGTTTGATGTTGGCTATAGGTTTGCTGTATATCACCTTTACTATGTTTAGATATGTGCCTTGTATCCCTGATCTCTCTAATACTTTAAACATGAATAGATTTTGGATTTTGTCAAATGCTTTTTCAGCATCTAGGGAGATTATCATGTGGTTTTTTTCTTTCAGTTTGTTAATATGGTGGATCACATTGATGGATTTCCATATATTGAACCACCCCTGCATACCTGGGATGAAGCCTACTTGGTCATAGTGGATAATATCTTTGATGTGTTCTTGGATTCGGTTTGCAAGTATTTTGTTAAGTATTTTTGCATCAATGTTCATAAGGGAGATTGTCCTGAAATTCTCTTTCTTTGTTGAGTCTTTGTGAGGTTTTGGTACCAAGGTGAATGTGACTTCATAGAATGAGTTTGGTAATGTTCCTTCTGTTTCTATTTTGTGGAATATTTTGAAGAGAATTGGAGTTAGCTCTTCTTTGAAGGTCTGGTAGAATTCTGCGCTGAAGCCATCTGGTCCTGGACTTTTTTTGGATGGGAGACTTTGATGACTGCTTCTATTTCTTTGGGGGATATAGGACTATTTAATTGATTTATCTGGTCCTGATTCAGCTTTGGTAATTCAAATCGATCAAGAAAATTGTCCATTTCATTTAGATTTTCAAACTTTGTGGCATATAGACTTTTGAAGTAAGTCCTAATGATTGTTTGGATTTCCTCAGTGTCTGTAGTTATGTCCCCTTTTCATTGCTGATTTTGTTGATTTGGGTGGTGTCTCTCTGCCTTTTAGTTAGCTTGGCTAAGGGTTTGTCGATCTTGTTGATTTTCTCAAAGAACCAGCTCTTGGTTTCATTGATTCTTCGAATTGTTTTATTTGATTCTAATTGATTGATTTCAGCCCTGAGTTTGATTATTTCCAGCCGTCTACTCCTTCTTGGTGTGTCTGCTTCTTCTTTTTCTAGGATTTTTAAGTGTGCCATTAAGTTGCTTGAATGAGCTGTCTCGAATTTCTTCTTGAAGGCACTTAGAGCTATGAACTTTCCTCTTAGCACTGCTTTCATTGTGTCCCACAAGTTTGGGTATGTTGTGTCTTCATTTTCATTGAGTTCTAGGAAGACTTTATTTCTTTCTTTATTTCTTCCCTGACCCAGCTGTCATTTAGTAACAGGTTGTTCAGTTTCCATGTGTGTGTAGGCTTTTTGCTATTTCTCTTATTGTTGAGGTCCAGCTTTATTCCATGATGATCAGGCAAGATACAAGGGATTATTTCAATCTTTTTGTATCTGTTGAGTCTTGCTTTGTGACCAACTATATGGTCTATTTTGGAGAAGGTTCCATGAGGTGCTGAGATGAAGGTAATTTCTTTTGTGTTTGGGTGTAAAGTTCTGTAATTGTCTGTTAGGTCTAATTGATTCATGACCTCTGTTAGAGACATTGTTTTTTCGTTTAATTTCTGTTTTGTTGACCTGTCCTTTGTTGAGAGTGGGGTGTTAAAGACTCCCACTATTAATGTGTGGGGATCTATATGTGGTTAAAATTTTATCAATGTTTCTTTAACAAATGTAGGTGCTCTTGTATTTGGGGCATAGATGTTCAGGTTTGTGATGTCTTCCTGGTGGAATTTTCCCTTGATGAATACAAAGTGTCCCTCCCCATCTCTTTTTATTAATTTTGGTTGAAAGTCTATTTTATCACAATGGCTACTCCTGCTTGCTTCTTGGGTCCATTTGCTTGGAAAGTCATCTTCCAACCCTTTACCCTCAGGTAATGTTTATCTTTGTGCCTTAGGTGTGTTTCTTGTATGCAACAGATTGCTGGGTTTGGTTTATGTATTTATTCTGTTAATCTGTGTCTTTTTATTGGAGAGTTGAGTCCATTGATGTTGAGGGAGATTAATGACCAGTGGCTGTTAGATCCTTTGATTTTGATGTTGGCTGTGGTTATTAGGTTGGGTGTTCTGTAGGCCTCATGTATTCTTATTGGCATTTCCTTTAAGTTGGGGAAATTTTCTTCAACGATTTTGTTGAAAATATTTTTCTGGGCCTTGGAGAAGGGAGTCTTCTTTTTCCTCTCTTCCTATTATTCTTAGGTTTTGTCTTTTCATATTGTCTTGGATTTCTTGGACGGTCTGTGTCAGGAATTTTTTGGAGTTAACATTTTCTTTGACAGATACATTGATTTTCTTCCATTGTATCTTCCACACCTAAGATTCTTTCTTCCATCTCTTGTAGTCTGTTTGTTATGCTTACCTCTGTAGTTCCTGTTTTCCTCCCTAAATTCTTCCTCTCCATTATTTCCTCCATTTGTGTTTTCTTTAATTTTTCCAGTTCTATCTTCAGGTCTTGAGTTGTTTTGTTTATTTCCTTCACCTGTCTGATTGTACTTTCCTGTTTTTCTTTTGTTTCTTTCAACTCTGTTTCTTTTATTTCATTCAGTGCTTTATGCATTTCCTTTCTAAAGGCCATAAACTGTTTGGCTGCAACTTCTTTTTTTTCTTTACGGATGGCAATATTCTGTTTGAGTTTATCTTCCTCTATGTCTTTACGTATCTTATTTGTTTCCTCTGTTATCATCTTCATGACCATAGTTGTTAGGTCATCTTCTTGGATTTCAGTTGTGCTGTGGCGTCCAGGGCTTCTTGCACCTGGGTAACTGGGTTCTGGAGATGCCATATTGCTCTGTCTTTTGTTGCTTGAGCTTTTACGCTGGCCTCTACCCATTATGCTATCTTTCGTTTTTGGGGTTATTTTCTGGTGGTTCCTAGGGATCCTGTGGTGGCGAGAATCCCCTTGGCAGAAAGCTGGTTTTTCCTGAAGGAAGTCTTCTCAGCTTTTTGGGTATAGTCCCTGGATGGCTGGTGTTTTTTCAGGAGTTGCTGCTGCTCACCTCAGGGATAGAGACCTGAGTGGTGACTGTGGTCTTTGTTAGTCGAGAGGGTTCTCCTCTCACCCAGGGAAGTACTGAGGACAGCTGCCCTGTTTCTGGGTTTCTTGCTGGGAAACACAATTGCCTGTGTTTTATGGCCACGAGTTTTGATTGCTGGTCACTGTGCAGATCCTGCTGTGCTGCTGCTCAGAATGAGAGTCCTCCAGGTGCCGCCATCTTGCCCTGCCATATTTTATAGTGAAGTTACCTAAATATATTCCATTAACCCCATGCCTGCTGTGGAAAAAATTAACACCTTCAGTATTTGAGAGAGGCTTGTTAAGAAACAGGACCTTTATGCGGAAATGAAAGGACATGGTATTCTAAGGGAGGTGAACCATTCCATCTTTCATGGAAGTTCACTAAGTTTATGAAGTTCTTGAAGCTGAGCAGATTCATTAGGACTCTCCCTCCCCAAGCATATACAAACTATAAAAACTTCTGAGTGATTCTCAGACTAGCTGAGCTGCTTAGAAGAGGCTCAGACCAACTCAACTTCTTGAACGTGACACCCCACAGCATTGAGCATCTTGTTGGCTGTGCAGTGTGTGCACTCCATGGTGTGCATTGGAGTTGGGAAGACAATGTGTGGGTGGTGGTTTTCTCCTTAAACATGTGGGCTCTGCGTATCAAATTCATGTCCCAAGAATGGATGACAGTCTGTCTCTTTTAAAGTGATGCTACTAATAAAAATATTTTAAATGTATACTTTTTCTTCCTGTTACAATATAAGATGTTTGAGTACTTGTTAATTATGTTTCAACATATAAGTTGTATTTACTTTAACTTTTTCAATATAATTTTTTACTTATTACAATTTATTCATTTTGTATCCCTGCTGTAGCCCCACACTTGTCACCTCCCAATCCCATCCTCCCTCCCTTCCTCATCTTTTCCCATGCTCCTTCCCCAGTCCATTGATAGTGGAGATCCTCCTTCCCTTCCATCTGACCCTAGCCTATCAGTTCTCATCAGGACTGGTTACATTGTCTTCCTCTGTGTCCTGGTCAGGATGCTCCCCCCTCAGGGGAGGTGAACAAAGAGCCAGCCACTGAGTTCATATCAGAGACTGCCCCTGCTCCCCTTATTAGGGAGCCCATTTGGAGACTGAGCTACCATGGGCTACCTCTGTGTAAGGGGTTCAGTTTATCTCCATGAAAGGACCTTGATTGGAGTATCAGTCTCAGAAAAGACCCCTAGTCCAGATTTTATGGTTTTGTTGCTCTCCTTGTAGAGCTCCAGGCCCTTCCAGGTCTTTCTATCTTCCCCTTCTTTCATTAGATTCCCTGCAGTCTGCTTTTAAAATGTAATTCTTAATATTTTCCAGTAATCAATATTTTTAAAAAATATAAAAAGAATATACCTACATTTAATTGTTTTAATTAAAGTGACTAACCACTATTTTGAGTTTAACCAAAAACAATAATTTGGATCATGGATCTACTTGTTTAATTCTGTGGAGTCTTTATTACCTAAAGTCTAACTCTTACTTTTTTATTTTTATTTATTTTTTTATTTTTAGCTATCTGTGTAAGTATGAGCTGTCCTCAGTACATGGTGTACACTGTATTGAGAAAAGGTCATCCTGTACTCCAGCTGGAGTTACACACAATTATTAATTAATGGATGTGGGTGTTGGGCACTGAACTTGTGTTCACTTGGTTAATAACACCAAGTGTTATTAACCAATGAACCATCCCCACAGTTCCTTGTCTAGCTTGTATTTTGAGTATGGCTACTGAAACCCATCCAGGTGAAGTTGTTATTCTGATTTTAGGATCATTAACCTCAAGCCATTCTCCATTCTCCTTTCTACGCAGACTGGTCCACATGTATTACCAGATCACCCTTGCCTCTCCAGGAGACTCTTGGCAGCTTTCCTTTTATTACGACATCATGACTTTGTCTAAGCTCCCATTCACAAGAGCACATGAAGTATTTGCCATTGCTCTCAATCCAAAAGACTGTATTTGGAACTCATTCTTCTTCAAATCTAGCACATTTTGCCATCAAATTTACATCAAATAAAGTCACAATCAAAGAAAAACCTTGAATAATTTGGAGAAAGAAGTGTCTAATCCAGGGCTAAGCATTCCTCTTGAAATTTCCATGTGAAAACTCTCTTAATTAGCACTATGGAAGCATAACTTTGAAGAAATGCAAATGAGGGCTAAGAGGAGAGAGTTTTCTTTTTTTTTTCTTCTTCAAAATTTGCCTTTAAAAAAAATCTTTTGAAACTTTTGTCATGGAAGGACTTTAGCATACAAATGAGTAACTTCCAAGTCTTTTTTCCTGTTTTGTTCCTATTAGGTAAATCCTATATGAAACTTCAAAAATGCTTGATGGAAAGATGTATTTGTCTTTTTATTTTTCTAGTTACATCTTTAGTTGACAAAAATATATGAGCTATTTATAATGCCACAGAAATATCAGCTATTACTATGCTGTCTTGAAGTGTAATTTTTAATGAGGGCATCTTTCCCTCCTACCCCCCTAGTAATAAGGATATTTGTCTTACTAATTTTGTGGCTTTGACATGGTAACCTAGTCCATGTACAGGAAAAAAAAATAATATGCACACCCTTGAGAACTGAAACCCAAGAGAGACATCTGGACATCATAAGGAAATAGAGGACGTGCCAATAGCAAAAAGTCACACTTTCAGGGTACCATCTGTTGCTCAGAATTAATGGAAGAGAAAAAGGAGCTAATTGCAAATAAATGACATACACACATGTTGTTGATCAAAACAGAACGGATGGAAAGTGCCACTCTCCCCACTGTTTCAGTTTGACATTGATGATATGAGGGCCTTGTGGCTAAGTTAGGGAGTATGTCAAGTGATAAACGTCTCAGAAGGAATCAAATATTTGGATATAACATCTATGTCAATTAATCTGAACCATGAAACTCAACAAATGTAGCTAGACTTTGAGTTAGTCATCCAATCAAATAACACTTAATAAACATGTAGAAAGGGTCTACTAACTTTTTGCTCTTGATGATGTTTACTGTTGGCAAGGCAATATCAGGGGGGGCAGAATTTAGACCTGTGCTTATTCATATAATGGGGTGTGGGAGTGGGACGTGTTCTTACCAAGACATAAAGGACTTTTTATACAGCTTCTGCTGGGTTGTCCTGGGCAGAAGGAATATTTGTTTGTGTGTGTATCTGTGTGAATATAAATACATACATACATATACACGTGTCAATATGCATCAAATTTCTACTACACATTTGTGTACAAATTTAAAATATTTAATTTGTACTAATGATGTATGTGTTAATAGCCCTCCCCAACAACTTAAGTCTTAAGCTGCACAAGAGACGCTCTGAACTCTATTTTATATTTACTTCCATTGTAGAAAGAACCTCTATGTTTTCAGCAATTGCTTTGGCTCAGTTCTGAGGTTGTATGAGTGTAGATGCTTGGAGAGACTATTACATACTGCTGGTATTGATCTCATTTATTCATGGATCGACTGTGCTCTTTCTCTTGAGGTCTCTAGAGTAACAGAATGCAGTCAACAGAATACTGGACTTCTCTTCCTAGAAATTAGCACAGTAATGACCTGTGTTGTAGTCCATTTGGCTGGGGGACCCTGGACTTGAGCACTGACAAGTGTATGACATTCTGTTCAAGTCACTAAAAAGATGGTTTTCTTTTGGTTCTGCAAAGTAAAATGTCTCTGGAATTTGTCTGACATGGACAAAATCTTCAGCAGCAGGAATTTTGTTTTTCTGGAAATTGCCTGTGACTGTTGGCCTAGCCCCATCTTGACAATGAAAGTGAGATAAAAGATGTAAGGGTTGCAGGAGGTGAGAGATGCTCTTAGTGACTTGGAAGAGAAGCAGATCACTGAACACATTGCAAAGAAGATAAAGTTTAAAATTCAGCCTTCTTAAGCACTCCAGTGACAGTTTACCCCCTGAATAATTTCTTTCTGAGCTAAAGAAATGAAAGATCAGCAGAACTACTTTGGCTCTGAACAAGAGCAGTGAGGCTTCAGTATTTACAGAGCTGTGACAGGCAATAAAGTGTCAGAGGTTGCAAAGATGTTTGAGCTCAAACACGCTGCAAAGGTGATTTCTTACACAGACTTCAATTTGGCCTTGTTTCTTTTAAAAATATAATAAAATGTTAATATAAAGAATTTGAAAATACAAATGTCATATTTAGAAATTATCCAGACCCAAAGTCTACATAACTCAGTGAACTTTTATGCACTTACAATTGTCATGCTGAAGCTGTGAAGCTGTAGTATGGATTTTAAATTTTCACTATCGAACATAATTCTATGTATTTGTTAATCACTAAAAGCCCCATACACAGTTAGAACTAGAGAGCAATTAGCTTTATAACTTCTTTCATGACTCACATATACTGACTAGCTTCACTCATTTCTTTCTCAGCAGTAATTATACTGGTTTCTAGATATGTTGGGAAACCTGTACTTTTCTTGTTGTTTTATTTTGTTTTTTTCTTCTGCAATCACATGACCTGCTTAACATTATACATTCTAAATCTATCCACTGTCATGAAAATTTTGTGGTTTTAGTTTCCTTTAGATTTGAATAATATTTTATGTATATGCTAGGTTTTCATTATCAGTTATCTCATGATGGGTAATTAGATCGGTTCTATTTCTTTTCTATAGTAAAGTAAACAACATCAAATCCAGTGGTGCAGATAGCTCCACAGTAGGTTATAGAATTCTTTCTGTAGGTACTCAGAACTGAAATAGCTGGTCTATTTTAATTTTTGAGAGGGGAATTTCCGATATGATTTTCTAACAGCTGTATTAACTTGCATTTTACTAACAACAAATAAGGGTTCCCTTCTCTCTACATTCTCTCCAACATTTTTTTAATCATCTATCTGAATACAGCTGTCCTGAGTTTGATGATGTTCTATTTCAAAGTAGTTTTAATTTGCATTTCTCTGATGTCTAGGGATGTTGAATACCTTTAAAAATACTTACTGTTTACTTTTGTTTCATATTTTGAAAATTGTCTAGTCAATTCAATTTTTGTTTTGCTGTTTAAATTCCTTCAGCATTTAATTCCCACAGTTTCTTTTTAAGATTGTAGATATTAGCCCCTCATCCAAAGTATAGTTGATAAATATTTTCCCCGATTCTGCAGCTTCATTGCTTATATACATACAACCATAGGTGTTTAAAACTCTATTTTCTAAGTTTACAAGAGCCCTACTGTTACGACTCTGATAACCAGACTGCAGTTTCCCCTCTTCCATTACCAATTATCTATGCCCACCTTGCCTTTTAATTTACACCATACACATTTGCCCATAGATGATATACTAATGGACTATAATAATCACTGCAAGTGGAAAGAAAGGCCAAGCATATGTTTTATGTCATGGCTCATATGCATTATTAAAGAGATGGCCACTGAACCACCGTATTCCTGAGACCCTGAGAAAGTGCATTTTCATCTTTTCCTTAGAAGATGGTAACATAAAAATAATATTTAAATATAGTCATAATATATGTATGCTTTTTCTCCACCTCCCCTCTCTCTCTGAGACATACTCTCCCTATGCATTCCTGCCTGTCTTCCCATTTTTGGAACTGGCTATGTAGATCAGACTAGCCTCAAACTCACTGAGATCTGCCTGCCCATGCCTCCTGAGTGTTGACACTAAAGGCATATGGTACCACACCCAGCTTTTCTTTTTTAATGCATTTTTTCCCTGTAGAATCAAACGCATGATACAGCTTAGAGCACGAGAAGTGTGAATATACTATTTTGTCTTACTTAAAAACCTAGAAATACTCTTTGTGCCTGTGAGTAGGTGTGTACTTTTTCTCATGTGTGAAGGTCAGAAAACAAAGCTCTGTACAGGTCCTTACCTTCCACCTACCTTTAAGACAGTTTCCCTAGGTTGTTGTGGTATGCCAGCATGAAGGGGGTGGATAGGGGGCATCCAGCTTCCAGAGATTCTCTTCTTCCTCTTCTCCTATTTCACCCAGTGAGGCCTGTAATTACAGACTCAGTGGGGTTCTGCATATTGAGACTCAGGCTTTAACCCTTGTGTAGTAAGGTGTTTGCCCATTGAGATATCTCACAAGAATGTTTTTTTTTTAATTAATTTCATTTAGAAATGCTATACATGTGGCTTTGGTTACTTTACTGCATTCCATATTTTCTATTAAAGATTACAAAATTCAAAGATGGGAGATATGATTTTGAGACATCAGACGCAAAAATCTTTAGAGCCTGTTCCATGCCCTTGCTACATTAAGATTTGACTTGGTAAACATATGTAACAGCCCGTGAAACCACTGTAATAACATATGCAGATATGGAAAATGCTCACATTTGTGTCAGGAGCCAGGGAGAACTGATTTGCAACACATTTGAACTTAGAATATTTTTAGAGGTTGGACTCAATTTTCAGCTTGTTTATATGTAACTATCAATGGCATCTTTTCAAAGTACTAAGTTTGTCCTTTTATTCTGTTTATGTGTCTGGCAACAATTTTCTCCTTGCTTTTTATAGTTTCTAAAAATATATCTTGAAATCCTCAAAATACATAAAAGCAAATTCCCAGTCAGTTTCTCACTTGAGCATATTTGCAAGGGTGTTATGATTCTAAAAATAATATTTATGTTTAATGTGTCCTGCTTTGAGATTTGTACAAGAGGTTTTATGGCTTTATGGGTTGTTAGCATATAGGATTATATAAATTTTTAAGGCTCATGCCAATGCTAAATAAATATCAAGTCGGTTATAAGGAAAAATGTAATAATTTATGTGGGCTACTATGTCTAAACATTGTATAAATATGGTGAAATCTTTAAGTCCTGCTTTTGACAAGACTCAATTTAGCAGTTAGAGAGTTTGCTCAGGAATTTTAAAAATAGAACCAAACCAAATTCACTGGATTTGTGAATCTCCAGATTTGTGATTGTCCATGTATAAAATAGTGAATCTAAACTAAGCCTTCACAGTAACTGCCATGATTACATACCTTTCAGAGATAAAACTCTACCACAGCTCCTTTTCATGGCTCATATCCATGCATAGGTCAGTCTTGGTGCCATCTCATTGCTTCATTCACATATATTTTTCTCTGATGGTGAAACTTTCCCTTTTTAATCCTGAAATATTATCATAAAGAAAAAAATAACACTGACTGTTGTTTTTAATAATTAGGAAAAGAGAGCTGTGGTTTAATAAGAATTATCACATCTTTAGATTTTCCTAGGGGGCAAATGCAAAGGCCGTTTCTTGTCTCTCCTCCTCCCCTTCTAACTCTCTTTCAGCTGGGCCTGCCTCTCTCCATTCCTATGGTGGAGTGTTTAGCCTTATTTAAGTGACTTTGTATTTTAAGACTAGTTACGTGTTTTGGTCATGACTTTCTGCTGCCTAACCTCATTGTGTAACATGAGGTTACCTCTGTTTTTATAATATAAAAACCTCTGCTTTTATAATATAAGTGCAATTTAATATGCTTTTTAGTGAGCTTCTTAGGGAGCTGACAACTGTGCATCTAAAAATCAATTATTATCTGTGAGGTATCTTATTTCACGTAAAGCTCACTCTGTATGCTAACATTGTTAAAAACCATTAGAAATATGAAGACTGATATTTCTGTACAGAGAGACTTACAGGGAATTAGGTGATGTTATCTGTTGAAAAACATGGATTAATAAGAGTGTGCTTCCATGACAACAGTCAGCCGCCTTTACTCTTACAGATGCAGTTTTAATTATAGGTTGCATTCACCCAGTAATAAGCACTCACTATTTACAAGCTATTTTCTATACCAAATACATCAGCCAAAAAGTTCCCAGTCTGCAGAGGTGGACTGTCAATTTAATAAATATTAAATCTGAATTTCCACTTTATATTCCATACCGTGACAATTAACACTAGAAAAGATGTCATTAAATTTAGTAGAAATTACAATTCTTTTCTTTTAGTTTATTTATATATTCACTTTACATCCCAAATGCACCTTCCCCCTCCTCTTCCCTCAGTACCACCCTTTCATCTACGTCTCCCTTTTACCCCCTCTCCTTATGCTCTGAGAAAAAGAGCTCCCCTCCTTACCAACCTACCCTGGCACATCCAGTTGCATCAGAACTAAGCACATCCTCTTCCACTGAGGCCAGACAAAGCAGTCCAGTTAGGGTCAAGTGATCCAAAAGCAGGCAACAGAGTCCATGTCAGAGACAGGCTCTGCTCCACTTGCTAGGGAACCCACATGAAGACCAAGCTTCTCATCAGCTACTTATGTGTTGGAGACCCAGTTCCAGTCCACATGCTCTTTTTTAAAAATTTTTATTAATTACACTTTATTCACTTTTTCCCCCCTGTGGTCCCCTCCCTCCTCCTTTCCCAATCCCACCTTTCCTCCCTTCTCCACACATGCCCCTCCCCGAGTCCACTAATAGAGGAGGTCTTCCTCTTTTTCCTTCTAATCCAAGTCTATCAGGTCTCATCAGGAGTAGTTGTGCTGTCTTCGTTTGTGGCCTGGTAAGGTTGCTCCCCCTCAGGGGGAGGTGATCAAAGAGCAGGACAATCAGTTCATGTCAGAGACAGTCCCTGTTCCCATTACTATGGAACCCACTTGGACACTAAATTGCCACGGGCAACATTTGTGCAGGGGTTCTAGTTTATCTCTATCAATGGTCCTTGGTTGGAGTATCATTCTCAGAAAAGACCCCTGTGCCCAGATTTTTTTTTTTTTTTGGTTCTGTTGCTCTTTTTGTGGAGCTCCTGTCCTCTCCAGGTCTTATTATTTCCTACATTTTTTAATGAAATTCCCTGCACTCTGCCCAAAGGTTGGCCATAAGTCTCAGCATCTGCTTTGATATCCTGCAGGGTAGAGCCTTTCAGAGGCCCTCTGTGGCAGGCTCCTGTATTGTTTCCTGTTTTCTCCTTTATTTGATGTCCATCCCCCTTGCTTTTCAGAATAAGGATTGAGCATCTTACACATGGTTTTCCTTCTTGCTTAGCTCGTTTAGGTGTGCAGATTTTAGTATGTTTATCCTATGTTATATGTCTAATATCCACTTATAAGTGAGTATATATTCTGTGTGTCTTTCTGCTTCTGGGATACCTCACTCAGGATGATCCTCTCTAGGTCCCACCATTTGCCTGAAAATTTCATGATTTCCTTGTTTTTATTTTGCCGAGTCATCTTTGCTTCTTACCAGCTGAATGTTTTTGTGAGATAAACCCTAACTTTTGAAATGTATTGCCTCCATTCACTACATGCACACAACAGATTAGTTAGAAAAAGTTGATGTTTATTCGTTGACTCTGTTGGTCTTCTTGTGGAGTTCTTGTTCCCCCTCAGTCCTTTTATCCTTTTCCCCACTCTTCTAAAAGACTCCCCCCGCTATGTCTGAAGTTGGGCTGTGAGTCTCAGCATCTGTTTAGATCTACTGTTGGAAGGAGCCTCTCAGAGGATGTTTATGCTAGGTTTCTGTCTGTAAGTATAGCAGAATATCATTAATAGTGTCGGGGCTTGGCTTTCTCCCATGGGGTGGGTCTCAGGTTAGGGCAACCATTCGTTGCCCATTCCTTCAATCTCTACTCCCTCCCTCCACTAGAAATTCTGCCTGGCTATGAGGTGGCCAGTTTCCACATCTTCTGCTTCTAGATGCTAGGAGTCTCATCTAGAGACTCCCCCCATATCCTTGCCCCCTCAGTTTTTCTTCTCTCAGCTCTCTCACCTTTTACTCCCTTTCTTCACACATCCGACCCCACCTTTGTTGCCTTCCCCACACCTTCTCCCACCCAGTCCCCACACTTCATCCACTTCTGATGTTTATTCTATTTTTCCTTCTAGTGGAATTCAAGCATAACCTTGGACGCTCCTTATTACTTAGCCTCTTTGAGTCTGTGTCTTGTAGTATGATTGTCCTGTACTATATGACAAAATAAAGCTCAAATGTCATAATTCTGCATATGAAGATTTGGGATCAAAATCTTTAGTCTAATATTAACTAAATACTAAAATTTTAAATTCTGTAAATATCAAATGTTAAAACAGTAAATAATGTCATCTTGAAATTTTCAGGCTACATAATAAAATGTTAGGAGGCTGAATTCTAGAGAAAGAATTGCTAGTTGTGCCTTGCATGGATGTTTTGGGCTAAGAGGTACAAACATCTAGAAAACCATTTGAAGCATATTGTGGAGTGTTTCATCAAGGGATTTCCTGGGAACATTAGTGTGTGATTCTGGATGAACAATAGTCTTACAGTCAAATGAACAAAAACAGGACAGCAAGATAACTAAACAAATAAAGGCATGTGAGAACAGAAGTGACTCCATAAATTTTCCCTGACCTTCACATGAGGGGCACAGGAAACAAATACATATATAAATGTTTTAAATGGAAAAGAATTACAAAACATTTAGGTCACAAAATTCTGCAAGTACAAGTAGAAGATGTTCCCAATATTACAAACTAGTAGAAACACAAGTGAAAATTACAAGCAATTTCCCTGCTCAGTTGTCCAAGTGTGTGCAATTATGTGCCTTCACACACCAAGCACTTAGCACTAAAGCTACCTGAAAATATTATAACCATCCCAGAATAAAAATAGAGAGTATAGGTCCCCCTGTGAATCAAATATACAGTGCTCTGTGGTTCCCTCAGTGTCCTAACATAACTGTTAGATGATGGCAACTGTGTGGTTAAGGATTTCTCCATTGAAGAAGAATGAACTAAGCCATGCCACCCAACTCAAATACTCCTGTTTGCTTTGCTTTGGGATTCTGGTGGACTTATTATTATCTTCCATTATTAGATAATATTGGTAACTATTCATAATACCTACACTTAAAATAAGTTCTACATATGCAATCTGTGTTCTCATTCATTCTGAGAATTCTAAAACGTATCTCTCACTTTCATGGCTTCTATCATGATGACAGATTTAAAATACATTTAATCATTTGGAAATCATTTGGCTATGCGATTGCTCATCATTTATCCCTAATGAACTACTGTTTAACATTTAAAATCATAGCTTTAGTTTTTTCTTTTTACTCCCCTCATACTATTTGAAATTGTAAACTCTATTTTTTTTTTTACTTTTTATGCTATATACTTCACTTTTGTGTTATTTGCAATTCCAGAATTCTATCCAGTCTCATAATTTTCCATACATTCCTTTTTAAGATCATGATTATAATGCCAAATTTAGGTTTAAAAACTGAACCAAAACTTTTTTATAATTTTAAAGATGTATACATATCGATATATCTAATTATAGATATGTACATGTAATTTGTGAATTGCAATATTTCACAGGATTTCAGCTCTTTGTATAACTATATACAGAGGTGAGCCATAGTGGACTGGATTGATCTCATTAAAGGAGGTAGTCAATCACAGTATTTCAGATAAAAGCAGTTACAAGCTGAGGGTAGAAAATACTAGTTACAGTTTATTGGTATGCAAGTGTTTAGTGTTTTCTTCTAGTTCATAATGAATGCAGTTCATTTGCTTATACCTGCTGTCCCCACTAACTGTTACCCATACAGCTCAGTGTTCATGCTTGTGAATATACTTATGCTATATTGCCTAATTTATTACATAAAGTGGCTAATGAGCTATTCTGATACGTTTTTATATATTTGCCAAGAAAAGCTTCCATAAAGTGCACTGTTATTTTTCCCCCAGCACTTCCACAGGACACTGAAACTCCACCCCATGCTTGACTGCCCCTTTAAGCGTCTGTCGGGATCCATTGCTGGCTGGAGCCTCCCAGAGGACAGTCAAGTTAGGTTCCTTTCTGCAAGCATAGCAGAACATCTTTAACAGGGTCAGGGACTGGCTCTCTACGGTAGGGTGGATCTCAGGATGGGCCACTTATTGGTTGGATATTCCCTCAATCTTTGTTCCATCTTTATTTTTGCACTTCTTTTAGGGAGGGTAATTTTCAGATAAAAGCTTTTGTCAGTGAGTTCCCCTCCTTCCGCTAGTCCTGCCTGGCTAGGAGGTGGTCACTTCAGTTCTCATGCACACCCTGTTAGCAGTATAAGCTAGAGCCACACCCATATCTTCTCAGGAGCCTACCCTGTCAAAGACCACCAGCTTGACAAAGAGCTCTAAGAGTTGTAGAAGTGGGGTGGGGGGAGGGGGAAGGACCTGGAAGGGACAGGAACCTCACAAGACCAAAAGAGACAACTAACCCAGACCCATGGGGGTTTACAGAGACTGAGACATCAACTAAAGGAGCAGGTATGTTCTGGACCTAGGCCCCTTCCACGTATGTGTCCAATGGGTGGTTTGGTCTTCATGTAGGTCACCTGATGAAGGAGGGGTGGTGCTGTTTCTCTTTTTTAATTAAATTTTTATTTTTTAATATTAGTTACAGCTTATTAACTTTGTATCACAGCTGTATCCTGCTCCCTCATTCCCTCCCAACTCCACCCCCCTCCCTCATCTCCTCCCTGCAGCTTTCCAAGTCCACTGATAGGGGAGGTCCTCCTCCCCTTCCATCTGACCCTAGCTTATCAGGTATCTTCAGGACTGGATGCCATGTCCTCTTCTGTGGCCTAGCAAGGCTGTTCCTCCCTTGGGGGAGGGGGAGGTCAAAGAGAGAGCCACTGAGTTCTCAGAAATTGTCCCTCTTTCCCTTACTAGGGAACACACTTGGATACTGAGCTACCATGGGCTACATTCGAGAAGGGTTTCTAGGTTATATCTATACATGGTCCTTGGTTGAAGATTTTATTGCCTGCTTTTGAATCACTTCCCCATGACAGGGCTGCCTTGCCTACCCTTAGAGGATGAGGATATGCTCAGTCCTGATGTGAGTTAATATGTTGATGAGGGTTGATATGGGAAGAGGGGCGTCCCCTTTTCTGGGGAAATAAGTAGACAGGAAGGAGGAGATGGGGGACTGGGAAGAGAGGAGGGAGGCAGTACCATTGGGATATAAAGTAAATAAACTGAAATGAAAAATGCATAATTAATTTTTTTAAATAATTTTTGAAAATTTTATTCTCATAATTGTAGCCTGTAGATTTTAGACTATATGATCTTACTAGTCCACATATCAAGTTTAGAGATTATGATATTTGAGATCATAACTCAATTCCTGTCAAATATAGGCATGTGGCTGTTTTCTAGTGTAAAGAAAAATATGGATTGGCATTGTAAGTGAACTTTTAATTTGTTTGTATCTGTGTGTGTGTGTGTGTGTGTGTGTGTGTGTTTATATATAGAAAGGTAGTAAGTGCTGATAGGGAAATATCAGTTTGAAATAGTATATTTCAGGTTAATGTAAAAAGCTTGTCAATGTTTATAAATATTTATTTTAACATGAAAATGAATCCTTTACTGCTTTAGAATCTTTTTTTTTTTAATTTTATTTTAGTTCCACCAAGTCTAAGTTCATTCTTTTGTCGTGACTGCCCTGTTTTCTCATAGGTCACCCTAGGAAATATGAAACATAGGGCTCACATTCTTCTCTGTGGGCATTATGTTGTTCTACATTGCCAATGGTGGGCAAATTCAGGACACCTCTTGAGTTGCATTCATTTTCTTCCCCATTTTCCTAGTTGGTTTGCCCATTATGATTCATTTCTATGAACCACCCAAAGTTGTTGCTGGAAACAGTTTGGGTCCTCTGCAGGAATAGTATGAGCCCTGAATTCTTAGCCATCTCTCTATTTCCTCCCTACTTCCTTTTTCCATACCTGGTTCCAGGAATTCTAGCCTTTAGTTCATGAGAATAGACCTAGTGAACTATTACAGATTTCATATAATCTTGGTCAGTATGCTTGGTCAAATGGTTCATATTCAGTTCTAATCCTTACTTTATAGTATTCACTAAAACACTTTTATGCACCAGGTTTCTGTGTACTATTTAAAAAAAAAAACAAAAAAAAATCAAAAACAAAAACAAAAAACAAACAAACAAACAAAAAAACTAAGCAGTTTTGGACAGAACAAACAAGGTCCACACTTTACCTCAGCATGCCATCAGGGCTAAGATTAAGACAGACAGACATATATTGACAAAAATGGGTATCATGTAGGTGCCATTAGCACAGTGAAAAACAGATTGATTTGATACTGGCATCTCTCTGAAGAAGCAAATTGCTGAATCATTTGGCTTCATAAATTTAAAAAAGTATCTTGTACTTATTGAATATTTTTAGATTTCAGACTGCAATGTCTCATATATTGCTTCCCGATGATCTCTGTTTTGATGGAAAAATATGAGGCATTGATGAGGAGATGTGCAGTTAGTGAGAGTATGTTAGGATAATGTATAAATCTCTCTCCTTGCTAAGATCCTGGCACTTAAATGACCATGGTAGAGAATATGCTGGTGGTAATCCTTTTCCTCTTGGGACTCCAGTCATATTTTTAGTCTCATGAGGGTTAGGTCTGTGGTTTCTGATGACATTAGCAGGTTGCCTTTCTCAGATTGTACTCTGCAGGCCACTTGATTGTAGCATACTTTGTTAGTACATAAACCACTTTATCTTTCAAAAATCAACTCCAATGTCCTACATGAGCCAGCTTCCTGTTTGTTCTAGTGCAACAATTCCTCCATTTCTGACCCAGAATGTCATTTATTGACATATGATAGAAAAGTCACAGTAGTTTCTGAGCCACTCCTTTGAGATATGTGTACTTCGTGAAGGGCAGTGGATGAGTGATTGCTTGTAAAGATTAAGACTGACAATTTCATTTTCAGCTTGTGTTTCCTAGTCAAGCTCTTAGCTGTGAATTTTGATGGTTTACCAAATGTATGAGAGAATCAGTCTAATCCTTTTGAAAAGTGCATAAAAGGTGCACATGCATCTTTCATAGCTTTTGACATTGTAGATTGTATATATTTGTCAAATTACTTCATAAATTGTATTTAAAAGAATTATATTTGTCATTCACACTTATTTGGCTGACAATGATTTGTATCAAGTGATCTAATGAATTTTCATTATTCTATACAAAGAAATTGAAGAACTTAGTTGTTAGTTTTGTTATTACTATAAAAAATACATAGTACAGACGTAAGGGGTAGAGTAGTTACATAGTACACACACAACCTGCTCAATCTTCTACAACACAGAATAAATAACAATGATGTTGTTGAGCACTGGCTGTATATCACTGTTTTAAATATTCTAAAATGTAGTTTCATAATAGCAACATGGGTTAATGGTAAGCTATTTAACATTGTGTTGTGGGGATGATGGGGACACATCATCTTCTCTGTCTCCATTCATGGCTTTCCTCTATTCATCCCACTTACTCTGTCTCTGTCTCTGTCTTTCTATTTTTCTCTGAATCTGTCTGTCTCTCTGTCTCTGTTTCCCTCTCTGTTTTTCTATGTGTGTGTGTATCCCCAAAGGATACCCCATCCCTCCCCAAAATGGCAGGCCCACTGACTCTGTCCAAAATTAAGTTTAGGTTCAGCTCACCTTGAACTAAAGGAAGATTTCTGGCAGTTTAGATGAAAGCTAGCATTTCTCAAGAACTTGTGAACCAACTTTCATCTGCCAAAAAGTCATTTTTCTTACCTCAGGCAGAAGGGAGATATGGCTACACTGACATGTACCTGTGGCTGCTTATGGTCCCCAGGCTGCCTCCATCTCTATTCATAAGTACATGTTGCACATTACAATGTCCCCATGTCGGTCTCCTGTCCCAGATGGCCCTCCTATGTACCTGCAGCCACTCTCCTTCCTTATAATGAATTATTCTCTAATATTCTCTACTCTCTTATTCTCTCTGTTGCTCTTCTCTTTCTCTCTCTCTCTCTCACTGTGATCTACTCTATTCCTTGCTAGTCTTACCACTCTTTCTTGTTATTGTTCCTTCTCTAGTACCATATCCAGTCTACAGGGCTTATTCTGTCTGTCTCTGTTCTGGACTCTTTCAGGTGCATCTGGATGTTCTCTCTCTCTCTCTCTCTCTCTCTCTCTCTCTCTCTCTGTTGTTCACAATAAAAACCTCCCCTAATAATGGAGCAATTGTGTTGGCCGTTTCATTACTGTTCCCTTTATATAAAGTACCTATGTTATCATCTCTCATTAAAAACAATTATACTCCACTAGTTTATTAAAACTAGAAAACAGTTATGAATACTAGCAAATAATGTTTTAGTCCTTATGGTAGATTCACAACTTTGTTAATTTTTAGGGGGGGGGGTGTTTCCTTTTTTACAGATTGAGCATTATCTTCATCTTGTCCTCAGAAAACTTGGTAACAGATGTCAACTCTTTGGGGTCTTAAGGAAAAATATTATCTATGATTAGAATAAAGTAACATTAAGAGAAAATGAGAAGCACATTAATTTTGGTTGTCAGAACAAAACAAAACAAAACCAATTATCAGATACAAGGTATAAAATGAAATCCAAACATGTGAGGGTGAATAATTTTTGATAAGGAGGATGAACAGTGTGTATGGAAAACATGAAAAGGAATTACAAATATCCCAGGAAATATGCTGGAAACACCCTTATTTTTTTTCCTTCTTTATTTTTGTGTCATCTAACTGTCACTGTAGGCCTTACTCTAACATGAAGTGAACTCTGAGATGTAGCAATCCCTCTATTTTTTATAAATGTATGAAACTATAAAGATTTGCTTCTAGTGTTGATGCTAAAATAAGTAATGCACATGGAAAAAAAAAACTAAAGGAAAATTATACATGTTTGGATATTGCTTGCAGTGATCCCTAATAATTTCATACTTATATTGATATCAGACACATTACTATTAATGAGTAGAGAGAACAGATTTATTTCATAAAGTTTGGATTGGCATAAATTTGAATTTAAGATGATGAGTAGAATTTGCCACGTGTAAAATCTTGTCTTCTATTTTATCTTTCTATGTCACTTTTCAGACCCATTCGTATTACATTTCACTATTAGGCTGAAAATGAATGACTTGTCAGGACTGTGCTTATGATTCTTGTATTCTAAGATTGGCATGTAATCATTGTTTTAATTTTAAACTATAAACATACCATATTCCATAAAGAACATGAACTGAGTCAAGACCCAATTTTGGTTCTTAAATAACATGTTTTGTTAAAGAATTCCAGATGCTTTACAAACATGACTTTTATTTCACATATTTAGAGAATTAACTCACTGGGAATGCTGCTTTTACCACCTCATTGGTCCTACACAAATCTGTGCAGTTCTATGAAACTTTCATCTTTCATAGCAAGATGGTTTTGATTATTTCTTTTGATAATGTCTAATTAAATTTTTATTCTTTCTTAAAATTCTTGATTTCTGTCAGCATGTTTTCTCCTTGAGTTCATTATTCCTTCAGGGTTTTATTTTTTAGTTACCAATTTTATACAAGCTTTCAAAAGCACAAGAATGCCATTTAAATGGAAATAAATAGTAGCTTTCTTGCTACTTCTCCACATGATATGATACAGCCATTGTTGAATATTTTCAAGCACAATCTTTTAAAAAGAACAACAAAATGTGTTAACTCACTCAGTGACAAAAGAGTTAATAATTTCAGCCATGGTGATTATCTGACAGTTCACTTATATTGACATTTACAAACTGAGGGTTATATATTCTTAATTTAAACCATGATGTTGTATTTCCTTCATGTTAGGTTATGTGGCTGAAGGAGTTTTACCAATATGACTAAGGTGTCTGACCTACTGATTGTGAGTTAACAAAAATAGAGATTATTCTAAGATGTCCAAAGCAATTAAATCCACTCTCATTCATGGTCTGCAGTTCAAAACTGAGTCTTCTTTTAACATTAAAGGACTAAATTGCCATGGAAAAGTAAAGGCATGTGGTCATGATCACTAGGACCTCAGGAAGCTTCTGGTTAATAACCAACAAGAAAGGGAGAGCTTAGTCCTATAGTAACAGGTAATTACATTATGCCAACATCCAAGAAACTTGAATACTGAGCTCCACATGAGAACACAGCTTGACTCACACTTTGACTCAGATATATGTATCTTGAAAGGGAAACTTTCTGCATTTTATCTTTATTGCTTAACTTCAGAAAACATGAAATAGGAAGTGATGATTTGAGTCACTGTGTTTATGGTAACTATGGCATCACAAAAGAATATTTATTTGGTTTTCTTTAATGATGTCTATTTTTAAAGTAATAGGGACTTGAAACAATTTGAAATTTCAAAAAATGTTATCTCTATTACATTCTAGGCTTACATACTATTCAAATTATATGTATGCAAAGGAAGTTTGAGATCTGAATCTCTGATATATATATATATATATATATATATATATATATATATATATATATATGTATATATTATTAGTCTATAAATCCCTAGAAACTTAAGCATGTGTCATAACTACTAATGAAATAAACACTTCCCAGAAGAAAACAAAACAAACAAATGACTTGATGTAATTTTTTTATCCACACTTCAAGAACTGGTATAGAAATATGAGATAAAATAGAAACTATTGTAAATAACTATGTTAGCTATTTACAATTTCAGGCACAGTTAAAGTCTATTACAGTTTACTTGTAGGGATTATAGATTATCATATCCATTTATTTCATATCATTGCAGCATTTCTCATTTACTCTTGAATTTTGAACACATACTTGCCAGAAAACCATCAGAAACATTTCTTGTAATATCTTTTATTATTAGCAATGAGATCAAGGGTCTAGTGAATAAGAGAAGTTAATATCTAGACAAGAATTTGTGGTGCTGCTGTAACTTTGGAAGTTAAGTCAGAAAAACTATAACTTTGTAACATGGTACAGTTAAGCCAAAGTCCTTTTTATAAAAGCTGCAAAATGAGAAATTTTAGCTAATGAGTGAGACTTGGCAGAACATAAATGGAAATATGCTTCTTTGGCCAATATGTTCTGGAGGCATATGACTGTCCAAATAGATGATGCTCAAAAGAGTGCTTTTGGCATTAAAGTGCTTCCAAACATTTTGATCAGGAATTTGATTGCCATATGTCCATGTCCTCTAACTTAAATGGTGAACAGACTCCAGGTCTTCAGGGATCTCCTACTTCCTGGCAGGACTGACTCTTATCATTAAGCTCTATGGCTCCCAAAACAAGTTGTTTTTCCTTCTTCCATAATTAAGCGTGCATATTCATTATATAAATATATGCTATTTGTGCTTTGAAGTAAGACGAGAATTGACTGAAGTTTGGTCTGAAGAACAGCCATGTGTTTCTAAATATGATGGCTATGAATTCTGAATACTTTTAAGTTGTGTGTGATATGTAGCTGTGTATGCACCTTGGTGGTGTGTGTTTGTGAATGCCAAAGGTTGACACTGTTTCTCCTTAACTCTGTTTTTTGAGACATGGTCTCCCGCTGAACTTTATGCTCAACGATTAACTGTGTTAGCAGGACTAAGCCAGTGAAGCCATCAAGAAAATCTATCTGGTAAAAGACAATGCAGCCACTCTTTTTTTTTTTTTTTCTTTTTAGTTACATTTTGTTAACTCTGTGTCCCAGCTGTATCCCGCTCCCTCATTCCCTCCCCAACCCCACACTCCCTCCCTGGTCTCCTCCCTGCCCCTTTCCAAGTCCACTGATAGGGGAGGACCTCCTCCCCTTTCATCTGACCCTGTTTTATCAGGTATCTTCAGGGCTGGCTAATGCAGCCACTCTTGATGAGACCTAATAGACTAGGATCAGAAGGAAGGAAAAGACCTCCCCTACCAGTGGACTTGGGGAGGGGCATGCATGGAGAAGGGAGAGGAAGGAACTGATTGGGAGGGGTGGTGGGAGGGAGCTACAGGGGGATACAAAGTGAATAAAATGTTATTAATAAAAATATTTTTAAAAAGAACATCTGTCTGTACCTCAGAATGCTGAGATTAATCATAGGAGTCACCACCTCAGTGCCAAGGATCCTAACTCAGGTCTGCATTTTTGAACAGCAAGCATTTAACCTAATTGTGCCATCTCCTCAATCCAACACTTCACAAAGAAACTTTGTAAAGATTCAATTTTAGTTATATCTATCATTCTTCATCTAAAACCCAGGTTATGATATTTTAAATTGTACAATATCATTTTTATCCTTGTTTCACTTTTTAAAATTTTAAATGAAAAGTACTTGAAACTACTTGGTGCTACATCACAGAGTGACACATGTTTTATTTGTTTGAATTAAATGACCTTATTTTATATTTTTTTCAATTTTTAAAATTTATTTTTTTAATTAGTTTACTCACTTTGCATCCTAGCAGTAGCGCCCTCTCCCATCCCCTCCCAATCACACCTTTCCTCCCTCATCTGCTCCCATCCTCCTCCCCAAGTTCACTGATAGGGGTGGTCCTCTGCCCCTTCCCTCTGACCCTGGCCTATCAGGTTTCATCAGGACTGGCTGCATTATCTTCCTCTGTGGCCTGTAAGGCTACTCTCAGCTCAGGGGTAGGTGATCAAAGAGCCAGCCAATGAATTCATGTCAGAGACAATCCCTGTTCCCATTAATCTGGAACCCACTTGGAAACTGAGCTGTCATGGGCTAACCCTGCACAGAAATCACCTTATTTTAATTAAAAAAAATGTAAATAACTTTAAAGGGTCAAATTTTGAGTTTTGCTGAAAATATAATTGCATTCTACTCTAAGGCATTAAAATTTGAGATCACACACACACACACATAGTGAAGGATCCATTTAATTATGATCTTTCTTACTTATCTTACCATGCGTTACATTTTTATGATACCATGAATATATTTAGACTTTACAAATATTTTGAAGTTGAGGGTGTAGCTCAGTGGTAGAGAGCTTGAGTACATATGTGAAGTCCTAGGTTCAGTCTCCAGTAAAGCACACACACACACACACACACACACACACACACACACACACAGAGAGAGAGAGAGAGAGAGAGAGAGAGAGAGAGAGAGTATGCTTTTGCACATAAAATTTATAATGTGGGTATCTTTGGAAGAGTCACCTTTTTATTTGAACCAGCTTTCTAGATTGGACTTGCCTGAATATTTACTATAAGGAACAAATTGTTTAATATTTTAAATCAATAGTCTTTATTTTTAAAAGGCTTTTTAAGGCTTAGATAAAAATGGAAATAGAAAGAAGGTCCAATGTACCTTTTCATATATTTTATGCCTACTCATTGAATATCTAGTTACTTTAATTTGAATGTCTGGGGGTCTCATTAAGGATACCAAGAAATTATGAAATAAAGGGGCTAATTAAAAGAAAGTATAATTTATCGGTGTATGCAACACAAAAGGCAGCAGTGCCTTCTAGGGAGTGATAGAAAAGGTTCACTAAGCTCCCCACACATTAATAGTGGGAGACTTCAACACCCCACTCTCAACAAAGGACAGGTCAACAAAACAGAAATTAAACAAAGAAACAATACCTCTGACAGAGGTCATGAATCAAATGGACCTCACAGACATTTACAGAACTTTACACCCAAACACTAAAGAATTTACCTTCTTCTCAGCACCTCATGGAACCTTCTCCAAAATAGACCATATAGTTGGTCACAAAGCAAGCCTAAACAGATACAAGAAGACTGAAATAATCCCTTGTATCCTGTCTGATCACCATGGAATAAAGCTGGACTTCAACAACAACAGAAATAGCAAAAAGCATACACACACATGGAAACTGAACAACTTGTTCCTAAATGACAGCTGGGTCAGGGAAGAAATAAAGAAAGAAATTAAAGCCTTTCTAGAACTCAATGAAAATGAAGACACAACATACCCAAACTTGTGGGACACAATGAAAGCAGTGATAAGAGGAAAGTTCATAGCACTAAGTGCCTTCAAGAAGAAATTCGAGACAGCTCATTCAAGCAACTTAATGGCACACTTAAAAATCCTAGAAAAAGAAGAAGCAGACACACCAAAAAGGAGTAGACGGCTGGAAATAATCAAACTCAGGGCTGAAATCAATCAATTAGAAACAAATAAAACAATT
>NW_026596091.1:22004693-22005558 GCF_907164565.1 Psammomys obesus | reverse complement strand
AAACCAAGTAATCCACTTAAAAAATGGGGAACAGAGCTAAAGAGAGAATTCTCTGTAGAGGAATATCGAATGGCAGAGAAGCACTTAAAGAAATGCTCAACCTCATTAGCCATTAGGGAAATGCAAATGAAAACAACCCTGAGATTTCAGCTTACACCCATCAGAATGGCCAAGATGAAAAACTCAAGGGACAGCACATGCTAGAGAGGTTGTAGAGAGGTTGTGGAGAAAGGGGAACCCTTCTCCACTGCTGGTGGGAATGTAAACTGGTACAACCACTCTGGAAAGCAATCTGGCGCTTTCTCAGACAACTACGAATAGCGCTTCCTCAAGATCCAGCCATACCACTCCTAGGCATATACCCAAAAGAGGCTCAAGTACACAAAAAGGACATTTGCTCAACCATGTTTGTAGCAGCTTTATTTGTAATAGCCAGAAGCTGGAAACAACCCAGATGCCCCTCAACTGAAGAATGGATGCAGAAACTGTGGTACATCTATACAATGGAGTATTACTCAGCAATGAAAAATAAGGAAATCATGAAATTTGCAGGTAAATGGTGGGACCTAGAAAGGATCATCCTGAGTGAGTTGTCCCAGAAGCAATAAGACATGCATGGTATATACTCACTCATATAAACATACAACATAGAATAAACCCACTAAAATCTGTACATCTAAACAAACTAAGCAAAAGACAGGACCCTAACTAAAATGTTCAATCCCCATCCTGAAAGGCAAAGAGGATGGACATCAGAAGAAAAAGAAAATAGGAAACAACCTCGGAACCTGCTACAGAGGGCCTCTGAAAGCCAGAAGAAAACAGGAAACAACCTTGAAACCTGCCACAGAGGGCCTCTGAAAGC
>NW_026596091.1:21968047-22004593 GCF_907164565.1 Psammomys obesus | reverse complement strand
GCAAAAGAGAGGACCCTAACTAAAATGTTCAATCCCCATCCTGAAAGGCAAAGAGGATGGACATCAGAAGAAAAAGAATATAGGAAACAACCTCGGAACCTGCTACAGAGGGCCTCTGAAAGTCAGAAGAAAACAGGAAACAACCTTGAAACCTGCCACAGAGGGCCTCTGAAAGCTTCTGCAGTATAGACTGTCAAAGCAGATGCTGAGCCTGATGGCCAACTGATGGGCAGAGTGAATGGAATTTTATGTAAGAAGTGGGAAATAGTAAGAGCTGGAGGGGTCAGGAACTCCACAAGGAGAGCAACAGAACAAGATAATTTGAACACAGGGAACTTCCCAGAAAATCATACTCCAACAAGGACTCTTTGTGGAGATGACCTGGAACCCCTGCACAGGTGTAGCCCATGGCAGTTCAGTGTCCAAGTGGGTTACATAGTAATGGAAAGAGGGACTGCCTCTGACATAATCTGATTGGCCTGCTTGTTGATCACTGCCCCCTGAGGGGGTATCAGCCTTACCAGGCCACAGTAGAGGACAATGCAGCCACTTTTGAGGAGAACTGATTGACTAAGATCAGAAAGAAGAGGAGAACCTCCCCTATCAGTGGACTTGGGGAGTGGCATGCATGCAGAAAAGGGTGGGAGGGTGGGATCGATAAGGGAGGAGGGAGCGGCTTATGGGGGGGATACAAAATGAATAAAGTGTAATTAATAAAAAATTAAAAAAAAGAAAAGTTTCACTAAAGAGTTCACGTTTTATAGTTAAAAATAAAGTTTTTTTTTTTAATTTTTATTTAGTACTTCACCTCCTGGAAACAGTGGATTTCTCTTGCATAGATTGCTTGAGACTATGATTTCATATTTAATGGCATCTAGGCCACTTAGTTGTATATCACATAATAGCTTAATGGCTAGCAAACAGTACAATTTTGAATGATATCAGTCCTTCAATTTAATAAAGGAGAGAGTGCATCTCATTAGATTCTATGCATTAGAAATGTATAGATTTTAATGCTGACTGATCATAAATATTTGAAAGGCAAAAAGAATGACTGTTTAAATCAGTCCACTGACTGTACATCACAATCACAACAATGGGGCATGGAATAACCTTGTTTCTCCCTGTGGCAAAACAACATTTGTGGAACTAATGTATGCCCAAATCCTTCTGTATCCATAAGGTTATTGCATAATTCAAATGATGATTTCTGTTTCCCCTATGTTTGGTAGCAATCCTTGTTCTGAGACTCTCTTTTTTTCACCTATATTTATATTTTTATTTTTAAATATTAATTATATCTTATTATATCCCATATTCTGAGAATCTCTTGTCTTAGAGTTCTGTAAACACTGCTCCCCAATTTTCCCATGATATGCCAATAAAGCAGCTTACAGCCAATCACTGAGCAGGGGAGAAAATAGAGCTGGACTTCCTTGCCAGCCAAGGAGGAAAAATTAGAAGAGGAAGTAGAGGATTCAGCAAAAGAAAGATATCCAGGAGAGATCAGAACAGAGAGCTCAGAGAGGAAGCTACAAAGTGCATGCTTCTCTGGGATGCATACTGAGAGGAAATCAGATTTGGTTAGAGGGTTAAGAATAGAGTAATAACTGCTCTGTTATTGTGCTATGAAGCTTATTATTAAACAAATAGAAAAGATATCAATTATTTGTGTGATAGCCAGATTAAGAGAAAAACCAAGAAACAAACACTGTATTATAAAAATAACTGTCACATCCCTCTGAGTTGGAACTTTGTTATTTCACAGAACTCCTTTCTTAAAATCTAGTTTTTGTGACTTTGGATGAGGGTCTCATAGAACACAAGACACCTTTTTGCATGGAGATTGATTTTAGAAAATATAGTGAGTCTATTATCAAAGAAAGGACACTTACTTGCAAAAGCGTATATAGTCAATGAAAGAACTGTACAGAAATACAGTATTTATTCTTTGGAAGAGTACTACCAAGCTAAACTCGAGCCATCCAGTGCATGTAATTCTTTCCTTAGCAGACTGGTAAGTATTCAAACCTGTTTCTCAACTATTTTCTGTGCAGGGTATCCTGTCTGTCATTGGTCTTTCTGCCTGTCTGTCTAAATATCCATTCTTTCCTATATTTGTATTTCTCCTTCTTATAAGTATACTTTGTAGTCTTTGTCTGTAGAAGCAATCTCTATCAAATTTGTATTATTTTTAAAAGTTCGCCTTTTACTTTTTTCAGTGTATGACACTACTGTAAGTAGTAACTTTAAAAAATATTATTTATTACAATTTATTTGATATTAGGATAACTACCCCAGCTTGTTTTCTGGGTCTGTTTGCTTAAAAGACATTTTTCCAGCCATTTACTCTGAGGTAGTGTTTGTCTTTGTTGCAGAGGTGCATTTCTTGGATGCAGGAGAACATTGGATCCTGTTTTCACACCCATTCTGTTAGTCTGTCTTTTTATTGGAGAGTTGAGTACATTGATGTTGATAGATAATAGTGATTAATGAACGTTAGTTCTTTTTATTTTGGAGTCTGTGGTCTTACTGTGTTCCATCACTTGTTTTCTTTTAATTTTAGTTGGGATATTATCTGTATGCTATGGTTTTTTGGGTGAAGTTGTTTTCATTAGATTGGAGTTTTCCTTCTAGTATCTTCTGTAGGGCTGGTTTCCTGTGTAGATATTAAATAAATTTAGTTTTGTCATAGAATGTTTTGTTTTCTCCATCTATGTTGATTGAAAGCTTTGCAGAGTATAGTAGTCTGGGTTGGCATCTGTGGTCTCTTAGAGTCTGCATGACACCTGCCCAGGCCCTTTTGGCTTTCATAGTTTCTGATGAGAAATCCGGTGTTATTCTGATAGGCCTACATTAATATGTTACTTGGCCTTTTTCCCTTGCTGCTTTTAATATCTTTTCTTTGTTCTGTAGATTTAGTGTTTTGGCTATGATGTGAAGTGATGTGTTTCTTTTCTGGTCTAGTCTATTTGGTGTTCTGTAGGTCTCTTCTATATTTATTGATACCTCTTTTTTTAAGTTGGGAAAATTTTCTTCTATGATTTTCTTGAAAATATTTTCTGAGCTTTGGAGCCCAGAATTTTTTTTTCATCAATTCCTATTATTCTTAGATTTCATCTTTTCATGGCACCTTTGATTTCTTGGATATTTTGTGTTTAGGATTTTCTGATTTTACTTTTTGTTTGAGAGAAGTATCAACCCTATATCTGACAGAAGGCTGATATCCAGCATATATAAAGAAGTAAAGGAGTTAAAAAGCAATAAATCAAGTAATCCAATTAAAAAATGGAGTATGGAGCTAAATAGACGATTCTCTGTAGAGGAATATAAAATGGCAGAGAAATACATAAGGAGATGTTCAACATCCTTAGCCATCAGGGAGATGCAAATCACAACGAGCCTGAGATTTTACCTTACACCCATCAGAATGGTTAAGATGAATAACTCAAGTGGCAACAAATGCTGGAGAGGTTGTGGATAAAGGGGAACTCTCCTCCATTGCTGGTGGGAATGTAAACTGGTACAAACACTTTGGAAGTCAATCTGGTTCTTTCTCAGACAATTAGAAACAGTATTTCCCCAAGATCTAGCTATATCACTCATAGGCATATATCCAAAATATGCTCAAGTACATAACAAGGACATTTGTTCAACCCTGTTCATAGCAGCTTTATTTGTAATAGCGAGAAGCTGGAAACAACCCAGATGTCCCTCAGTTGAGGAATGGATATAGAAATTGTGGTGTTTTTATACAATGGAATGCTACTCAGCAATCAGAAATGAGGAAATCATGAAATTTGCAGGCAAATGGTGGGATCTAGAAAAGATCATTCTGAGTGAGCTATCCCAGAAGGAGAAAGACACCCATGGTATATACTCACTCATATAATCCTATAAGGTATGATAAACATAATGTAATCTAGACACCTAAAGAAGATAAACAAGAAGAGGACCCGGGGTCAGATGATCAATCCTCACTTAGAAAGACAAATGGGAGGTGCATTGGACATAGGAGAAAACAAGTAACAGGACAGGAGCCTACCGCAGACGGCCCCTGAAAGACTCTACCTAGCAATGTATCAAAGCAGATACTAAGACTCATAACCAAACCTTCGGCAGAGTGCAGGAAAACATATGAAAGAAGGGGGAGTTTGTATGACATGTAAAGGATGGGAGCTCCACAAGGACCAAATATATCTGGCATAGGGGTCTTTTCTGAGACTGACACTCCACCAAGGACCATATATGGATATAACCTAGAACCTCTGCTTTGATGAAGCCTGTGGTAGCTCAGTAACCAATTGGTTTCCCATAGTAAGGGGAACAGGGACTATTTCTGACAGGAACTCAATGGCAGGCTCTTTGACCTCCCCAACCCCCAAGGGAGGAGCAGTCCTGGTAGGCCACAGAGGAGGACTTTGCAGCCAGTCCTGAAGATACCTGATAAAACAGGGTCAGATGAAAGAGGAGGAGGTCCTCCCCAATCAGTGGACTTGGAAAGGGGCAGTGATCTGATGAGGGAGAGAGGGAGAGTTTGGGAAGGAATGAGGTAGCGGGATACAGCTGGGATACAGAGTTAATAAAATGTAACTAATAAAAAAGAAAGAAAGAAAATAATAATTTCGGAATATAAAAAAAGAAATTTAAAATAATGAATAAATACAAGTTTCGTAAGCTTTCTTAGAAAAAAAAATTATTCACTTTGTAACCCAACTGTGGCCTGTCTCCTTCTAATCCCTCCTTTCCTCCTTCTTCTCCTCCTATGTCCCCCACTCGGTCAATTGATAGGGGAGGTCCTCCTCCTCTTCTATCTGACCCTAACCTATCAGGTCTCATCAGGACTGGCTGCATTGTATTCCTCTGTGGCCTGGCAAGACTGCACCCCCCAGGGGAAGATAATTAGAGAGCCAACCACTGAGTTTATACCAGAGAAAGCCCCTGCTTCCCTTACTAGGGAACATACTTGGAGACTGAGTTTATGGGTTACATCTGGAAGTGGTTTTAAGTCCTCTCCATTCATGGTCTCTGCAGGGCCCCCAGAGCCCAGTTGTTTCTCGTTCTTTTGTTCTCCTTTTGGAGATCTGGTTCCCTCCAGGTTTTCTATCTCCTTGTTCTTTCATAAAATTCCATGCACTCTGCCCAAAGTTTGGCTGAGTCTCAGCCTCTGCCTCCATCCCTCAATCAGTAGAGTCTTTCAGAGACTATCTGTGGTAGGCTCCTGTTGTGTTGTCTCTCTTCTCCTGCTTACAATATTTGTCGTGTTCCTTCTGAATAAGGATTGAGCATCTTCCCTAGGGTATTTCTTGTTGTTCAGCTTCTTTAGGAGTATAGATTTTAGTATCTTTGTCCTATATTATATGTCTAATAACCACTTATGAGTGAGTACAAACCATGTGTGTCTTTCTGCTTCTGGGTTACCTCACTCAAGATCTTTTCAAAAATATTTTAAAAAAAATTCTTGCTAGCTTCTTACCTGATTAAATCCTGTTTCTCCTCTCCATTGTATTATATGCAAACTTATCCAATGTTTACTGGCTATTTGATTATAAAAATAACTGTGAGATTGTCCATGCCAGAGACTATATTTCAGTTCCTACCTTCATTCTTGTCAAGGGATCAGTGTCGCTGTGTGATTCAATGGACCTTTTACTAAATTACATTCTAAAAGTGCACATTCTGTAATGTACCCTAAAATATGATACACCAAATCTCTAACAGTTGAAAAAAAGTATGAATGTTAAGTACTATTTTGCAGAAACCCTATGTAAAATTAAAAAAAAAATGTGTCATGCACAGCAACAGATAACACTGACTTTTATGATTAAGCAATTCTCTATTTCATCCTTCCCACAAGCCAAGAGCTACTCTTACACTCCACTTTTATATTGTGTGTGTGTGTGTGTGTGTGTGTGTGTGCAAATGATGATCATTAACACACCCAAAGAGCTCGCAGTGAAAAATTAAACTTTTTAAAATGTTTTGGTTTTCAAGATACAATGAAGCAATCATAATGAAGAAGCATATTTAGAAAAATGAAATCAAGCCTGAGGATATCATTGCTTTGGATTATGTCTGTGGATGGGATTCCAAGTAATATGTCTTCATTATAAAATAAATGTATAAAATATATAAAATGTATAAAATGTAAAATAAATGTATAAAAATATAAATTAAAAAAGCTATAATTTTATATATCTTTTAAAACTGTCTTCCATTCTGAAAACACACAATGAAATAATGTATGTTAAAATTAAGGATTCTAAGAGTTACTATATTTTTTTTTACTCTTTTTGACAATATTGTTATGGTACAATAGTAGATAATCTATGATATGTTTATTATGTTTTCATATTTTTAAGTTTATGATTAGCCTCTATGTTTTTTTTTTCCCTGAAAACCTCTGACAGATACAGGTTGAGTGACACTTCTGCTGTCTACTAAATTGAATCCAACTGAGTTAAATTTCCTGAATTTTATGTTATTAAAGTATTCTCCATATTATTTATCTCTTATTTATTTTTTTAAATTCTTGCCACACCCTTCTAAGACAAGCATCACCTCTTCACAGATGAGAACAAACTCCTGAAATCAGCACTATCCAGTTGTGAAGCTGTCAGTCTTTCTACCTCTGCCTGCAATTCTGCATGGGCGATTTGTCTTGATTGTTCAAGAAAAAAAAGTAATTCTTTTTCTTCCAGAATGTGAAACTTTTTTTTAAAAAAATTTATTAATTACACTTTATTCACTTTGTATCCCCCCTGTGGTTCCCTCCCTCCTCCCTTCCAAACCTCTCCTTCCTCCCCCTTTTGCATGCATGTCCCTCCCCAAGTCCACTGATAGGGGAGGTCTTCTTTTCCTTCCTTCTGATCCTAGCCAATTAGGTCTCATCAGGAGTAGCTGCATTGTCTTCTTCTGTGGCCTGGTAATGCTGCTTCTCCCTCAGGGGGAGGTAATTAAAGAGCAGGCCAATCAGTTCATGTCTGAGACAGTCCCTGTTCCTATTATAATAGAACCCACTTGGATACTGAACTGCCATGGGCTACATCTGTGCAGGGGTCTTAGGTTATCCCCATGCATGGTCCTTGGTTGGAGTATAATTAGAACCAAACAAACTTATTTTCCTCGGTCTGTGATATAGTCAAAAGAACAAAACTTAGAATTTAAGTACCTTGTACAACTCAGTAAATCCTATAACCTTTATATGTCCCTGATTGTGCCTGAGATTGATAGCTACTAGAAATCTACAAAAGTGCCTAGAATAGTTCTTGATATATTGTAGTATACAAAGAATATTCCAGAAGCTTTAAGAACACTAATCCAGCCCATGCATCTTAAAATATAAACCCGTAGCTATAGAAAAAAAGTTCATAACACATGAATATTGAATTTTTATCTTGATTGAATGACATTGTTTTCCACTTCATTAATCATTTTATAGCGTATCCCAGCCATATTAAACAAAGTCATGATGATTTCCCCCAGCTCTTACAAGCAGGTCTCCACTGCTTACTGTATTTGCCATTGTTTAAAATGGCATCTAGGGACTCATAAATATTGATTTTATTATATATCACTAAAAGTAATTATGCATGTGCAAAATAATTGTGGATAAATGATCATTAAGCCTAATGTTTTACTTTATTGACAGGGGGCACTAAGTATAAAGCAATGTAAATTTTCTTCTATGAATGATAAAGATCACACAGCTTTCTTGTTAGAATGCTGCTGGGCTGAAATATGGAAGTCTGGTTTGGTTATAAATGAGGAGCATGTTCTTTGCATGGAACTGGTATATAGCCAAACAAGCTGCATTCATTTGCCTTCCTAGACAGGCAGAGTTGAATTCAGAAGCAGCTAATTGCCTTGGGGACCTTTCTTTGGAATATTGCCCAACGGTACTCTTCGTGGGAGGAACAGCTTCACACACTGAGCTTTAAAGCATCTGGGATGCTGTTTTGAATGCTACTGCTGACGGATTTACCATCTGCCTCTGAGAAACTGGGGAACTTTGATACTAAGCATCCACATGATGGCCCTTGACAGTCGAAAGCCTTCTTTGAAGAAGAGATTAAAATAAACAGCATAAACAAACCGAACAAACAAGATCACGTTTAATTTTTGTTCATCTACAAATATGATGTTGAAATGTATTGATAGTAAAGGGGTTATTGAGCACTGACTTTTTCTGGTGTCAGTCATTCTATACTTTGCATATTTAGTGAGTGCAACTTTATCTGCATCTTAAAGATAAAAAGTTCACCCTTTTAGAAAAAAAATTGCCTCAAGCTTACTCTAGACAGTGAGCAAAAATGAGAATCTAGATATTCATAATCAGTTTACCATGTTCTGCATTTATTTAGATACTAAATTTTTATTCATTTTCTGTCAGAGGAAAGTGGTGTTCTGTGGTGTGTTAGAATGGGTTGAATATTTCTTACACACGTACACACACTGATTTTTATAACAATAAATCATCATATTGGGATAGGTTACTCATAACATGGTTATGTTGAGATGAAGTTGAAAGAATCCTCCTTTTATCATTAACTTCTCTAGAGAACATTTTTAAATGAATATTTATGTCCATTATCTAAAATTGCATCTCAGAGGTTGACTCTGGGAAGAATCATGGAGATAAATATATACCTCACCTATGAAACATTCTTAGGTGGTTGGAATAGCGATGTGGAAATACTTAGAAAAATTTTAAGATTTGTCACAACTGGATAGTATATTTAGAATGTTCATCAACACTTGTAATTTATAGACTTGGTTTCTATTACTGTTATATCTTGCTCTCATGGGGCATTGACAAAATAGTCTCAGCACGTGAGATGGGAAAGGCATGTTTAATCATGTCTCCACACACAAATATGTACACAAATTTTCTTAAATTTAAATATTTGTGGGCTGATCTTTAGCCACTCAAGTGATGATGGCCTTCAAGCCATTAATAAGTTATCTATGTTAACTTTAAATGGTAATTTAATTTAGTGTCCCTAAACAGAAATGCATAGGTACATTTAAAATTGAATTGCATCTTTTAAAATTGCTCTCTGTGGACATTTCCTTCTGTTCGGTGAAAAACCGGCACATTCCAGCTGTAAGCACTTGCAGGTGGAATTCACAACATGACCGATTTTTGCCCTGCTTTCCTTTCCCTTGGGGAAATCTACCAACCTAGTTGCAGACTGTCAGTGGGAAGATAGAATGATTTATAACCAGCCTGTGGCTGTTTATACTAAAATGTGTACAGCCAAATGGCACTGGAGGAGAAAATGAAGTGGAAGATATCGATTCATAATTTTAAGAACCATCCCTATAACCCACAGGAACAATCGATATTGAGGATATTGAGTTTATTATTCAAAATATGCAGTACCCCAATGAATAGCAGAAAATTTGAAAACAACACATCCTCAGTAAATAGCTTTAAATATAGAGAGAAGGCAACACGTAAAGGTGAATTGCAGGGTTTGAAATTCGTGGTTGAAGATTACTTAATATATAAAAAAGAAGCATATTTACTGCTTATAAATGAAGACTTTGCATTGTTTTCTGTATCAGGCAAAGGATCAAATTAATCCATTGTACAAATATAAAAGGTGTCACTAGGGCAAGAAGTCATAGTAAAAGAGACAATATGTGCATCGATTAAATATTAGGTAATGCAGGGGCGTGAGCACACTTCTTGAGTATGTTTAACTGATCAGAACCAAGTCACATGAGTTTACATTTTAGCAGGGCAGGGTAGAAATAAATTCTAGGAACGAAATACACTTGAGGAAAGTCTCAATTAAGTCTCTTGCTATGTGCACCTCTCCAGATAAGACAATTAATGCTTTAGTGCCTTTAATTTCTAAGCTTCAAAACAGAATCAAGTGCTTATTATAAAGCTTGTCTTAGGGCAAAAGGAGTGAGTGATTGGCAAGTGGATCTTACTAAGGCTGTGTTCATTTCTGAAGACCCTCTATTTGTTGCTTACTCAAACACCTTAGTTTGGTACTGAAGTCCACTGAGTTTGTGTGCCACAGCCTTCTAGCTTGATAACTTATGGTGCTCCATTTTACACATTTAGGTTGGGTACATGAACTGGTCAGGATACTCAGAATGATGTTATTGTCATCAACAGACTGTGTAGATGATAGTTCCATAAATTTATAGCAATGATGGAAACTTCATATTACCTTGTGACTTCATAACCATTGTAGTGCAGCACAATGGACTACTCACAAATCTTCCCGCCACTGAAGTGAACTCCTTCTGTCATGCAGAAGTATAGCTATTACAAGCAAGCACAGTGAGTCTGTGCTTATGACAGGGGTCTATGGCTGGATTTATCTACTCTAATACCCTTCTTAACTGTTAGAGTATATACTTTTCTACATAAAAAACAAAAGCAAAACAAGCATCAGAAACAAAAACATTAAGCAGATTCTTTGTAAGGCATTATAGAATAAAGCGTTGTTGCCATAGGAGAGGATAGTTCTGTTTGGTAATTCCTGTATACCTTACAGTGGGAAAGTAGACACAAGTGAAAAATGGTAACATTGGTTGATTTTGATCCAGCATAATCTCAGGCTGATATATGTTTGTTTCTCACTTTTAAACAAAAACAAGAAAAGTAGAATATGGATATAAAAACAAAAAACCTTTTTTCTTCAAACAGCAGAAATATGTATTTCATTTCAGTGATATAACAAGTAAAAGACAATATAAACTTATAAAGTAAAAATGCTAGAGTAAGGTAAGCTACTATAGAAGAAAGTTTGAAATAAACTGAGCATAGTCTAAGTGGACCAAACTTGCCCCTTTTGCAGTAATAAATGGAACTCTCATAGGTCCTCACATTCCCTAATTGACTCCCTATCTTTCACAAAACAGCTTACAATCTGGAAATGTCCATTTACTAATGTGAGGCTGCTTATTTAAATGGTCCCAAACGAGCACTTTCAAGTATAAAACACAGCACAGTTGAGTTCAGCAGACCACTATGACACAAAGAGGGTGTTTCAACAAAATTAGTATTGGAAAACGACTACCACATCTACATTAATGCATCTGTATCTAATCTATGTAATTTTCCATAGGTCCATATGCCTATATGTCTCAGTCTGCTTCCTTTACTGATACCTCATTGAAATTTTCCCTATGTTTAATCATGCCAATTCAGTGTCATCTGCAAATCAACTCTTTTCATACCCAACCAGTTTGTGACCAGTAAGAGAGTGCAAAGAAAGAATGAATGCTACCAGCATGAGGACACTGAGATTTGCTTATATTCACTTTAACAGAAATTGGAAAAGTATTTTGCCTGCAGAATATGAAAGATTAAGTCAGTGTTTGTAGTGATTGCATTCATTGTATCACTTTTGATCTGTCTTTAATTACCTCTTTTCTCTATTTTATTTTTGAGCCTATGACTTTATCATATTCTAGCATTACTCAAGCCAGATCCTATTGTTCACTAAGTAAGGCAATATAACTAAATTCTAGGAGTAGAGGAGAGAAGAAAACAGTAAGAAAGAGAGGGGAGTGAGGGAAAGAGATGGAGAGAAAGAGAGAGAGAGCCCTTAAAGAAGACAGATCCTCAGGATATAAACAGTGTCTTCCTATGGAACTGGCCAATAAGACTGCTTTATAATAACTATTCTTCTTAGATTTACCTAAATAAATTTAAATATTGGTAAGACTGATTTTTTAAATACACTGCTAAACATCATACATGAAATACATGTTGAAGATTCTAAGCAACATTCCATTAAAAAATGTGTACCAACTCTAGACATCTACATTTCACAAACATAGTAAGGATGTAGTATGTAAAAAAAGAGATGAAACTCTAGCTATTGCTTCAAAATTTTGATTTCCTCCTGCAATCCACTCCCAATTTCTGCTAATCAGCACTGTATGCCTCATGGAACATTTCTTTTGTGTTTGGCTTCAGATTCTTTCCAGCCCATCACAACATTTCATTGCCTTCTTTTCCTAACTCAGAAAACTTGATTTTTATGTTAATCCCACAAGATATTTTAAAAATTATATTATCACATAAATTATATATGAAGGCAAATGCCATCTTCTCCACTTTATTGTCAACCTTTCTCATGCCTTTGAGATCTTCCTGAGAGCAAATGTGAGAAAAAGTGATAGACTGGACTTTTTAGAAAGCTTTTCAGTGTATGATGGTCAAATTAGATTGTCAATAAGATTCATTTCACTATGTTTATTTTTATTATCTTTCATAAATGAAAGTCAATTCATATGGGTGAGTCAGTTGAGAGGATAATAGAAATAAACAAATATAAGCCACCAAACTTTAGAGATGAAGGTCTAATGGACCAATTTAATATGGCATGAATTATTTCCTCAGTGTGTCATAGCCGTCTTCTTGAAATGTTAGCATTATATTTTACTTATCATATATGTGTTATTTGATATTTGCAATATACTTTGGAACAGTGCATCATCTTAAGTATTTGCTTATTTTGATCTTAATTCAACACATAACCCTTCTAGTGTTTTCTTTTGAGTGTGAACCAGTTGTCCACCGTTTAGCCTTGATGTCATCTTCACTGTTTGACTGCTTATTTCTATAGTTTGGTTTGATGGCAAAAGCTATTAGCCTTGGTGCACATGTAGCTTGAGAAGAATGTATGATTTTTAATCCTAAAAGAGATATTTCACGAATTTATTTTTAAGTAATTTAAAATCTTGGCAAATGTTAATGACATACCAGTTACAGAAAAGTAATTAGGTTTTTTTTCTTTCCTTTTTTATTACTTATTATTTATTACAGTGAATTCTCTTTGTATCTAGGCTATGGCACCTCCCTCATCTACCCCCAGTCCCACTCTCCTTCCCTCTTCTTTCTCTTTGCCCCTCTCCTAGTCCAGTAATATGGAAGAACGTCCACCCTTTCTATTTGACCCTAGCCTATCAGGTCTCATTAGGACTGGATGCATTTTCTTTCTCTGTAGCCTTGCAAGGCTGAACCCCCCTGGAGGGGGGGTGATCAGAGAGCCTGACACTGGATTCATACCAGAGACAGGCCCTGCACCTTACTAGGACACCCACTTGGAGACTGAGTCTACAGACCACATCTGAGCAGGGGTTTTAGATCATTTCCATGCATGGTCTTTGGTTGGGGTATCAGTCTCTGCAGGGGCCCCAGGGCTCAGTGTTTTTTTTTGTTGTTGTTGTTGTTTGTTTGTTTTTTGTTTTGTTTTGTTTTTTTTTTTGGTTCTGTTGGTCTCCTTTTGGAGCATCTGTCCCCTCCAGGTCGTTTTGTATCTCCCTTTCTTTCATAAAATTCTGTATATTCTGCCCAGAATTTGGCTATGAGTCTCAGCCTCTGCTCTGATACCTCTATCAGTAGTGTCTTTCAGAGACTATCTGTGGTAGGATCCTGTCCTGTTCCCTGTCTTCTCCTGCTTCCAATGTCTGCCTTGTTTGTCGTTTTGAAATAAGATTGAAAGTCCAAGTGGATCAAAGATCTCAACATAAAATTAGACACACTAAACTGCTTAGAAGAAAAAGTGGGGAATACCCTTAAACTCATTGGCACAGGAGACAACTTCCTGAACAGAACACCAACAGCACAGGCTCTAAGAGCAACAATCAATAACTGAGACCTCATGAAAGTGAAAAGCTTCTGTAAAGCAAAGTATACTGTCCTCAGAACAAAACGACAGTCTAAGATAGGGAAAAGATCTTCACCAACCCTATATCTGACAGAGGGCTAATATCCAGTATATATAAAGAACTAAACAAGTTAAACAGCAAAAAATCAAGTAATCCAATTAAAAAATGGGGTACAGACTAAACAGAGAATTCTCTGCAGAGGAATATCGAATGGCAGAGAAACACTTAAAGAAATGCTCAACCTCATTAGCCATCAGGGAAACACAAATCAAAGAAACCCTAAGATTTCACCTTACACACATCAGAATGGCCAAGATAAAAAACTCAAGTGACAACACATGCTGGAGAGGTTGTGGAGAAAGGGGAACCCTCCTCCACTGATGGTGGGAATGTAAACTTGTACAACCACTCTGGAAATCAATCTGGTGTTTTCTCAGACAACTAGGAATAGCGCTTCCTCAAGATCCAGCTATATCACTCCTAGGCATATATCCAAAAGATTCCCAAGTACATAATAAAAACATTTGTTCAACCATGTTTTAGCAGCCTATTTGTAATAGCCAGAAGTTGGAAACAGCCCAGATGCTCCTCAGTGGAGGAATGGATGCACAAATTGTGGTATATCTACACAATGGAATATTACTCAGCAATAAAAAACAAGGAAATCATGAAATTTGCAGGTAAATGGTGGGATCTGGAAAAGATCATCCTGAGTGAGCCATCCCAGAAGCAGAGGGATGCGCATGGTATATACTCACGCATATAGACATATAATATAGGATAAACCTACTAAAATCTGTACACCTAAAGAAACTAATCAAGAGGGAGGACTCTTGCGAAAATGCTCAATTCCTATCCATAAAGGAAAAGAGGCTGGACATCAGAAGAAGGAGAAAAGAGGGAACAAGTCAGGAGCTTGACACAAAGGACCTTTGAAAAGCTCTGCCATGCAGACTATTAATGTAGATATTGAGACTTATGGGCAACCTTTGGCCAGAGTGCAGGGAATCTAAAGAAAAAAGTAGAAAACAGTAAGATCTGGAGAGGACAGGAACTCTATAAGGAGAGCAACAGAACCAAAAAATCTGAGCACAGTGGTGTTTCCTGAGACTGCTATTCCAACCAAGGACTGTGCATGGAGATAACCTAAGACCCCTGCACAGCTGTTAGCCCATGGCAGTTCAGTATCCAAGTGGGTTCCATTGTGATAGGAACAGGGACTATCTCTGACATGAACTGATTGGCCTGCTCTTTAATTACCTCCCCCTGAGGGGGAAGCAGCATTACCAGGCCACAGAAGAGGACAAGGCAGTCACTCCTGATGAGACCTAATTGACTAGGATCAGAAGGAAGGAAAAGAAGTCCTCCCCTATCAGTGGACTTGGGGAGGGGCATGCATCCAGAAGGTAGAGGAAGGGAGGGATTGGGACAGGAGAGGTGAGAGAACCACGGGGGGGGGGGAGGGGGGTTTGATACAAAGTGAGTAAAGTGTAATTAATAAAGAAAAATAAAATAAAAAAAGAAATAAGATTGAGAATCTTCCCTAGGGTCTTTCTTTTTGTTTAGCTTCTTTAAGAGTATAGATTTTAGTATATTTATCCTATATTATATGTATAATAACCACTTATGAATGAGTATATATCATGTTTGTCATTCTGTTAAATTCTAACAAAGGAGTCGGTATTTAGAATTTCTTCAGACATTATATAAGTGAATTCAATCACTTATCTTTCCCCATCTTTTTTTTTTGTTGTGTGTGTGTGTGCCCAAGAATTCATTTTCTTTTTAATTTTTTATTAATTACATTTTATTCATTTTGTATCCCCCCATAAGCCCCTCCCTCCTCCCTTCTCGATCCCACCCTCCCTCCCCTTTTTGCATGCATGCCACTCCCCAAGTTCACTGATAGGGGAGGTTCTCCTCTTCTTTCTGATCTTAGTCTATCAGTTCTCCTCAAAAGTGGCTGCATTGTCCTCTTCTGTGGCCTGGTAAGGCAGCTACCCCTCAGGGGGAGGTGATCAAAAAGCAGGCCAATCAGATTATATCAGAGGCAGTACCTCTTCCCATTACTAGGTAACCACTTGGACACTGAACTGCCATGGGCTACATCTGTGCAGGGGTTCTAGGTTATCTCCATGAATAGTCCTTGGTTGGAGTATGAGTCTCTGGGAAGTTCCCTATGTTCAAATTTTCTTATTCTGTTGCTCTCCTTGTGGAGTTCTTGTCCTCTCCAACTCTTGCTATTTCCTAATTCTTACATAAAATTCCATTCACTCTGCCCGACAGTTGGCCATCAGGCTCAGCATCTGCTTTGACAGTCTATACTGCAGAGGCTTTCAGAGGCCCTCTGTGGCAGGTTCCATGGTTGTTTCCTGTTTTCTTCTGGCTTTCAGAGGCCCTTTGTAGCAGGTTCCAAGGTAGTTTCCTATTTTCTTTTTCTTCTGATGTCCATCCTCTTTGCCTTTCAGGTGGGGATTGAACATTTTAGTTAGGGTCCTCACTTTTGCTTAGTTTGTTTAGATGTACAGATTTTAGTGGGTTTATTTTATGTTATATGATTATATGAGTGAGTATATGCCATGCGTGTCTTTTTGCTTCTGGGACAACTCACTCAGGATGATCCTTTCCAGGTCCCACCATTTACCTGCAAATTTCATGATGTCCTTATTTTTCATTGCTGAGTAATACTCTATTGTATAGATGTATCACAGTTTCTGCATCCATTCTTTAGTTGAGGGGCATCTGGGCTGTTTCCAGCTTCTGGCTATTACAAATAAAGCTGCTACAAACATGGTTGAGCAAATGTCCTTTTTGTGTACTTGAGCCTCTTTTGGGTATATGCCTAGGAGTGGTATGGCTGGATCTTGAGGAAGCGCTATTCCTAGGTGTCTGAGAAAGCAATAGATTGATTTCCAGAGTGGTTGTACAAGTTTACAATCCCACCAGCAGTGGAGAAAGGTTCCCCTTTCTCCACAACCTCTCCAGCATGTGTTGTCCCTTGAGTTTTTGATCTTGGCCATTCTCATGGGTGTAAGGTGAAATCTCAGGGTTGTTTTCATTTGCATTTCCCTAATGGCTAATGAGGTTGAGCATTTCTTTAAATGCTTCTCTGCCATTCGATATTCCTCTACAGAGAATTCTCTCTTTAGCTCTGTTTCCCATTTTTTAAGTGGATTACTTGGTTTGCTGCTTTTCAGCTTGTTTAGTTCTTTATATACACTGGATATGAGTCCTCTGTCAGATAAAGGGTTGGTGATGATTCTTTCCCAATCTGTAGGCATTCGCTTTGTTTTGATGACAGTGTCCTTTGCTTTGCAGAAGCTTTTCAGTTTCATGAGATCCCATTTATTGATTGTTGCTCTTAGACCCTGTGCTGTGACTCTTCTGTTCAGGAAATTTTCTCCTGTACCAATGAGTTCTAGGGTATTCCCCACTTTTTTTTTTCCTAGGCGATTTAATATGTCTGGTTTTATGTTGAGGTCTTTGATCCACTTGGACTTCAGTTTTGTGCAGCGTGATAAGTATGGATCTATTTTTATTTTTCTACATGTAGACATCCAGTGGACCAGCACCATTTGTTGAAGATGGTATCTTTTTTCCACTGTATGGTTTTGGCATCTTTGTCAAAAATCAGGTGTCCATAATTGTGTGGGTTTATTTCTGGGTCTTCTGTTCGATTCCATTGATCCACCATTCTGTTTCTATGCCAGTACCATGCAGTTTTTATAACTGTTGCTCTATAGTACAGCTTGAGATCAGGGATGGAGATCCCTCCAGAAAATCTTTTATTGTAGAGGACTGTTTTAGCAATTCTCCGTTTCTTGTTACTCCATACGAAGTTGAGAATTTTTCTTTCCAGGTCTGTAAAAAATTGTGTTGGCAATTTGATGGAAATTGCATTAAATCTGTAGATTGCTTTTGTTAAGATGGCCATTTTTACTATGTTAATCCTGCCAAGCCATGAGCATAGGAGATCTTTCCATCTTCTCATATCTTCCTCTAATTCTTTCTTCAGAGACTTGAAATTTTTTTCATACAAGTCTTTGACTTGCTTGGTTAGGGTTACACCAAGGGTACTTTATATTATTTGTGGCTATTGTGAATGGTGTTGTTTCTCTAATTTCTTTCTCAGCCCTTTTGTCTTTTGTATACAGGAGGGCTACTGATTTTTTTGAATTAATTTTGTATCCGGCCACTTTTCTGAAGGTGTTTATCAGCTGTAGGAGTTCCCTGGTAAAGTTTTTGGGTCTCTCATGTATGCTATCATATCATCTGCAAATAGTGATATTTTGACTTCTTCCTTTCCCATCTGTATCCTCTTGATCTCCTTCAACTCTCTTATTGCTCTAGCAAGGACTTCCAGCACTATGTTGAAGAGATATGGAGACAGTGGGCAGCCTTGTCTTGTCCCTGATTTCAGTGGGATTGCTTAAGTTTCTCTCTGTTCAGTTTGATGTTGGCTATAGGCTTGCTGTATATCGCCTTTAGTATGTTTAGATATATGCCTTGTATCCCTGATCTCTCCAGTACTTTAAACATGAATGGATGTTGGATTTTGTCAAATGCTTTTTCAGCATCTAGGGAGATTATCATGTGTTTTTTTTCTTTCAGTTTGTTAATATGGTAGATCACATTGATGGATTTCCATACATTGAACCACCCCTGCATACCTGGGATGAAGCCTACTTGGTCATAGTGGATAGTATCTTTGATGTGTTCTTGTATTCGGTTTGCAAGTATTTTGTTAAGTATTTTTGCATCAATGTTTGTAAGGGAGATTGGCCTGAAATTCTCTTTCTTTGTTGAGTCTTTGTGTGGTTTAGGTACCAAGGTGACTGTGGCTTCATAGAACGAGTTTGAATGGGAGACTATTTCTTTGGGAGATATAGGACTATTTCTGTTGTTGTTGAAGTCCAGCTTTATTCCATGGTGATCAGAAAAGATACAAGGGACTATTTCAATCTATTTGTATCTGTTGAGGCTTGCTTTGTGACCAACTATATGGTCTATTTTGGAGAAGGTTCCATGAGGTGCTGAGAAGAAGGTAAATTCTTTTGTGTTTGGGTGTAAAGTTCTGTAAATGTCTGTGAGGTCCATTTGATTCATGACCTCTGTCAGAGATATTGTTTCTTTGTTTAATTTCTGTTTTGTTGACCTGTCCTTTGTTGAGAGTGGGGTGTTAAAGACTCCCACTATTAATGTGTGGGGATCTATATGTGGTTTAAATTTTATCAATGTTTCTTTTACAAATGTGGGTGCTCTTGTATTTGGGGCACAGTTGTTCAGGATTGTGATGTCTTCCTGGTGGAATTTTCCCTTGATGAGTATGAAGTGTCCTTCCCCATCTCTTTTTATTAATTTTGGTTGAAAGTCTATTTTATCAGATATTAGAATGCGTACTCCTACTTGCTTCTTGGGTCCATTTGCTTGGAAAGTCGTCTTCCAACCCTTTACCTTCAGGTAATGTCAATATTTGTGCCTTAGGTGTGTTTCTTGTATGCAACAGATTGCTGGGTTTTGTTACGTATCCATTCTGTTAATCTTTGTCTTTTTATTGGAGAGTTGAGTCCATCGGTTTTGAGAGAGATTAATGACCAGTGGCTGTTAGATCCTTTGATTTTTATGTTGGCTCTGTTCATAAGGTTGTGTGCTTGGTTGTTTTTTGTTTTACTGTAGTAAGGTTAATTATTTCCTGTGTTTTCTTGAAAGAAGCTAATTTTCTTGGGTTGTATTTTCCCTTCCAGTGTCTTCTGTAATGCTGGATTTGTTTGTAGGTATTGTTGAAATTTGTTTTTGTCATTGAATATCTTGTTTTTTCCGTCTATGAGGACTGAGAGTTTTGCAGGGTATAGTAGCCTGGGCTGACATCTGTGTTCTCTTAGGGTCTGCATGATATCTGTCCAGGCCCTTCTGGCTTTCATAGTTTCTGTTGAAAAGTCAGGTGTGATTCTAATGGGTTTGCCGTTATATGTTAATTGGCCTTTTTCCCTTGCAGCTTTTAGTATTTTTTTCTTTGTTCTGTATACTTACTCTTTTGATTATTATGTGGCGGGAGAATTTTCCTTTCTGGTCAAATTTGTTGGGTGTTCTGTAGGCCTCATATATCCTTATTGGCTTCTCCTTTACTTGGAGAAATTTTCTTCAATGATTTTGTTGAAAATATTTTCTGGGCCTTGGAGAAGGGAGTCTTCTTTTTCCTCTATACCCATTATTCTTAGGTTTTGTCTTTTCATATTGTCTTGGATTTCTTGGAAGTTCTGTGTCAGGAATTTTTTGGATTTAACATTTTCTTTTACAGATACATTGATTTATTCTACTGTATCTTCTACTCTTGAGATTCTTTCTTCCATTTCTTGTAGTCTGTTGGTTATGCTTACCTCTGTAGTTCCTGTTTTCTTCCCTAAATTCTTCCTCTCCATTATTTCCTCCGTTTGTGTTCTTTAATTTTTCCAGTTCTATCTTCACGTCTTGAGTTGTTTTGTTTACTTCCTTCACCTGTCTGATTGTATTTTCCTCTTTTTCTTTTAGTTCCTTCAACTCTGTTCCTTTTATTTCTTTCAGTGATTTAGTTATTTCTTCTCTGAAGGCTGCAAGCTGTTTGGCTGCATCTTCCCGTATTTCTTCAGGGATGGCCATAATCTGCTTGTCTTTAACTTCCTCCATTTCTTTCCGGATAGCCATGATCTGTTTGGTTTTATCTTCCTCTAATTCTTTACGTATTTTATTTGTTTCCTCTATTATCTTCTTCATCAGCATAGATGTAAGGCTGCCTAAACTGGGTTATTTTTCCCGAGACCTTTTCGGGGTGGGGGTGTCATCTGAGTGCTCTGAGATCAGACCAGCTGTTTCCCTTTTTGTGGGTTTGCACCTGACAGTAAAACGTAGTCTCTGATGCCCTGGTGCCCAGAGTTCTATCTGAGGTGGCGAATCAGGCATGCAGGCAGTGCTCTGTGCAGGTGCCTGGGTCTCTGGCTCTGGCTCCAGGCTGGCTTGTGGGGCGTCCATGGAACCCGAGTCTTTTCCAGGGGATGTCTGGGTGACCTAAGGTTGGTCCCAATCGTTTCCTTCTCCGTGGGATTATCTCTCGACTGGAAAATTCAGTCTGTGGTGTTGTGGACCCACAGTTTAGTCTGGGACAGTGACCAGATCACACTGGCGTGTAGCTCTGGGCTGGAGACCAAGTACCTGGCAGAACCAGAATCTCTTCCATGGTTTAGCTGTGTGAGTTAAAGCTGATCGAATCCCCCACCGTGGGGTATCCTCTCACCTGTGAAACACAATCACTTGTGTTTTATGGCCGCGAGTTCTGATTGCTGGTCACTGTGACAATACTGCTGTGCTGCTCCTCAGAATGAGAGTCCTCCTGGCGCTGCCATCTTGCCCCCCCTCTTTCCCCATCTTGATAGTCACATTTAAATAATACCAGTGTTTACTCAAAGATGCAAGCAATGAAACAAACAAGTGAAACAGTTTAATCTGTTCTATAAAAGAAAATCAAAGGTGTATCTCATTTCTTTAATATGAGTAAACTTGAATGCTACTATTTATATTCATTTCTGTTTGTAGTTGTACGTGGTAACAGCATTCACAGTGGAGAACATTAGCGGTCAAAATACTGTTTCAGTTCATGATCAGGTGGTGACCTTGTTGGTTATGACTGTCAACACAACCTTTTCTCTGAGAAGTCAGAGAAAAGAGCTTCAGTTGACTGTTCGTTAGGTCAGCCTGGCCTGTGGGCATGTATTTGGGGAATTGCCTTGAATGCTAATTGCTGTAGGCAGATCCAGAATACTGTAAGTGGTACCATCCCAAGGCTGGTGGTCCTGTGCTATATAAAAATGTAAGCTAATCCTAACATTTTACACAAAACAAAAAGCTACATCTTCGATGGTTTTGGCTTCCAGTCTGCTTATATTCTTGCTTTGATTTATCTCAGTGTTATGCAAGGCTGAGTTAAGTAAATCTTTTCCCCCAAAGTATTTTCCTTTACCGGTTTGCGCCATACCAGAAAGAAGCTAAAACACACGGCCTGTCACTAAATATCACAAAATTGATGCTTAAAAAAAATAAGTTATTAATACATTTCAATATAGCACTACCTCATGTATGTTGTCACTGATCTTTGCTCCTTTATGGTTAACACTGAAAGTTAAATGATACTTACAGGAAATATTTTAAAGATATTTATGAATTTAATATTTTACTAAGTTTTAAAAAGATAATTTATAATCTAGTTTTATTTCATTTGCCTTGTTCTACAGAAATGAAACACTTAAATAATTAAAATATTTAAGAGTCAAACTAGGTTGTATACTGTTTTAACTTGTACTTGGAAGCTAAATCAGGAAGATAACAAGTGTCATTCCAGGAAAGACTAGGCAATAGTGAGACTCTATTTAAAACAAATGAACAAACACACAAATAGATGCTATCTATCTATCTATCTATCTATCTATCTATCTATCTATCTATCTAGGTAGATAGATAGAAAGAAGAGAAGAATGGAAGTTAGAAAATAATTAATAGCAACCAGAAGACTGTATTGTTTTTAAAAGTCCAAAGACATTAATTTTTTTTAAAAAATTGCATACTAATGGTGTACACATAAAACAGGAGATAGAATAGAATGAACTACTGTATGTAAATACATATTCTTTAATTACTAATGCTATGGTGCAATACTAAACTCAAAAAGGTGGTAAGATTTTGGAGAAAGGAAATGCTTATTAATGTGCTGTAGTGTATCCATGAGAAGAAAGAAGTCTGGAGGCCTGAGATTTATGAAGCCAAGTGAGGAGCTGACGTGGGAGGAGAGACAAACTCAGGTCCCATAAAAATGAGACTATAAGGAATCAGTCCCTATTCAAGGGTATAGTTGAAGACAGACAGTCATTAAAATCATCATAAGAAAAGTAATTGTATCTAGGCAGAAACTATGAGATAGATCAATTGTACATTGTGAAAACACTAAATGGAGGCTTTTAAGTAATAAAGAACATGATTTTTTCATCTTACATGTAACCTGGTCCATGTTTTGATGTGACTCGTCTCTAGTGGAACAGCAGAGTATGTTAACACTTCCTAGTCCTGTCCAATAAGCTCTTGTTAGAGATCTTTACTCCTGTTTTCCTTTTTTGGTCCTAGAGATTGGCAGAATTTGTCACTCTGGAACATATCACTTCGGCAAGTGAATTATCATGAGTTCATGGTACTTGAACAAAGTATAAGTACAAAAAAGACAGGCATTTCAATCTAGAGACATAAACGAACACTCCTCTCTGCAGGATGCACAGACCGTTACACTGCATGCAAAGCCCAGGAAGCTCTGTGCAAACAGACCTGTTGTAATAACATTTACCTTTCTTCAGCCTCTCAAAGAGTTTTCTCCTATTCTTGAAGTTAGCTTTCTATTCCAGGTAACATGGAAGCATTAAAATTTTAATTTCTTATTTTAATTATTGTTATTTATCACAATTTATTCATTTTCATCCCGGCTTTGGCCTCCTCCCATGTCTCCTCCCAATCCCACCCTCCCTCCCTTTCTCCTCCTATGTCCCTCCCGTAGTTCACTGATAGGAGCAGTTTCCTCCCTTCATCTAACCCCAGTCTATCAGATCTCATCAGGACTGGTTGCATTATTTTCCTCTGTGGCCTGGCAAGGCTACACTACCCAGGGGTAGGTAATTGGAGAGTCTGCCACTGAATTCATGCCAGTGACAGCCCCTGCTCCCCTTACTAGGATACTCACTTGGAGACTGAGTCTATGGGCTACATCTGAGCAGGGGTTTTAGATCCTCTCCATACATGGTCCTTGGTTGGGGTAAAATATTGACACTACTTTGAGTTCTTGTTTTGTTCAGAGGACTCATTTGTCATGTTAAAAACCACACATTTTCTACAAACTTACAAACACTCTAAAATTTATATACTTTTCTGTTTTGTGTCAATTGAATTCTCAGCCCCATCTGAATTCTCTAAGTCATTTTAGGCAAGATTTACATTCCTCTGTAGATCATTGAAAAAAAAAATGGCTAGCCCAGGAAAAATTTAGATTGTAAGTCAAAGTTGACAGACACTGTGGGTACAAAAAGCTGGAATCATTAAAACAGCTTACCAACCTAAATATCTGATATTGGACTCTTAAGAAGGGGCGTTTTATTTATGCTACTGAAACTTAAGATACTTTCATTTAAATATTAATCAAATTTCTACCATTAATAAAATTCATTAAAAACAAAGCAAAACTTTAGCCCTCTTCTAAGGAAAACTGTTATTGTGAAAACTGAGGAGGAAGACAGAGAGGGAGAAGAACAAAAAGATGAAAAATGAAACTGAATTAAAAAATATTAAGTCCATGTCAGAGACAGTCCCTGTTTCTATTACAATGGAACCCACTTGGATACTGAACTGCCATGGGCTACATCTGTGCAGGGGTCTTAGGTTATCTCCATGCATAGTCCTTGGTTGGAATAGTAGTCTCAGGAAAGACCCCTGTGCTCAGATTTTTTGGTTCTGTTGCTCTCCTTGTGGAGTTCCTGTCCTCTCCATATCTTAATGTTTCCCACTTCTTTCCTAAGATTTCCTGCACTCTCTCTTTAATTACTTCCCCCTGAGGGGGAAGCAGCATTACCAGGCCACAGAAGAAGACAATGAAGCCACTACTGATAAGACCTAATTGACTAGGATCAGGAGGAAGGAAAAGAAGACCTCTCCTATCAGTGGACTTGGGGAGGGGCATGCATGCAGAGGGTGGAGGAAGGAAGGGATTAGGACGGGAGGAAGGGAGGAAGGTGGGAACCACAGGGGGGATACAAAGTGAATAAAGTGTAATTAATAAAGAATTTTAAAAAAATAAAATAATAATAGATAGAAACATATATTAAGTCAATTGTGTCAATCTTAGGATAAATGCCAGAATAAAAAGATAACTAGGGAAGTCTTTTTTTATTCTGTAGAAATGACAACTTATAGAAAAATAATAGAACGACAAATACCAAAACATCAATGTTGTATTCCTAGAACGCTGGTAAAATTGTGGACATAGGTATATTTTAAACAGGTTGAATAGATAGTTAATTATACTATCATTATGATTATAATTTAAGCATTTTAATGATTTTTTAAATACAATTTTAAATACCAAACACCTTTACCAATGTGTGATATTTCCAGAATACGTGGTTGGCAAACAACTGTATATAATATAGTGACTGGAATGCATATTTTATTTTTTATTTACAATTTATTCACTTTGTATCCCAGTTGTAGCCTCCTCCCTCATCTCCTCTTGGTCCCATCCTCCTTCTCTATCACTCCCCTATCCTGCTTCCTTAGTTCACTGATAGGGGAAGTCCTCCCATCCCCTCTCCTAGTCCTTTTATGTTTCCCTTCTTCCATAAGACTCCCTGTGCTCTGTCTAAAGTTTGACTGTGAGTCTCTGCATCTTCCTCCATCCCCTACTGGTTGGAGTCTTTTTGCTTTCGTTATTGTTTTATTTTGTTATTTCTTTATTTTTATTTTTATATTAATTACAGTTTATTCACTTTGTATCCTAGCTGTAGGCCTCTCCCCTATCCCCTCCCAATACCACCCTCCCTCCCTCCTCTTCTCCCATGCCCTTCCCCCCATCCAATGATAGAGGAGGTCCTCCTCCCCTTCCATCTGACCTTAGTCTATCAGGTCTCATCAGGATTGGCATAATGTCTTCTGTTGTAGACTGGTAATAGATGCTCCCCCCCCCACAGGTGGAGTTGATCAAAGAGCCTGGGACTGAGTTCATGTCATAGACAGTACCTGTTCCTATTATTGGGGAACTCTCTTGGACACTGAGCTGCCATGGGATACTTCTGTGTAGGGGTTCTAGGTTATCTCCATTCATGGTCCTTGTTTGGAGTATTAGTCTCAGAAAAGACCCCAGATTTATTGGTTCTTTTGCTCTCCTTGTGGAGTTCCTGTTCCTTCCAGGTATTTCTATCTCCCCCTTCTGTCACAAGACTTCAACACCCCACTCTCAACAAAGGACAGGTCAACAAAACAGAAATTAAAAAAAGAAACAATGACTCTGACAGAGGTCATGAATCAAATGAACCTAACAGATATCTATAGAACCTTTTACCCAAACACAAGAGAATTTACCTTCTTTTCAGCACCTCATGGAACCTTCTTCAAAACAGATCATATAGTTAGTCACAAAGCAAGCCTCAACAGATACAAGAAGATTGAAATAATTCCTGTGTCCTATCTAACCACCATGGACTAAAGCTGGACCTCAACAACAGAAATGGCAAAAGCTTACACACCTATAGAAACAGAACAACTTGCTACTCAATGACATCTGGGTCAAGGGAGAAATAAAGAAAGAAATCAAAGACTTCCTACAATTCAATGAAAATGAATTGTGTGTCCCGTAATCAATGAAAGCAGTGCTAAGAGGAGAATTCATAGCACTAAGGGCCTTCAAGAAGAAATTTGAAACATCTCATAAAAGCAACTTAAAGGCTCACCTGAAAGCCCTAAAAAGAAGAAGAAGAAGAAGAAGAAGAAGAAGAAGAAGAAGAAGAAGAAGAAGAAGAAGAAGAAGAAGAAGACACACCCAAGAGGAGTAGATGACTGATTGGAGTCCTTTAGAGGACATGTGTGGTGAGCTCCAGTTCTCTTCTACCACTGCCAGTCTCTATCCTGTTCCTCCTTTTGAATGAGAATTAAGCATCTTCCCTAGGATCCTTCTTGTTGTTTAACTTCTTTGGGTCTGTAGATTTTAGTATGTTTATCCTATGTAATATGGCTAATATACACTTGTATGTGAGTATATACCATGTGTCTGCCTCTGGGATAACTACATGGGATAATTTTTTCTAATTACATCCATTTGCCTGCAAATTTCATACTTGAAATGAGCAGATTAAGATTTTGGGGGGCTTGTTTTTTAGTTTGTTTTCTTTCTTTTTTTTGTAATAAGTTTTGGTGGTTTTGATTGCATTGACTCATGTTTCTAAGTTTTGATTTGTGAGAACATTATTGAATCTGATAATATCAATGCAGTCCTATGATTATGGCCTTCCCATTGAATATTACACTATTCACTCTTTTATATATGTTCTTGACTGATTTAAATAATGTATTAACTAATTTTGAAGTTGGGAACTTCTTCAAATCCAATGAGAATTGTGTATGTGGCTATAATCAATTTTTTTAACTTTTTTATTTTTTAGTAATTACACTTTATTCATTTTGTATCCCCCCATAAGCCCCTCCCTCCTCCCCTGCCGATCCCACCCTCCCTCCCGTTTCTGCATGCATGCCCCTCGCCAAGTCCAAAGATAGGGGAGGTTCCCCTCTCCTTTCTGATCTTAGACTATCAGTTCTCCTCAAAAGTGGCTGCATTGTCATCTTCTGTGGCCTGGTAGGGCTGCTCCCTGCTGAGGGGGAGGTGATCAAAGAGCAGGCCAATCAGATTATGTCAGAGGCAGTCCCTCTTCCCATTACTCACTTGGTAACTCACTTGGACTCTGAACTGCCATGGGCTACATCTGTGCAGGGGTTCTAGGTTATCTCCATGAATAGTCCTTGGTTGTGGTATGAGTCTCTGGGAAGTTCACTGGGTTCAAATTTTCTTATTCTGTTGCTCTCCTTGTGGACTTCCTGTCCTCTCCAGCTCTTACTATTTCCCACCTCTTACATAAAATTCCATTCACTCTGCCCAACAGTTGGCCATCAGGCTCAGCATCTGCTTTGATAGTCTTTGATAGGCTTTCAGAGGCCCTCTGAGGTAGGTTCCTATTGTGTTACCTGTTTTCTTCTTCTGGCTTTCAGAGGCCCTCTGTAGTAGGTTTCTAGGTTGTTTCCTGTTTTCTTCTGATGTCGATCCTCTTTGCCTTTCAGGTGGGGATTGAACATTTTTGTTAGGGTTCTCTCTCTTGCTTCGTTTCTTTAGATACACATATTTTAGTGGGTTTGTCCAATGTTGTATGTTTATATGAATGAGTATATACCATGTGTGTCTTTTTGATTCTAGGACAACTCACTCAGGATGATCCTTTCCAGGTCCCACCATTTACCTGCAAATTTCATGATTTCCTTATTTTTCATTGCTGAGTATTTCTCTATTGTATAGATGTACCACGGTTTCTGCATCCATTCTTCAGTTGAGGGGTATCTGGGCTGTTTCCAGCTTCTGGCTATTACAAATAAAGCTGCTAACAAACATGGTTGAGCAAATGTCCTTATTGTGTACTTGAGCCTCTTTTGGATATATGCCTAGGAGTGGTATGGCTGGATCTTGAGGAAGTGCTATTCCCAGTTGTCTGAGAATGCACCAGATTGATTTCCAGAGTGGTTGTACAAGTTTACATTCCCACCAGCAGTGGAGAAGGGTTCCCCTTTCTCCACAACCTCTCCAGCATGTGTTGTCCCTTGAGTTTTTGATCTTGGCCATTCTCATGGGTGTAAGGTGAAATCTCAGGGTTGTTTTTATTTGCATTTCCCTAATGGCTAATGAGGTTGAGCATTTCTTTAAATATTCCTCTGACATTCGATATTCCTCTACAGAGAGTTCTCTGTTTAGCTCTGTTCCCCATTTTTTAAGTGGATTACTTGGCTTGCTGCTTTTCAGCTTGTTTAGTTCTTTATATATACTGGATATGAGCCCTCTGTCAGATAAAGGGTTGGTGAAGATTCTTTCCCAATTTGTAGGCAGTTGCTTTGTTTTGATGACAGTGTCCTTTGCTTTACAGAAGCTTTTCAATTTCATGAGATCCCATTTATTGATTGTTGCTCTTAGACCCTGTGCTGTGCCTGTTCTTTTCAGGAAGTTTTCTCCTGTATCAATGAGTTCTAGAGTATTCCCCACTTTTTTTTCTAGCCGATTTAATGTGTTTGGTTTTATGTTGAAGTCTTTGATCCACTTGGACTTCAGTTTTGTGCAGGGTGATAAGTATGGATCTATTTTCATTTTTCTACATGTAGACATCCAGTTGGACCAGCACCATTTGTTGAAGATGCTATCTTTTTTCCATTGTATGGTTTTGGCATCTTTGTAAAAAATCAGGTGTCCATAAGTGTGTGGGTTTATTTCTGGGTCCTCTGTTCGGTACCATTGATCCACCATTCTGTTTCTATGTCAGTACCATGCAGTTTTTAAAACTGTTGCTCTATAGTACAACTTAAGATCAGGGATGGAGATACCTCCAGGACATCTTTTATTGTAGAGGATTGTTTTAGCAATTCTGGGTTTCTTGTTATTCCATATGAAGTTGAGAATTTTTTTTTCCAGGTCTGTAAAGAATTGTGTTGGTAATTTGATGGGAATTGCATTGAATCTGTAGATTGCTTTTGGTAAGATGGCCATTTTTACTATGTTAATCCTGCCAAGCCATGAGCATGGGAGATCTTTCCATCTTCTCATATCTTCCTCTAATTCTTTCTTCAGAGACTTGAAACTTTTTTCATCCAAGTCTTTGACTTCCTTGGTTAGGGTTACACCAATGTACCTTATGTCATTTGTGGCTATTGTGAAGGGTGTTGTTTCCCTAATTTCTTTCTCAGCCCTTTGTCTTTTGCATACAGGAGTGCTACTGATTTTTTTTTAATTAATTTTGTATCTGGCCACTTTGCTGAAGGTGTTTATCAGCTGTAGGAGTTCCCTGGTAGAGTTTTTGGGGTCACTCACGTATACTATCATATCATCTGCAAATAGTGATAATTTGACTTCTTCCTTTCCAATTTGCATCCCCTTGATCTCCTTCAACTGTCTAATTGGTGTAGCAAGGACTTCCAGAACTCTGTTGAAGAGATATGGAGAGAGTGGGCAGCCTTGTCTTGTCCCTGATTTTAGTGGGATTGCTTTAAATTTCTCTCTGTTCAGTTTGATGTTGGCTATAGGCTTGCTCTATATCGCCTTTACTATGTTTAGATATGTGCCTTGTATCCCTGATCTTGTATCCCTATCCAATTCTTTAAACATGAATGGATGTTGGATTTTGTCAAATGCTTTTTCAGCATCTAGGGAGATTATCATGTGGTTTTTTTTTTCTTTCAGTTTGTTAATATGGTGGATCACATTGATGGATTTCCGTATATTGAACCACCCCTGCATACTTGGGATAAAGCCTACTTGGTCATGGTGGATGACATCTTTGATGTGTTGTTGTATTCAGTTTGCGAGTATTTTGTTGAGTATTTTTGCATCAATGTTCATAAGGGAGATTGGCCTGAAGTTCTCTTTTTTTTGTTTGGTCTTTGTGAGGTTTAGGTACCAAGGTGACTGTGACTTCATAGAATGAGTTTGGTAATGTTCCTTCTGTTTCTATTTTGTGGAATAGTTTGAAGAGAACTGGAGTTAGCTCTTTTTTGAAGGTCTGGGAGAATTCTGTAGTGAAACCATCAGGTCCTGGGCCTGATGGGAGACTTTTGATGACTGCTTCTATTTCCTTGGGGGATATAGGATTATTTAATTGATTTACCTGGTCCTGATTTCGCTTTGGTAAGTGGAATCGATCAAGAAAATTGTCCATTTAATTTAGATTTTCAAATTTTGTTGCGTATAGAATTTGAAGTAAGTCCTAATTATTGTTTGGGTTTCCTCAGTGTCTGTAGTTATGTCCCCCTTTTCATTGCTGATTTTGTTGATTTGGGTGGTGTCTCTCTGCCTTTTAGTTAGCTTGGCTAAGGGTTTGTTGATCTTGTTGATTTTCTCAAAGAACCAGCTCTTGGTTTCATTGATTCTTTGAATTGTTTTATTTGTTTCTAGTTGATTGATTTCAGCCCTGAGTTTGATTATTTCCAGCCGTCTACTCCTTTTTGGTGTGTCTGCTTCTTCTTTTTCTAGGGTTTTTAAGTGGGCCATTAATTTGCTTGAATGAGCTGTCTCGAATTTCTTCTTGAAGGCACTTAGTGCTATGAACTTTCCTCTTAGCACTGCTTTCATTGTGTCCCACAAGTTTGGGTATGTTGTGTCTTCATTTTCATTGAGTTCTAGAAAGGCTTTAATTTATTTCTTTATTTCTTCTCTGACCCAGCTGTCATTCAGTAGAAACTTGTTCAGTTTCCATATATGTGTAGGCTTTTTGCTATTTCTGTTTTTATTGAGGTCCAGCTTTATTGCATGGTGATCAGACAGGATACAAGGGATTATTTCAATCTACTTGTATCTTTTAAGGCTTGCTTTGTGACCAACTATGTGGTCTATTTTGGAGAAGGTTCCATGAGGTGCTGAGAAGGTAAATTCTTTTGTGTTTGGGTGTAAGGTTCTGTAAATGTCTTTTGGGTCCATTTGATTCATGACTTCTGTTATAGACAATGTTTCTTTTTTTAATTTCTGTTTAGTTGACCTGTCCTTTGTTGAGAGTGGGGTGTTGAAGTCTCCCTCTATTAGTGTGGGGGATCTATGTGTGGTTTAAGTTTTATCAATGTTTCTTTCTCAAATGTGGGTGCCCTAGTATTTGGGGCATAGATGTTCAGGATTGTGATGTCTTCTTGGTGGAATTTTCCCTTGATGAGTATGAAGTGGCCTTCCCACTCGCTTTTGAGTAATTTTGGTCGAAAGTCTCTTTTATCAGATATTAGAATGGCTACTCTTGCTTGCTTCTTGCATCCATTTGCTTGGAAAGTCGTCTTCCATCCCTTTACCCTCAGGTAATGTCTATCTTTGTGACTTAGGTGTGTTTCTTGTATACAACAGATTTCTGGGTTTTGTTTATGCATCCATTCTGTTAGTCTGTGTCTTTTTATTGGAGAATTAAATCCATTAATATTGAGAGAGATTAATGACCAGTGTCTGTTAAATCCTTTGAATTTGATGTTGGCTGTGGTCATATGGTTGTGTGCTTGGTTGCTTTTTGTTTTACTGTAGTGGGGTTATTTATTTCCTGTGTTTTCTTGAATGTAGCTAGTTTTCTTGGGTTGTATTTTCCCTTCTAGTGTCTTCTGTAATGCTGGATTTGTTTGTAGGTATTGTTGAAATTTGTTTTTGTCATTGAATATCTTGTTTTCTCCATCTATGAGGACTGAGAGTTTTGCAGGGTATAGTAGCCTGGGCTGACATCTGTGTTTTCTTAGGGTCTGCATGATATCTGTCCAAGGCCTTCTGGCTTTCATAGTCTCTGTTGAAAAGTCAGGTGTGATTCTAATGTGTTTGCCATTATATGTTACTTGGCCTTTTTCTCTTGCAGTTTTTAGTACTTTTTCTTTGTTCTGCATACTTACGGTTTTGAATATTATGTGGCGGGAGGATTTTCTTTTCTGGTCTAATTTATTGGGTGTTCTATAGGCCTCCTGTATTCTTATTGGCCTCTCCTTTAAGTTGGGGAAATTTTCTTCAATGATTTTGTTGAAAATATTTTCTGGGCCCTGGATGAGGGAATCTTCTTTTTCCTCTATTCCTATTATTCTTAGTTTTTGTCTTTTTATGTTGGCTTGAATTTCTTGGATTGTCTGTGTCAAGAATTTTTTAGATTTAACATTTTCTTTGACAGATACATCGATTTCTTCCATTGTATCTTCTACACCTGAGATTCTTTCTTCCATTTCTTGTAGCCTATTGGTTATGCTAACCTCTGTAGTTCCTGCTTTCTTCCCTAAGTTCTTTCTCTCCACAATTTCTTCCATTTGTGTTTTTTTTTTTTTAATTTTTTTCAATTCTATCGTCAGGTCTTGAGCTATTTTGTTAGTTTCCTTCACCTGTCTGACTGTATTTTCATGTTTTTCCATCAATTCCTTCAGCTGTTTGTTTGAACAATCCACGGTTTCTTTTATTTCTTTCAGTGATTTAAGCATTTACTCTCTAAAGGCCACAAACTCTTTGGCTGCAGCTTCCTCTATTCTTTCCGTATTTTATTTGTTTCCTCTGTTATATTCTTCATGAGCATAGATGTTAAGTCATCTCCTTGAATTTCAATTATGCTGGGGTGTCTAGGGCTATTTGCCCCTGGATAACTGGGTTCTGGAGATGCCATATTGCTCTGGCTTCTGTTGGTTGAACTTTTACTCTGTCCTCTACCCATTGGGCTATCTTATTTGTTTGAAGTTAGTTTCTGGTTGTTCCTGGACTCTTGTAGTGGAGAGAATCCCTTTGGCAGGAAGATGGTTTTTCCTGAAGGAAGTCTTCTCAGATTTTTGGGTATAGTCACTGGATGGCCGGTGTTTTTCCAGGAGTTGCTACAGCTCACCTCAGGCATAGAGACCTGGGAGTTAACTGTGGTCTTGATTAGTCAAGAGGGCTCTCCTCTCACAGGGAGAAGTCCTGGAGACAGTTGCCCTCCTTCTGGGTTTCTTGCTGTAAATTTAGTGATCAGCTGCTGTAACCTGTGTGTCCCGTGGTTTGGTCGGTTTTGTTAGGGATAACTGGTTGCCCTTTTGGAGCAGTATCTGGGGGTTGATCTCAGGGTTCCCGGTTTTTTGTAAGTCTGAGGTTGGGGCTCTGTGCCCCAGAATACAAGAGGTAATCTGTGGCGGGTGAGTACTGCTCTCCTGGTAACAGCAGGCTATCTGGGGCACAGCAGTTCCCTGGGTTGGGTCAGTCTGTGGGACCTTTTCCAGGGATATACTGGGTTGCCTAAGTCTGTCCCCTTTGCTTTGTTCCTTGTTCCTTGTGAGGGTTTCTCCAGACAGTGACTCTAAGATTCTGGTGTCTTGGAGCACAAAATTCTGTCTGTAAGGAGTAGTTGGTACAAAGCAGGCCTCTGTGCTTGCGGAGCGTGTACCTGCCTGCTAGTCTGTGGGAGCTGGGTTCCCAATAACTCTGTGCTCCCTGCTTGGGCCCGGATCTGTGATGGCTGGGCGTACTCGCCTGTTTGCGATCTGTGGTCTGCTAGACTTTCTCCAGGCAAAGCCTAGGTGACCCCAGCAGCACGGTTTCTTCCTTCCCTGTGGGGCCCTCTCCAGACAGGGATTTCCAGACTGTGTTGCACTGGGGCGCGAGGCTTGTCTGTACAGGTGAGCTGGGCGCGCAGCCACTCTCTGTGCGGGAGCTCAGTTGTGATTGTGGCGGGTTCCCGCGGTCTGTGAGACCTTCCAAGGAAAGACTGAGTGACTCGCAACTTTCCTTCCCTGTGGGGTTTTCTTGCGACTGGGACTCTCAGTCTCTGTCTCCCTTGTGCCCACTGATCAGCCTGGGAAAGTGATCGGGACACGCAGGCGTGCAGCTCTGGCCCGAGACCCAGTGCCCGCGTTATCCGGGAATCTCTTCCGGGTTCTGGCTGGGCAGCCTGAAAGTGGACCTGACCGATTCCCATGCTGTGGGAGTCTCTCCTCACCTGGGAAACAGGATCGCTGTAGTTTTAGGGCTCAGAGTTCAGTCTCCTGGTCGCTGCAGGGAGAGTGCTGTCCCACTTCTCAGACACAGTGCTCTCCCAGCGCCGTTATCTTGGCTCCTCCGGCTATAATCAATTTTAATCAATTGATACATAGAAAATTTCTTTAAGTTACAAAACCCAAATGTTGGGACTTTATTATTTTTACATAATTATGTTTACAGTTTATTATTGGAAAATTTGTAATAATGTGAAAAGAAATACCTTCAGACCTAATTTATATCTGAAAATTGATAGCAATTATTGTAAAACTTTTTCTTGATTATATTTAAGGATAAACTACATATTGTTAACTCTGTGTCAACAATAACTCATTTTTTGCCCATGGGATCCATAATGATGATTCTAATATTTTGAATTTTTCAGATAAGGACCAGAGTTAATTAAACATATGTTATAGTAACAAACGTCAAAGAAATTGGGCATGCAAGAACATATCTATAAGAGCTACAAAGAAATTTCTGAGACAGGATCCTACAACAGAGAGCCTCTGAAAGACTACCCAATAGGGTATTGATGCAGATGTTGAAACTCATAAACAAATGTTGGGCAGAGGGCAGGGAATCTTAGAGAAGCAAGGGGAGACAGAAAGACCTGGAGGGGACAGGAACTTCACAAGGAGACAAACAGAGCCAAAAAATCTGGGCCCAGGAGGCCCTGCATAGACCTACACTCCAGCCAAGGACCGTGCAAAGAGATTACTTTAGAGCCCCTGCCCAGCTGTAGCCCATGGCAGCTCAGTCTCCAAGTGGGTTCCCTAGAAAGGGGAATAGGGACTGTCTCAGACATGAATTCAGTGGCTGGCTTTTTGATCACTTCCTCTTGGGGTTGGGGGTGCAACCTTACCAGGCCTTACAGGGGGAGGATGCAGCCAGTCCTGATGAGACCAGATAGGTTAAGGTCAGATAGAATGGGGAGGAGGACCTCCCCTATCAATGAACTAGGGAAAAGCATAGGGGAAGAAGAGAGAGGGTGGTGGGTCTGGGATGAGATGAGAGATACAAAGTGAATAAGTTATAATAAATAATAAATTTAAAAATAACCATAAAGAAGGGAGTCAATAGACTCTAAAGACAAAAACAAACAAAACAAAACAAAAACGAAACAAAACAAAAAACAGGCTTCTAACATCTAACAACAAAGCATAATAAAATAAATAATACAATAAGATAAGATAAAACAAAAACTATCACATTATGCAGCCCAATAGAAGCAAAAAATCACTAAGAGCAGGCACAGGAATCAAAGAAACACTAGTTCACACATTCAGGAACCTTATAAAAATACTAAACAGAAATCTGTATTATATGCATAGAATACCTGGTGCAGAACACGTGTAGGCCCCATGATTGCTACTTCATCATCAATGAATTGATACGAGTTTTGCATTGTTGTTTTAGAATGCCTTGTTTTTCTGGTGTCCTCCATCCCCTCTGTTTTTCACATTCTTTCTGCCTCATCTTCTGTGGGGTTCCCTGAGCTCTGAGGGGAGGGATTTGATAGAGGCATCCCAAGGTCTCTCTTTCTCTCTCTCTCTTTCTCTATCTCTGTGTATCTTTCTGTCTGTGTCCTTCTCTCTGTCTCTCCCTCTCTCCCTTTCTCTCTCTCTCTCTCTTTCTGTGTGTGTGTGTAAAATGTCTGGCTGTGGGTCTTTGTGTTTGTTCAATCTGCTGTAGAAGGAAGCCTCTCTGATGATGGGTGAATAAGACATTGATCAATGAGTACAGTAGAATACCATTAGGAGTCATTTTATTGTTACTTTTTTTTATGTTTTGAGGGAATTTGTCTTTATTCATTGGTCCTCATCTGATTAAAATTGGTTTTTTTTTTTTGGTTTTTTTTTAATTTTATTTTTTTCTTATCAGTTACATTTTATTAACCCTGTATCCCAGCCATGTCCCCATCCCTCATTCCCTCCCAGGCCCTCCCTCCCTCCCTCATCTCCACCGTGCCCCTTGCCAAGTCCACTGATAGGGGGGACCTCCTCCCCATTCATCTGATCCTGTTTTATCAGGCATCTTCAGGACTGGCTGCAAAGCTCTCCTCTGTGGCCTAACAGGACTGCTCCTCCCTTGGGGGGTGGGGAGGCCAAAGAGCCAGTCATTGAGTTCCTGTTAGAAATAGTACTAGTTCCCCTCACTATGGGATACCAATTGGTTACTGAGTTACCACAGGCTACATCTGAGCAGGGATTCTAGGTTACATTCATACATGGTCCTTGGTTGCATGTCAGTCTCAGAAAAGACCCTGTGCCCAGATATATTTGGTCCTTGTGGAGCTCCTATCCTTTCCTCATCAGACTAACTCCCCTTTCTTATGATTCCCTGTACTCTGCCAAAGGTTTGGTCATGAGTCTTTGCTTTGAAAACAATGCTAGTTAGAGTTTTTCAAATGTGCTCAGTAGACTCCTGTCAATGTTCAATGCGCATCCCATCTGTCTTTCAAAACGAGGATTGATAATCTTACCCCATGTCCGCTCTCTTGATTATCTTTTTTAGGTGTATAGATTTCATTATGTTTATCATATCTTATAGGTCTATATAAGTGAGTATATACCGTGTTTGTCTTTCTCCTTCTGGGATATTTCACTCAG
>NW_026596091.1:21879954-21953047 GCF_907164565.1 Psammomys obesus | reverse complement strand
TGTCTTCATTTTCATTTAGTTCTAGGAAGACTTTAATTTCTTTCTTTATTTCTTCTCTGACCCAGTTGTCATTTAGTAACAAGTTGTTCAGTTTCCATGTGTGTGTAGGCTTTTTCCTATTTCTGTTGTTGTTGAAGTCCAGCTTTATTCCATGGTGATCAGACAATATACAAGGGATTATTTCAATCTTCTTGTATCTGTTTAGGCTTGCTTTGTGACCAACTATATGGTCTATTTTGGAGAAGGTTCCATGAGATGCTGAGAAGAAGGTAAATTCTTTTGTGTTTGGGTGTAAATTTGTGAGGTTTTTTTTTTTTATTGAATTCTAGATAGTCTTTATTTTCTTTCATTATTTCTTCTCTGACCTGGTGATCATTGCTTAGAGAGTTTTTCAGATTCCATGAGTTTTCAGGTTTTCTCTTGTTTCTATTTTTGTTGCAATCTAGCGTTAATCCACTGCAGTCTGATGAAATATAAGGAATCAATTTTCTTGTATCTGTTGAGGCTTGCTTTGTGATAAAGTATATGGTCAATTTTGGAGTAGGTTCCATGAGGTTCTGAGAAGAAGGTATATTTTTTTGTGTTTGGATTAAATGTTCTGTAAATATCTGTTAGTTCCATTTTATTCAGAGATCTGGTATTTTCATTATTTATTTTGTTACTTTTTTGTCTTCATCGATGAGAGTGTGCTGGTCAAGTCTCCCTCTAATAAAATGTGGGGTTTGATGTTTGATTTAAACTTTAGTAATATTTCTTTTTAATTTTTATTAATATTATCATTATTTTATAATTTATTCACTGTATATCCCAACTGTAACCCCCTCCCTCATCTCCAACCAGTCCCATCCTCCCTCTATCTTTTCCTCCCTATGCTCTACCCCTAGTCCACTGATAGGGGAGGTCTTCCTCCCTTACTGTCTGACCCTAGCATATCAGGTTTCAGCAGGACTGTCTGGATCCTCTCTATCTGTGACCAAGTTAGGCTACCTTGCATGGGAGTGGTGATCAAAGAACTGGCCATTGAGTCCATGTCAAAGACAGCCCCTGCTCCTTTTACTAGAGAACCAACATGGAAACTGAGCTGCCAATGTGCTATATCTGAGCAGAGGGTATTGGCAGAAAAACACTTAAGGAAATGCTCAATATCCTTAGTAATCATGGAAATGAAAATCAAAATGACTCAGAGATTCTATCTTACAGCCAACAGATTGGCTAAGATCAAAATCAAATGACAACACATTCTGGAAAAGTTGTGGAGAAAGAGGAACCCTCCTCCATTGCTGTTGAGAATGTAGCCTTGTACAACCACTTGGAAATCAATCTGGTACTTTCTCAGAAAAATAGGAATATTGCTACCTTAAGATCCAGCTATACCACTCCTGAGCATATATCAAAAAGATGCTCAACCATAAAACCATGACATTTATTCAGCTATGTTCATAGCAGCTTTAGTTATTCACAGTATTTCTTTTAACTTTGCATTGAAGACATAGATGTTCAGAATTGAGAGGTCATCTTGGTGGATTTCTTTTCTTTTCTTTCTTTCTTTTTTTTTTTGAGTATATAGTGTCTTTAACTCATTTCTTTTGGTTAATTTTGGTTAAAGACTATTTTAGATAGTAGAATGGCTACTCCAGCTTAGTTCTTAGCTCTGATTGCTTGAAAACTATTTTTCCATCCCTTTACTCTCACATAATGTCTCTCTTTGTTGCTGAGGTGTGTTTCTTGTATACTGAAGTAGGATGGATCCTGTTTTTATATCCATTATGTTTACCTGTGTCTTTTTTTTTTGGGAAATTGAATCCATTAATGTTGAGAGACATTAATAACCATTGATTGCTAATTCCTGTTATTTTGTTGTTGCTGATGGTTGAGTATATGTTTGATTTATTTCGTTTAGTTGTGATGTGGGGCTATTTATTTTCCCTGTGTGTAGTTAGCCTCCTTGGGTTGGAGTTTTTCTTCTAGTATCTTCTATAGGGCTGGATTTTTGGATAGATATTGTTTAAATTTGTTTTGGCATCTTGTTTTCTCTATGATTAAAAATTTTACTGGGTATAATAGTCTGGCTGATATTTGTGGTCTCAGTGTTTGTAAGATACTAAGGCCCAGGCCCTTCTGGCTTTTAGGGTTTCTGTTGAGAACTCAGGTGTAATTTTGATATATTTGCCATTATATGTGACTTGGAGATTTTCCCTTGCAACTTTTAATATTCTTTATTTTTCTGTACATTAAGTGTTTTGATTATTACATTCTGGGAGTGTTTTCTTTTCTTGTCCAATCTATTTGTTGCTCTGTAAGCTTTTTGTATGTTTATAGTCATCTTTATCTTTAGATTGGGGAGGTTGGAAATATGTTCTGAGTCTGGAAGTTTGGAGTCATCTTCCTCTATTCTTATTCTTAGGTTTAGTCTTTTCATAGTGTCTGAGATATCTTGGATGTTTTGTGTCAGGAATGTTTTAGAGTTAACATTTTCTTTGACTGATGTATCAATTTCTTTGGTTTTATCTTCTACACCTGAGATTCTCTCTTCCATCCCCTGTTTTCTGTTGGCGATGCTTGTATCTAGAGTTCCTGTTTTGTTTCCCTTTGTTTTCCATCCCCAGGATTACATCAGTTTGTGTTTTCTTCATTGCTTCTATTTCTATTTTTAAGTCCTGGACAATTTTATTAATTTCTTTCAATTGTTTATTTGTATTTTCTCACATTTCTTTAATGGATTTTTTTCATATCCTGTTTTGAAGTCTCTATCACTTTTATATGGTTGGATTTAAGGTCGTCTTCTTTTGCTTCAGTTGTGTCAGTGTGTCTAGGGCTTGTTGTTGTAGGATAGCTGGGTTCTGGTGGTGCCATAATGCCCTGGCTCTTGTTGTTGTGTTCTTTGCTGGCCTTTAGCAGTATGGTTGTCCCTGGTGTTGGCTGGACGTTCCTGATGCTGACCAAATTCCTTGAGGAGGCAACCAGAGGCTGGAGTCTGATCCTGGAGCTCAGGAAATAGCTGCTGGGTGTTCCTGGGAACTTTCAGGCCTGGATAATCCTGCGCATGGCAAGCCTCCTCCAGAGGGGAAGTTATGGAGTTTTGAATGCTGTGTCCTCTGGCAAGCAGGAGAAAGGCTTTGCAGGATCTAACCTGCCTCTTCCTGGGTCCCACTGGACTTCCCCAGCATGAACATACCTTTTTAAGGCCTCTTTCATTCTAAATTTTCAGTAACATATTATTATAATAACAATACACATGTGCATTAGTTATGTGTCAGGGGCATGGAAGAATATGTAATTTAAAATTAGAAGTACACATTGGCATAGGCTCTAAATGTTGATTAATAGAAAATCCAAAGCAAGTGAGGTTGGTTGTTACATTGTTCTCTTAAAATCAGGCAAAGACAACCAGGCTGAGTGTACCTTAGAACAGCATTCTTAAGCCTTAAGTGACCCCAAGATATACTGTTGATTTTAGCTAAGAGGTCTAACTAATGTTCTACCATTTGAATTTAATAGATATTTTATAGCAACTCACCATCACACATAAAAATCAGCAAGATTGAACCAATAAGAAAAAGTCCCTCAACAAAGACAAGTTCTAGACCAAATGGATTTATTGCTGAATTCAAACTTTTTTTATTATTATTAGTTACATTTTATTAACTCTGTATCCAAGCTGTATCTGCTCCCTCATTCCCTCCCAAATCCTCCTCCCCCATCTCCTCCCTGCCCCTTTCCAAGTCCACTGATTGGGGAGGACTTCCTCCCCTTTCATCTGATCCTGTTTTATCAGGTATCTTCAGAACTGGCTACAAAGTCCTTCTCTGTGGCCTAGCAGGACTGCTCCTCCCTTGGGGGTGGGGAGGTCAAAGAGCCTGCCATTGAGTTTCTGTCAAAAATAGTCCCTGTTCCTCTTACTATGGGAAACCAATTGGTTACTGAGCTACCACAGGCTTCATCCACACAGAGGTTCTAGGTTATATCCATACATGGTCCTTGGTGGAGTGTCAGTCTCAGAAAAGACCCCTATGCCAGATATATTTGGTCCTTGTAGAGCTCCTATCCTTTCCACATCATACAAACTCCCCCTTCTTTCATATGTTTTCCTGCACTCTGCCGAAGGTTTGGTTATGAGTCTTAGTATCTGCTTTGATACACTGCTAGGTAGAGTCTTTCAGGGGCCGTCTGCGGTAGGCTCCTGTCCGGTTACTTGTTTTCTCCTATGTCCAATGCACCTCCCATTTGTCTTTCTAAATGAGGATTGATCATCTGACCCAGGTCCTCTTCTTGTTTATCTTTTTTAGGTGTCTAGATTACATTATGTTTATCATACCTTATAGGACCATATGAGTGAGTATATACCATGTGTGTTTTTCTCCTTTCTGTGATAGCTCACTCAGAATGATCTTTTCCAGGTCCCACCATTTGCTGGCAAATTTCATGATTTCCTCGTTTTTTGATTGCTGGGTAGTATTCCATTGTGTAAAAAATACCACAATTTCTGTATCCATTCCTCCACTGAGGGACAACTGGGTTGTTTCCAGGTTCTGTAAAGTAAAGCTGCTACATACATGGTTGAGCAAATGTCCTTGTTGTGTACTTGAGCAAATTTTGGGTATATGCCTAGGAGTGGTATAGCTGGGTTTTGAGGTAGCACTATTCATAATTGTCTGAGAAAGCTCCAGATTGACTTCCAAAGTGGTTGTACCAGTTTACATTCCCACCAGCAATGGAGGAAGGTTCTCCTTTCTCCACAACCTCTCCAGCATGTGTTGTCACTAGAGTTATTCATATTAGCCATTCTGATTGGTGTAAGGCGAAATTTCAGGGTCATTTTGATTTGCATCTCTCTGATGGCTAAGGGTGTTGAACATCTCCTTATGTTTTTCTCTGCCATTCTATATTCTTCTACAGAGAATTCTCTGTTTAGCTCTGTACCCCATTTTTAATTGGATTACTTGATTTATTGCTTTTTAACTTCTTTATTTCTTTGTATATGCTGGATATCAGCCCCCTGTCAGATATTGGTGAAGATTGAATATTGGTTGATGAAGATCTTTTCCCAATCTGTAGGCTGTCGTTTTGTTCTGATGTCAGTGTCTTTTGCTTTACAGAAGCTTTTCAGTTTCATGAGGTCCCATTTATTGATTGTTGCTCTTAGAACCTGTGCTGTTGGTGTTTTGTTCAGGAAGTTGTCTCCTGTGCCAATGAGTTTTAGGCTGTTTCCCATTTTTTTTCTAACCAATTTAGAGTATCTGGTTTTATGTTGAGGTCTTTGATCCACTTGGACTTTTTTTTGTGCAGGGTGATAGATATGGATCTATTTTCATTTTTCTGCATGTAGACATCCAGTTGGACCAGCACCATTTGTTGAAAATGCTGTCTTTTTCCATTGAATGGTTTTGGCTTCTTTGTAAAAAATCAAGTATTCGTAGGTGTGTGGGTTTATTTCTGGGTCTTTTTTTCGGTTCCATTGATCCTCCTTTCTGTTTCTATGCCAGTACCATGCAGTTTTTATTACTATTGCTCTGTAGTGCAGCTTGAGATCGGGGATGGAGATACCTCCAGATGACCTGCTGTTGTACAGGATTGTTTTGGATATTCTGGGTTTTTTTGTTCCTCCATATGAAGCTGAGAATTTTTCTTCAAGGTCTGTAAAAAATTGAGTTGGTATTTTGATGGGAATTGCATTGAATCTGTAGATTGCTTTTGGCAGGATGGCCATTTTCACAATGTTAATCCTATCAATCCATGAGCACTGGCGATCTTTCCATCTTCTGAGATCTTCTTCAATTTCTTTCTTCAGAGACTTAAAGATTTTTTTCAAACAGGTCTTTCACTTGCTTCAAACGAATTTTTAAGGAAGTGCTAACACAAATGCTCTGCAAACTGTTCTGAAAATAGGAAGGCAAGGCACACTGCCAAACACACTGAATGAAGCCAGAACAACATTAGTCCCATTAAAAAATTGGAGAGAACCCAACAAAGAAAGAATACTATACAGCAATTTACCTTATGACTGCATGCAAAATTCTCAGTAAAATTCTGGCAAGCAAAATTCAAAACAATATGATGAACATTAACCACCATGATCAAGCTGATTTCATTCTCATAATGCAAGGGTAATTTAATATACACACATCTGTAAGTGTAATACAGCACAAAACAGGTGTAAGGACAACAACCATATGATCATCTCAGCATAATTAGTCATCTCTCATGACAATCATCAAGGAAACGAGTGAGGACAAATACTGGGCACTGGGTAAGATGTGAGGAACCATGATCACTGCTGTTGTAATAGGGGCAGTAAGGGTGAAAATAATGTAGATGTTTCTCAAAAATCTAAAAATAGATTTACCACACAAGCCAGCTATAACACTATTGGGTATAAGTGTGATAAGTTATAGGGTATTTGCTTATTGACATAAATAGTTGCACTAGTCACAGTACCAAGAAAATGGAATCATCTTAGCAGTGTATCAACACATGAATAATGACAATGTAATTCATATGTGTTAATAATATTGAAATTTCAGTATTTTCAGGAAAATGGACATATGTGGAAATGGTTAAGTGAAATAAGCAGGACTCAGGAATTCAAGAACTGATCCTTTTCTGGTATGTAGAACCTAGATTTAAAGTACAAGGGTGGTATGCATTTGTGAGTCTTTTCACATGTGCATGTATATAGTTGGAAACTACAAGAGGATGAAAACAGAGAAAGGCATCACAAAAAAAGAGAATAAATCAGGCAGTGGAATAAAAACATCACATCAAGAAAGTTGCATGAATGCAGAAAAAGTACTATCTAGAGAAGGACAGGGGAAATGGAGGAGAGCTATGGGCAGGAGAGTTAATGACACATATATCAAAATGCCAGAATAGAAGCCTTTACTTTGTATAGTAATCTACAAACATTAATGTTTTACAATATATCCTATGTATTATAGGTATCATATATAATATATGGATACACAGACATTGAGATAATTGATAATAGATATCCAAACATTTAGATACATGGATAGATAATAGGGGAGAGAGAGAGGACATTATCAGAAAAGTTAAGGCTTGCCTCAAAAGAGAGAAGGGATGATGAATACGTGCCAGTTATTTTTGCTTATGGAAAATTTACATGTGTGTTTCTTATTATCTCATTTGTGATAACGTGATTGGGAGAGGCCTCAACCTTGTTTTAGATGTAGAAAGGCTATGCATGCCTGAGAGAAGAAAAATGTACATGCTAACAGGGTACCATGTAATATTTTATACTATGGAATGTTAAAATTGGATTAAATAAAAGTATTTCCCCAAAAACTTATCATTTACGGCAAACTATTTAAATGTTTTTTCTTCCAGATTTTTCAAGAAATACAAAGCTTAATTATTGAATGTTAGTTTTAAATGTGTTGTGAAAACTCTTAAGAAAATGCAGTACATCATATACATGTAATATATCCTAGAATTATGGATTAATGGGAAATAGTTTAACATCCTAGTGTCTAAAATATATTACTTATGTAATTATTAAGTCATTATTAAGTCAAATATTTTTTCATGCAGGATGAAACTTGAAAATGATCAGTAAGAAAATTATATTTTTTCATGTTTTTAAATTATACTTCAAACATGTGCAATCTTTTAGAAGGAAATTTCTTCATCATCCTTTTTATAACTTAGTGCTCTTTATTTTCATGTATCTCTTATGTCCATTCTTTAAACCTACTTTACAGAAATGAAGAAGTGAAAAATCCTAAATTTAAGTTGAATAGTTTGTTGAAAGAACCACTCTCTCTATTCTCTGTAAATGGGATAAAAAAATGAAAACTGAAATATATTTTGTTATTTGAGATATAGTTTAAAAATTGAGTTCTCTTCTAAAATACAAAGGTTATTATACTCTACATAGAAAAGTCAGTTACACATGCTTTAAAAGCAAATATCAAATGTTGATTACATGAACGGTACTGTGACTGCGTTCTGGGTTGCTAGCACATCTGCCATGAATTTTCTATTCATCCCGCCAATACCATATTCCTCTTTGGATTTCTATTCTTCTAGAACAGAACTCATTTTGCTCAAAGAAATGAACCACAGAAGTTGGGCCTTAGATGAGGTCAGCCATTCAACCATCACATGACCTTAGAAAGGCCTCTGCTTCAAGAGTTCCTTGTGACCAGAGCAAGTCATGAAGGTTCAGGTGGCTTGATTGACATGCTGGCATTCAAATGTGCTTTCTTCATTCCTTCTGGCTAGAGATGTGTTTTCAGCTATGTGTGAATGCAGCTGGTATATGGAGAAAAGCAGATAAATAGACTCATTGGAGAGTTAGAACCCCAAACATTCTCTTCCACTAGAGTTTGTGTTATATGAGATAAAATAATTTCACGTTTTAAAGCTGATGTGAGTTTATTTTTAAAATTACTTATGCAAAGAAATATCCTGGATTACAATGAAGAGATTTGAAAATTTTAATGTGGTAAGAAAATCAAGACTTGGATTAGACAATGTGACATGCCTAATCCCACAGATGGATTGATGGTTGTAGAAATAAAACTTATCCTCACATCACCCCATTTCTTGTATTATCCTTATTATCCCTTTGCTTTTAGTAAGCAGTTTCCAGTAAAGTTCATCACAAAGAGAATAAACATAGAATTCCAATGTTATTACATTGCTCCATGATACTAATAAACAGTAAACTTGAATTCTGTCAAAATGGTTAGTGTCTCTGTTCGTTTTTTTTTTCCTCCCTACCCGTGTGGGCTTATAGCTTTAATTAATTACATGCTCAAATTTGCAGAGTTTATATCCTAAGTCCAAATATTTCAGATGAACTCTTGGCTATCATAGTCATCTACATTATTTATTAAATTCTGACTCTGGAAGGTATTGAGCAACTGGCTAAAACCAACTAAAATACTATTGTAAATATCTACTGGGTATTGCTGGTGTGAGGGTAATTACATCATTGACTCTGAATATTTATTTCTGGCATAATATATTAATACCTTTTATGAATCTATTTTTAAAATATGCCAAGTTTAAAACATAGATATAACTTTTTTCTTTAGTTATAATTCACGAAAGTGTTAACATGTGAATTGTTATTTTTGACACTTTCTTATTTACAGTTAGTACACTTTTATAGCAAACCACAAAGAATTAAAGAATAATGACACTGTCACTAATATAAGAACAATAAAAAAGCAGAACTCATACAAACTAAAAGCATAAAAATAAAAATTGAGAAACAACAACAAAAACCAGAGACAAAAATATTTAAATAGGAAAAGATAGGCATTATTGTTGCTGTGTCTCTACCCTTGTCATGGGGCTCTGCTGATGGGCATGACTATTAGCACTCCTCTGTGGAAGGCTAGCAGTGGCCATGCTGAACTTATTACTTAATTAATAAGTTTAGCAATTAATTAATTAATAAGTTTAGTAATTAATTAATTAATATGTTTGTTTGTTTATTACAATTTGTTCACTTTGTATCTCAGCTGTAGCTTCCCTCCTTGTCTCTTCCCAATCCTGCCATCCCTCCCTCTTCTCCCCCTGTACCCCTTCCCTAGCCTACTGATAAAGGAGGAACTCCTCCCCTTTCTATCTGACCCTAGCCTATCAGGTCTCATCAGGGCTGGCTGCATCATCTTCCTCTGTGGTCTGGCAAGGCTGCACCTCCTAGGCGGGAGGTGAACAAAGAGCCTTCCACTAAGCATGCAAGAGAAAGCCCCTGCTCCCCTTACCAGGAGACTCACTTGGAAACTGAGCAGCATATGAGCTTTCTCTGTGCAGGTGGTCAAGGTCTTCTCCATGCATGATCCTTAGCTGGAATATCAGTCTCTGTAGGCCTCCATGGGGCCAGGATTTTTGGCTCTGTTGGTCTCCTAGTGGAGTTCCTATCCCCTGAAGATCTTTCAATCTCAACCAAACCCATAAGGTTTGCTGCAGTCTGCCCAAAGTTTGGCTATGACTGTCAACATCTCCTTTGATACCCTGAGCAGTAGACTTTCAGAAGACCCCTGTGGAAGGGTGCTCTCCTATTCCTTGTCTTCTTCTATTTCCGATATCTATCCTGTTTGCCCTTCTGAGTGAGGGTTCAGCCTCTTCCCTACAGTCCTCCTTCTTGCTTAGCTTCTTTAGGACTACAGATTTTAGTATGTTTATCCTATATTTTATGACTAATATCTACTTATAAGTGAGCATATGCCATGCGTGTCTTTCTGCTTCTGGGATACCTCACTCAGAATGATCTTTTCTAGTTCCCACCATTTGCCTGCAAATTTAATTATTTCCTTGGTTTTTTTTTAAAATATTTTTAATATTAGTTTTAGTTTTATTAATTAGTTTATTCACTTAGTATCCCAGCTCTATCCACCTCCCCAATTCCCTCTCAACACCACCCTTCTCCCCTCTTCTTCTCCTATGCCCTCCCCCAGTCAAATGATAGGGAAGGTCCTCCTCCCCTTCCAACTGACCCTAGTCTATCAGGTCTCATCAGGACTGGCTTCATTGTCTTTTTCTGTGGACTGGCAAGGCTGCTTACCTCTCAGGTGGAGGTGACCAAAGGGCCAGTTCCTGAGTTCATGTCAGAGACAGTCCCTGTTCCTATAACTGGGAAACCCTCTTGGACACTGAGCTGCCATGAGCTACATCTGAGCAGGGGTTCTAAGTTATCTCCTTTCGTGGTCCTTGATCGGAATATCAGTATCACAAAAGACCCTTGTTCCCAGATTTTTTGGTTTTCTTGCTCTCGTTCTCCAGCTCCTGTCTCATCCAGGTCTCTCTATCTCCCTCTTCTTTCATAAGATTCCCTGCACTCTGCCAAAGTTTGGCTATTGATCTCAGCATATGTTTTGATACCCTGCTGCCTAGAGTCTTTCAGAGGCCCTCTGTGGTAAGTTCCTGTCCTGTTCTCTGTTTTCTCTCTCTTTCAATGTCCGTCTTGTTTGCCTTTCTGAATGAAGATTGAGCATTTTACTCAGGGTCCTCCTTCTTGCTTAGCTCTCTTAGGTGGACAGTTTTAGTATGATTATCTTATATTAAATGTCAAATATCCACTTATAAGTGACTATATACCATGTGTGTCTGTCTTTCTGCTTCTGGAATACCTCACTCAGGTTGATCTTTTCTAGGTCTGTTTTTTTTTTCTCTTTTAAATTTTATTTATTTATTTATTTATTTATTTATTTATTTATTTATTTATTATTTATTTATTATTTAACTTTTATTAATTACACTTTATTCATTTTGTATCCCTCCATAAGTCCCTCCCTCCTACCCTCCTGAGATCTTATCATTTGCCTCCAAATTTCATGATTTGCTTGTTTTTAATTGCTAAGTAGTATTACATTGTGTAAATGTACCACAATTTCTGTATCCATTCTTCATCTGAGGGACATCTGGGTTGTTTCCAGGTTCTGGCTATTACAAATAAAGCTGCTATGAATATTGTTGAGCAAATGACTTCATGTTTGGGCATTTTTCGGATATATATCCAGATGTGGTATAGCTGGATCTTGAGGTACCACTACTACTAATTGTCTGAGAAAGCACCATATTGATTTCCAAGGTATTTGTACAAGGTTACATTCCCACCAGCAGTGGAGGAGGGTTCCCCTTTCTCCACATCCTCTCCAGCATGAGTTATCACTTTGTTTTTGATATTTCCATTCTGATGGGTGTGAGGTGAAATCTCAGGATCGTTTTGATTTGCATTTCGGATGACTAAGGATGTTGAGCATTTCTTTAAGTGTTTCTCTGCCATTCCATATTCCTCTGAAGAGATTTCTCTGTTTAGCTCTGTGTCCCAATTTTATGTTGAATTCCTTGATATGTTACTTTTTAACTTCTTGAGTTTTTTATATATTCTGGATATTAGCCTTTGGTCAGATGATCTAGAAAATCTCTCCTAGTCTGTAGGTTGCCATTTTTTTCTGATGACAGTGTCTTTTGCTTAACAGAAGCTTTCAGTTTTATGAGGTCCTAATTTTTTAATTTTTATTTTATTTTTATTAATTACAGTTTATTCAGTTTGTATCCCAGGTCATTTCTTGATTGTTGATCTTAAAGCCTGTGCTGTTGGTGTTCTGTTCAGGAAGTTGTCTCCTGTCCCAATGAGTTCAACGCACTTCCCCACTTTTCTTCTAACAGATTTAGTGTGTCTGGTTTTATTTTGAGGTCTTTGTTCCACTTGGATTTTTCTTTCATGCATGGAGCCTCCACTCCTATATGCTAGGTTTTGTTTTGTTTTGTTTTGTTTGTTTTGTTTTGACACAGGAAGGTACTGAGCAGGTATAGAAAGAGAAACCTGAACACCAACTCAGTAACAAAACCCAGTCTTTCCTGCCTGAAATTTGTTCTGGGGCAATGTTGTAGCACAGACCTGTTGGGAGTGATCAATCAATGTTGGGTTTCATTTGACTTATAAATCATGAGAGGGAGCCCAGGCCCTGTACTGCCTATATGGCTAAAATCTTGAGACTGAATAGCCTAGAGATTGAAAGAAGAACAAGCATGACTGAAAAAAAAATCAATGAAATAATTCCTTGTGATAGTCTATTGTGCTCAAAGATTGTTCCCTTGTGCAGTCATCATTAGAGCCTCTTCCACTGGTGTCAAATGGAAGCAGGGACAGAGACCCACAGCCACACAGTATGTGCTGAGTCTGTATTTAAGGTAGCAATACATGGTAATAAGATAAGTTCATTGAACAAGACATATGGCTCAGTCAGGAGGGGATATGTTTAGCCAAATTCATATATGTGCTTCAGAAATCCACATTCAGGAGGCCTCCTCTATGACAAATCTTTAGAAATATGTGTCAAGTTTCTGCCTATGAAAATCTGTCAAACTCTACTGTATTTACTGACCATAAGGTATATATTAAAAAAACAACCATGACTACTGGAATTTAACATTCAAAGAAAGAAAATCAAGAATTTGTTGTTCCTTGTATGCAAAACAATGTCTCCCTAACAAAGAAAATTTGGAAAAAAATAATCAAAGTAATCAAGGATTAAATTTTGGAAAAGGAATTTCTAATTTTCTTTGAAGATACTTGGAAATAAAATAAGAGAATAAGCCATGCCTCAAATCAATTATTTTGAAATGACAACAATGTCTATGATGCCTAGTCAGTACAGAAAATGAAGTTAAGTGAACTACATAAAATTTAAGAAACAATGTAGGAATATAGAGACAAACCTCAAATACATTAAAGGTTGTAACAGACCACTACAGTAAAGTAAAAATCATAATCTAGTGAGTCAGAGGAAAGATTTGGTTCCCAACTAGATTTCAAAGATATGATAATACTAATAACAATGTTTAAATAACATTACATCCTAAGAAAAAGTTATCACTTAATTAAAATATAATTATTTAAAATGTGCTGATGAGAAAGACAAATGGGATGGACAAATTAGAAGAAAGAGAAAACAGGAAACAAGACAGGATCTTACCACAGAGGGCCTCTGAAAAACTCTACCCAGCAGTGTGTATCAAAGCAGATACTGAGACTCATAACCAAACTTTGGGCAGACTGCAGGGAATCTTATGGAAGAAGAGGGAAAGAGTAAAACCTGGAGAATGCAGGAGCTCCATGAGGAGAGCAACAGAACCAATCTGGGGCACAGGGGTCTTTTCTGAGACTGATATTCCAACCAAGGACCATTTATGGATATAACCTGGAACCCCTGCTCGGATGTAGCCCATGGCAGCTCAGTATCAAAGTGGGTACCCTAGTAAGGAGAACAGGAACTGTCTCTGACATGAGCTCAGTGGCTCAGAAGCTCTTTGACAGCTTCCCCTGGATGGGGGAGCACTCTTACCAGGCCACAGAGCAGCCAGTTCTGATGAGACCTGATAAGCTAAAGTCAAATGGAAGGAGAGGAGGATTTCCCCATCAGTGGAATTGGAGAAGGACATGGATGAGGGAGGTAGGGTGGGATTGGGAGGGAAAGAGGGAGAGGGCAACAGCTGGAATACAAAGTGAATAAACTGTAATTAATATAAAAAATAAAAATTTAATTAAAAAAGATTGTGAGAATAAAAGAATGTCATGTTAGAAAAATGTGCTGATGGTTACCTAAAAACCCAGTCTATGGAGGTCCTTTCTTATTAATTCTGGTCAAGGCAAGGTTGTAGGAACTCATGGTGGCCATGACACACACACACACATACACAAACACACACACACACACACACAAACAAACAAACATAAATAAGTAAGTAAATTTCCTCAAAATATCTTTTATAATAGAGTTAAGTTTATTACAAACTCACCAATTACTTAGTCCTTTCTTTTATTGATTTCAGCCCTGAATTTTAATATTTCCTGCCTTCTACTCCTATTTGGTGTCTTTGCTTCACCAACCTACATCTGAAAGTGAGCTTAATATCTATTTATTAATAGCTTAATAAAGTGAGTATAATATCCAATATACACATAAAAATTTAAGAAATAAAACACCAACATACCAAATAACCCAATTAAAAATAGGGCACAGAACTAAGCAGAATTCTCAACAGAGGTATCTCTAATGGCCAAGAAACACCTAAAAATGTTCAACATCCTTATTCATCAGGAAAATGTAAATGAAAATCACTCTGAGATTCTACCTTACAACCATCATAATGGCTAAAACTAAAAACTCAAGTGTAACACATGCTGGTAAGGATGTGGAAGAAAGAATACATCCCTTCATTGCTGGTGAGAATGCAAACTTGTACAACCATTTTGGAAATCAATCTGGCACTTTCTCAAAAAATTGGGAATAGATCTACCTCAAGACCCAGATATCCCACTCCTGGTTATATAGCAAAAAGATGTTCTACCATACCACAAGGACAGTTGCTCAACTATATTCATAGCAGCTTTATTTGTAATAGCCAGAAACTTGAAACAACCCAGATATCTCTCAACTGAAGAATGGATGGAAAAAAATGTGGTATAATTACACAATAGACTACGACTCAGCTATTAAAAAGAAAGGTATCATGCTATTTGCAGTCAAATTAATGGCACTAGAAAATATTCTGAATGAGGTATACAGACCCAGAAAGACAAGTTGGTATGTACTCACTTATAAGCTGATATTAGGCATAAAATACAAGATAACCAATAATAAGATAAACCACAGACACAAAGACATCAATGATTGCCCAAGGGGAGATGCTTGAATCTCACTCAAAATGAAATAAAATTGAAATCTAAAGTAGATGGAAGGAGGAGACTGGCTGGGAGATGGGTTGGTTGTGGGAACGGGGCATGGGAGATCAGGTGTGCAAAAAGCTATGGAGGAGCACTGAATGGGAGAAATCGGTGGCAGTGCTCTTGCATCCCTAGGACGAGGGGGGCTCCATCAAGTCTATTGGGACATGTGAGACTATGTGAGACATCAAACAGAGGTGTTTAAGGAGCCTGAAGTTGCCTCTTCCCGTAGCTGTATGGACTCCCATTGGAAGAAGGGGGACAGCAACCTACCCATAAAATCTTTGACCCAAATTTTGTTTTATGTACGAGATGTGTAGGGATTGAGATGAAGCAGAGGTTAATGCAATGGCAAACAAATGGCCCTCTTTAAGAGCTACCCCATGGGAGAGAGCAAACCCCATCACTATTAACTAAACTTTGCTGTGCTTGCAGACAGGAACTTACCATAACTGTTTTCTGAGAGGCTTCATCCAACAGCTATTGGAAACGGATGCAGAGACACATGGCCAAAGAATAGGCTGAGCCAGAAGATGACCTACAGTGTCAACTTACCTGGGCTTATGGGGGCTCACAGAGACTGAACCGGCTACCAAAGAACATGCTTGTACTGTGCCTAGACCCCTTACACATACGTAGCGGGTGTGCAGCCTGTTCAACATATGGATCCCCTAACATTGGAAGTAGGATCTATCTCCAGCTCTGTTGTCTGCCCCTAGATCCCTTTCTATAAGCTGGGCTGCCTTGTCAGGCCCCAGTGAAAGAGGATGCACTTAGTGCTGCTGTGACTTGAGGTGCCAGGGTGGGTTGGTACCCTTTGGGGGCCTCACTTTCTTTGAGAAGAAGGAGAGTGGGAAATGGAAGAATGGGGACATGAGGGTGGAACTGGGAGGAGAGGAGTGAGTGGGCTGGGATCAGACTGTGAAGTGATTAAATAAGTAAATAGATGGAAAAAATACATATCACCAAAAAGCAAACAACAAACAGACAAAAAACAAAAATAACCTCACGACATTCAGGTAAAGTCTCATGGAATCTGCATTCTTGGAGCTCTTGGGCTGGTTTACAGATAGCTCCACGGGCTGTAGAGTTTGATTTAGGCATCTTGGTATCTTGCTTATCAGAGCATCGCATTTGCTCCCCACCAGCTCTCTACCTTTTTCAAAGCTTTTGAATGTACCTTGCGACTCTTCTTAATTTCAGGAGCTTCCTGAGATTCCTGCGTAGTTTACTGCAGGACTTTCATGAACTTTCACCTATTCTTTCTGAAAGGAATATTTCAATTTAGTAGAGGTTGCTACACCACGTTATAATTCAGAAAATCTCCCTTGATTCATGGAATTCTCTCAATGAAGAAACAATTTCTGCTGAAAACTTTATTGCTTGTTTCATTGTAAAAATTGTTTAGTCATCAAAAATAATGAATTTGAAATGATAATAAGGAAAATAAATTAGAAGTAAAAATAAAAGCATTAAAATGTTGTTATATGTGAAATCTTGAAGAAATAATTTTTAAGCAACCATGAAAGTAGAAAAGTAGACTAGTAATGACACAAAGGGATCATCTGGTGTGGGAAGGGAGGCTAGATTAGGTGTATGCCTGAAGATATTTTATGTTAGGAAGATTTTCGTCTGATAATGTGCCTGGTTCATGAGCATGACAACCTGATTAAATTCAGACTACTAGCAGTCCTGAGTAGAAACACAGTGTGCTTTATCTCCTTCATCACCACTGGCTCTTTCTCAGCACATTCTCAGGTTGTAGAGATTTTCAGTTAGTCTTAAAGATTTCCTTTTCAGCATCTGCACCTTTCTGCTCAAAAGTTTGTTTTGACATAACTGGCTGTTATGAATGCCTTGATCTTTTATCTAGGTCACTGACATTCCCTCCCTACTGGCAAGATAATCTTGAAACAGACCTGGGGGCCAATCAGGACACAGACAGCATAGATTAGTTCTTCTCTCTTTTACTAATGTGGTTTGGAGTAACACAAAAACAATTATAACAATTATATTAAGTATTACAGATGATAGATCATTAGGGCAAGTATAAAATAATTGAAAAGTTTAAAATATTGCAACTACCAAAATGTGACACAAATATTTAAATCATGTGGTAAAGAGCACATTGAAAGACTTCCCTTACCACATGTAAATAAGAAAAATGCACATTAAAATTTGAGATGCAAGAGTATATCTGACTTAATAGAGTCAGACTATGAAAACTGGTCACATCAAACACTGGCAATGTTGTAATAAACAGGAACTATCATTCATCCTGATTGGGAGAATAAAATAGTATTATTTGGTAGAGTGTTTGGATGCTCTGAAAAAACTAGAAATGTTCTAACCATACCATCTTGCAAATATTTATTAAATAATTTCTTATTTAATTTGTAAGTTACAACCATACAACAAGTTGCATATGAGTATTTATAGCAGTTTTATTCACAAATATCCAAACTTGGAAATGACAAGATGTTCAAAAGTGAGTGTTGAACAATCTGTGTACTTTCAGAAAATAGAATATTATGTCATGCTAAAAACACACTAGCTACCAAACCACGCTAAGACATTGGATCCTAAATACATATCATTAAATGAAGGAAAAAAAAAAACAATAAAAGCTATCATACAGTTTTTTTTTTTCGGGTGACATTTTATTTTATAAAGGGCAAAATCAAAATAAACGATCATCAATTGTCAGGCCTCAAGGGAAGGAGGAATACAAAGATTAAATAAGGATAATTTGAAGAAAGAAAATTATTCCCTATGATATCAGAATAATAGATATAGGTTCTTATACATTTATCCAAATTTTTTATCATATGCAGCACCAAGAGTGCAGTCCATAGTAACTATGAAATTCTTTGGTGACTTGCCAATATAGATTCATTAGATGTAACACATGTTAATCTGGTCAGATATGTTAAAAGTTCATGACAGTATGCATGTGCTGGGGAAAGCATACATGGGAAACCTCTAACTTTTTCTTAATCTTTCTATAAATCTAACAGTATTTATTAAAACTAAAATTGGGCCTAGCTGAAACTCTTAGCAGCAGGGATATGGAACCTGAACAAGCCATCTCCTATAGCCAGGTGTGACCTCCAGTGGAGAGGGGGGGACACAAACCCACCCATAAAACCCTTCACCTAAAATTTGTCTTGTGTACAGGGAGTGTAGAGATGAAGATGGAATAGAGATGGAGGTAATAGCAAATCAATAACTGGCCCAACTTGAGACCTATCCTACAGGAAAGAGCAAACTGCTGACACTATTAATGATACTATTAATGATGCTTGCAGACAGGAATCTAACATAACTGTCTTCTGTCTGAGAGGCTTCATCCAGCAGTTGATGGAAACAAATTTAAAGACCCACAGTCAAACAATGGGCTGCACACAGGAAGTTTTGTGGAAGAATGAGGGAAAGGATTGAGGGAGACAAAGGGGTCAGAGACACCACAGGAAGACTTAGAGAGGGTGCTGGCCTGGGGCAGCCAAAGTGGGCTGGATCTAGGCTCACTATGTGTAGCAGATGTGCAGGTTGGTCATCATGTGGGTCCCTAACATTGGGAATAGGGACTTTCTCTGATTTTGTTGCCTGCCTCTGGATCCCTTTCCCCTAGCTGGGCTGCCTTGTCTGGCCACAGTGAGAGAGGATACCCCACTGCAACCTGGCCTGCATGGATAGGTTGGTCTTCCTTAGACACCTCCCCCCTTCTCTAAGAAGAAAGGGAAGAAAGTAGGAGGGATGGGCATGAGGGTGGGCTGAAAGATTAGGAGGGTAGAGGCTTTGATCAGTTTATATAGTGATTAAATAAATAAATAAATAAATAAATAAATAAATAAATAAATGACAAAAAGAAGAAATGTAAGGAAGAAAGGGAAATATGAAGATAGCTGGTTAATTTTTTCTTCGTAGAAAAAAAAAGAGACAGTTCCCACCTCAAAGAATCAATAATTTGAGAATTACGTATTTCAGCATATCACTTACAGATAGACACAGCTCCATTTCAATATCTAAAATAAAAAGTAACTTATACCATTTACTTTTCCATAAAGTAAAACACAAAAAGCAAAAGTCATATGGAAAAAGCAAATGAAAAGCAGAAAAGCTATTGCTCATAAATGTGACTCCCTTAAACTGAAAGTTCGCATAACATAGAGTCAACATTTAAAAAAACTCACATATATGTTATCTTTAAGGGACGCATCTAAAGCCCAAGGAATAAAGAATTGAACAAGAAATATAACCAAATCCATATCAGGTGTTGTGGATGGCTATATTTACTAAGTGCAAAGTGAGCTTTCCTATCTCTATCAGCTACCCGCTATCCTGACTGTTCAGATATGTGGGAGGTGCATTGGATATAAGCCAGACCAGAGGCGTTCTGCCCTTCAATATCAGTATCCATTTCAAGGCAGCACCTAGGGGGTGCATGCTTCAGGAGAAGATTTAAAGCTTTCTAAATCAGGTTCATGAGAAAGGCCTATTGAATTAAGGAGTAATAAAACCTTATAGAGCTAACAAGTTAATCACATTAGATATAAAGAAATATGGGCTACTTTGATTCATAATTTAATTAAGAAGGCAGAGCTTCAAGGCCTCTTCCTTCATGTATGTTTTCCTTAGGCTGACACCTTTTCCTATGCTTTTAAAACAGTAAAGCCTTATTTATTGAAGACTTGCAAATATTGAAGCCTTGACCAATGTATAATGCAAATGCTTTAATCTTAAAGTGCCAATTATAATGATCATATGGAAATAGTTGCTGATAAGCAACAAAACATTCAGTGCAGGTCATTTCAATGAGGTTTTCAGCAAAGTGTATAATTGTGCTGCCAAGAAAGTTTGGCAAGAAGAGTTCTGCAGTAAAAAGTGTGAAACAGAACATAGGCAATGAAAAAGACAAGTTAATACATAAGAAGGAAATTTGAAAATATTAAAAATATATTTACTTCTGCCCTTGGCCGGATTAAGTGTAAACCAATCACAGATACCGAGTAAAGATGATTTAATTGCTACAAACACACACACAGTGATCTCAAACTTACAGTCTGAACCATAAGGTTATTATGTTACAAGAAAAAGTGTTTAGTCTTTCATTGGTGTATTTAAAGACAAACAAACAAAAACAACAACAACAACAACAAAAAAAAACTAAACCCCAAACACTGAAAAACATTCTAAGCACTTACCATAGAAGGTTATGGAGGGAAAAAAATGCCTTGGGAAAAGAACATGAAACAATAGAAAGCAAAACAAAAAAATAAAAGAGGAAGGAAAGAAAAAAGTAAGAGGGGAAAGGTGGGACTGGGGGAGTTGAGAGATGGGCCTTCAATTAGGATATATAATGAATAGTGAAGAAAAAAATAAATATTGAGAAAAAGAAAATTTTAAAAAATAAGAAGAAAGTAAGAAGGTAAAGAAAGCAGAAAGAGAAGAGGAAAGAGGAGAGAGAGAGAGCTAGAGGGAGGAAAAGGGAGGGAGAGAAAGGAATGAGACAAGTCAGCAAAGAGTGGAATGATAAACTGTAAAACTCTGACAAGACTCATCATTGACGTTCATTTTCTTTCTCTTAGAGAAGACTGTGTTTTGCTTAAGTCTTGAAACTTCTGTCCTGAAATCATCTTCATTCCAGTTTGGATGCTGAGTGTTTTCACTAAACTGTTTCTGGACAAATCTCTCTTTTCTTTGAAGATGGTTATGGTTCCCACTAGAAAGAAGCTTGAAGTTTTTATAAGAGGCTCATTTTCCTTCCTGTTCATTTTCTCCTCAGTTCTATGTCAACCAAAATTTAATATACTATCTTTCCTGCCATCATTTTCATTTCAAAATCTCCATTATTGACAGGTGAAAGAATGACCATCAGTTTTGAGATGATGTCTTATACTGTTCTGATGCAATATATATTTTCCTTAACTTGGTAATTTCCAAATAGACGGCTTCTTTTTTGCCATTGCTGTTTTCTAAAAAAATTTCTTCAGCTTATTTAAAATTTCCAGCAATATGTGTGTATTATTTTATTTATAAAATATATAAATTATGTGTATATTATTTATATATTTATGTTAAATAAGTATATATTTATATAGTGCTCACATAAAATAAATTATATGTATTTTAAGTAGTCTAGCTGCTACTACATGTGAGATTTCTGGTGAGTACCTTTTGGGTCAGATTAAATAAAACTGTAAGATATAGTATTTAGAAAGGAATCAACAGTCCACTTGAGGACTTTTTGTACTGGAAAAATTGTATTTCTTCTCATGACCTATCACATTTACTTCGTATAGAAGCCCAGATAGAAAATGCATTGCCCCTTTCAACTTTGAGCTGCTGTCTCTGTTACATTTCATCACAGGGATGAGTTTCTTCATTGGTCTGAAATGACACTGGTGCCTGTCTTTGTTTCACTGTAGCCTGCTACTTCTTTAACAACTTGCACTCTGATGAACCTGACAAGAGAGTCTCTGCAGAGTGCTGACAGTGTGTAGCTCTCAGCCCTTGGCTGTAGGTAAACTGTGGCTTTAGAGCCTTGTTGATGCCAGGGCACATAAATGCACCTTCAACATCCTGCTTGGGCTGTTTGTATTCACAGGCTTTCCTGCTCAGTCTCTTTATGTAGGCTGAAGGTAGGTAATTGATAGGGTGATCTGTGAGGGCCTATTCTGACTACTGCCTCCTAATCCTAGGAGAGGCATGCTGACATTTGAATGAAACTGTCTCACAAGGAAAGACCAAATGTTTACCTTATACCACCTTGCGATTATTTTTTTCCATCTGTAGTATATAATGGTATTTCTCTTTATAATATTTCTCTCTCTTTTCTAAATATTTCTCTTGAAAATAACAAAGAAAGCATGAGGGAAGTGAGGCACAAAGATATTGGCCAATTCATAAAATAGAAAAGCTGAGGTTTCGAGAGACTAGTCATCATTACAGCAGCTGCTCCAAGCTTCCATTTTATACTAAACTTGGCCTGGCGATTATCGTTTAACTCCTGTTTTTTAATGTTGTTGGTACCACACTATTATTGATGGGAATACATAAATTTCAGTGGCTTATTGCAGCTGCTCATTCTTTAATTTTTAACAGTATACTCTATTATTTCAAACGACAATATAAAACACACGAAATGAGTCTTTACAGCACTGAAGTTGTCCACACTTATTTTTTTACTTACTATGTAATCTCTGTATTTCTATGATAGCAGATTTACACATATAGGTTCAGTGTTAGCTGAGAACAGTTGTTTAATCTGTACTTGGATTTAAGCAACTGTTACCATTACTGCTTATCCACTTAGTATTTATTCAGCAAAAACCAAAGTTGCAATCATAATATGTAGAATTTACAATAAGATAATAAAAAATCACAGATAGGGGTATGGGTAGAGAAGAGGGAGAGAGGATGGGATTGGAGGGGAGGAAAGAGGGAACGACAAGGGGGATACAAAGTGAATAAACTGTAATTAATAAAAAGAAAAATACAAGAAACCCAGAATTGCTAAAACAATCCTCTACAATAAAAGATCTTCTGGAGGTATCTCCATCCCTGATCTCAAGCTGTACTATAGAGCAACAGTTTTAAAAACTGCATGGTACTGGCATAGAAACAGAATGGTGGATCAATGGAACTGATCAGAAGACCCAGAAATAAACCCACACACTTAAGGACAACTGATTTTTGACAAAGATGCCAAAACCATACAATGGAAAAAAGATAGCATCTTCAACAAATGGTGCTGGTCCAACTGGATGTCTACATGTAGAAAAATGAAAATAGATCCATACCTATCACCCTGCACAAAACTAAAGTCCAAGTGGATCAAAGACCTCAACATAAAACCAGACACATTAAATCGGCTAGAAAAAAAAGTAGGGAATACCCTAGAACTCAATGGTACAAGAGAAAACTTCCTGAACAGAACACCCACAGCACAGGCTCTAAGAGCAACAATCAATAAATGGGACCTCATGAAACTGAAAAGCTTCTGCAAAGCAAAGGACACTGTCATCAAAACAAAGCTACTGCCTACAGATTGGGAAAGAATCTTCACCAACCCTTTATCTGACAGAGGACTAATATCCAGTATATATAAAGAACTAAACAAGCTGAAAAACAGCAAACCAAGTAATCCACTTAAAACATGGGGAACAGAGCTAAACAGAGAACTCTCTGTAGAGGAATGGAGAATGGCAGAGAAACACTTAAAGAAATGCTCAAAGTCATTAGCCATTAGGGAAATGCAATCAAAACGACCCTGAGATTTCACCTTACACCCATCAGAATAGCGAAGATGAAAAATGCAAGTGACATCACATGCTGGAGAGGTTGTGGAGAAAGGGGATCACTTCTCCACTGCTGGTGGGAATGTAAACTTGTACAACCACTCTGGAAAGCAATCTGGTGCTTTCTCAGACAACTAGGAATAGCACTTCCTCAAGATCCAGCCATACCACTCGTAAGCATATATCCAAAAGGGGCTCAAGTACACAATAAGGACATTTGCTCAACCATGTTTGTAGCAGCTTTATTTGTAATAGCCAGAAGCTGGAAACAGCCCAGATGCCCCTCAACTGAAGAATGGATACAGAAATTGTGGTATATCTTCACAATGGAGTATTACTCAGCAATGAAAATTAAGGAAATACTGAAATTTTCAGGTAAATGGTGGGACCTGGAAAGGATCATCCTGAGTGATCTGTCCCAGAAGCAGAAAGACACACACGGTATATACTCACTCATATAGACATACAACATAGGATAAACCTACTAAAACCTGTATATCTAAAGAAATTAAGCAAGAGAGGATCCTGACTAAAACGCTCAATCCCCATCCTGAAAAGCAAAGAGGATGGACAACATAAGAAGAAGAAAACAGGAAACAATCTAGAAACCTGCCACAGAGGGCCTTTGAAAGCCTCTGCCCTGAAGACTATCAAAACAGATACTGAGCCTGATTACCAACTGCTGGGCAGAGTGCATGGAATTTTATGTAAGTAGGAAATAGTAAGAGCTGGAGAGGACAGGAACCCCACAAGGAGAGCAACAGAATGAGAAAATTTGAACACAGGGAACTTCCCAGGGACTCATACTCCAACCAAGGACTCTTCATGGAGATAACCTAGAACCCCTTCACAGATGTAGCCCATGGCAGGTCAGTGTCCAAGTGGGTAACATAGTAATGGGAAGAGGGACTCCCTCTGACATAATCTGATTGTCCTGCTCTTTGATCACCTCCCCCTGAGGGGGAACCAACCTTACCAGGCCACAGATGATGACAATGCAGCCACTTCTGATGAGAACTGTTAGACTAAGATCAGAAGGAAGGAGAGGGGGACCTCCCTTATCAGTGGACTTGGGAACGGGCATGCATGAAGAAGGGAGAGGGAGGGTGGGATCCGGAGGGGAAGAGGTAGGGGCTTATGGGAGGATACAAAATGTACAAAGTGTAATTAATAAAAAATTAAAAAATTAATTTAAAAAAATAAGGACAAAAAAAAAGAAAGTTAAAACTCTAAAAACAAAAATCAAAACAAGTTTTTATGTATTGGAATATGTAAAGAATGGACAATAATTTAATACAATTTGCAAAATGACCACACTTTTCTTTATTTCAATCTATTTGATTTTTCTTTGGTGTCTGTATAAGCCTTTATTAAATAACAGTTATAGAGTTCATGTTTGTAAATACAGAATGATTAACCAATTTCTACTTGCCACCATGAATGCTATCCCATCCAGAGGACTCAGCATGCATCCTTTGCAATAACGTATTTACATTGTATTTTACGTAACTATATATGTATATATAAATCTAAGCCAAATGAAGTATTTTAAGTCTAAATTTTCAAAATAAATTATCCCGCAACACTCTGCTTCATTGTAACTGTTTATTAATTTTAAAGTTTCTTAGAAAGAGCAAAAAGATATAAAGCATTCACAAAAGACAATATGCCAGTACTGGGATTCAAATTTCCTAGCTTTGTCTTAAAGCAGGGAAAGGCATGAAGCAGTCAAACAATGTCAGTAACCTTTTTCAAGGCTGGCAATGATGAGCAGTGATACTTAATGGCAATGATACTTAATAGGAGACATTAATTGCCAAAACTGAGCCAAATGATATCATGGTCAAAGAAAGAAGTGTGGGAGTATCAAAGTGCAAAGGTATGCACAGAACCCTTTCAGATATCAGGAAATGGGGTGTGTTGACACAGCAATCCACAGATGGAACAGAATGTAGCATGAATCTGATACAGAAAATAAGGCAATGAACAGTAGCTCCTTACTCTCATACCGTAAGTCTAGCTTGTGAGTGCATGGTTGATGTCCCCTGGTCAAGCCAGGTTTGAATGGTCAGACTTACAAACTTGGTAAAAGTAAAACAAAGCAAACAAACCCAACACAAGTAAGATAAACAAGTTTTTACACACTAAGGCCAAAAGTGTTTTGTTTTAACTTTACTTAGAAATTGTGGCCTTACGCTGGTATAGGATGTTACAGTCACGTTTCATTTTAATATCTTAAAGGAAGAATTTTTTTCTTTTGATTTAGACTGAGAAGTATCAGGAAAGCCAGTGTGTTCTATTTATGTTAATAGCGAAGCTGAGGTGGCTTTGATCTGGTGTTTTGTGGCTTCTGAAAATACAGTCACAGAAGCATTCACTCTTAAATGTTGTATAAATAGCACCATCCATCAAAGTTGAAAAACCCATTTAAGAAAAATAAAACAAAAACCTGATGTTGAACAAACCACACTGTGATTTACTGTTTGCAACAGCACTTAGACCTGCTAACACTGTCACTTATCTTAGTTTTCCTCCAAATGGGTACATTATACGTGCTGTGAACTGCATACTGATGATGAAAGCTGTGATGAGTTTGAGGGCTTCTTAAAACTTGAAGGATGAATTCAATATTTAGTTCTTAAAAAAATGTCTATAACCAGTAGGAAAAGCCCATATGGTACCCCAAACCACAAGGGAAATTATACATCTTTTTATAAAGCATTTCCACTAGAAAAAGGGCAACCCTTCTGTTTATCATTATATTTTATGAGGAAACTTCAATGAAGTCATGAAGTATTATCACATGAGCAGCAAAGGATAAAGGCTTTTATTTTGCCAGAGCCTCAAAGGATGGGAAATGTGGGATATGGCACAACTGAAGCTCATTTTCCACCTCGCAAATGAGGTTCAAGATGTGGTATGGGTGATGAGGAAGTTCTGGATATCCAAGAAGATGGCCAACACTTTCAACACTTTTATGTGGGATATATGAGTGTGTATTTTATACACCAAATTCAGGAATTAAACTTCATTTTAATACAGTTTGCATTGATATTTTATGTGGGGAGCATTTGTCTGGGCTGACTCAAATGTTCCGATGTGTAAAGGAAGTACCAGGAGACATGCATAGAGGTCCTCATTACAAAACAGATATGTAGAGAGGTTGGGAAAGGAAAATTGAAGTCATAGCAAGGGTATATGTTCCAGTTCCCTCTATTCATTTCCTTTGAAAAAAGATTAAAGAAAAATCTTTTCATAAATCATTTTTGTTCAAAAATAAAGATATTTTACAGTTATAATTCTATTTCTTTCCATGTGTTCTTTTATTCATTCATCAACCATATGCCATGTGAAAGATGGTATACAGTGATAATGGTAAAAATAGTCAGCCTCTGTATTCTTTCATGCTGTTTGGAAAATATGTGGTACTTACATATAAAAACCACAAGACTCTGTGAGGAGGCTTAACTCCATTTTATAGTTGAAAAAACTGAACTTAATATTTTGTAAATTATTTGGTCATATGAAGAAATTGAGTGTTATAGAGAAAGTATATTTTATTTATTTATTTATTATATAATATTTTATTACCTCCAATAATGACATGGGTTCCAAGTTTCTTATCTCCTCAGCTCATCCACTTCTCCCCTGTTTCTCTAGTCTCCATTTGTCAGCATTAAGTCATGAAAACCAAAGCATTCTTCTTTCATGAACAGAGCGTGCTGAGGATAACAGAATGTAAAGTTTTTGCCTTTTTTTTCTCATTATGAAAATGTTTAATTTTTTAACTTTTATTTTATTTTTATTAATTACAGTTAATTTTATTATGTTAAGGTTAAAATGAAAAATATGTAAGCATGCCTTAATTAAAATCAGAAGTTAACAGATTTTTATTTATAATTTACAAAATTGAAAACTAAAATTCAATAATTTAAAAACCTAATTTTTTAGATTTAATTTAATTTTTTATTATTAGTTACATTTGATTAACTCTGTATCCCAGCTGTATCCTGCTCCTTCATTCCCTCCCAATCCCACTCTTCCTCCCTCATCTCCTCCCTGCCCCTTTCCAAGTCCACTGATTGGGGAGGACCTCCTCCCCTTTCATCTGACCCTGTTTTATCAGAAAAAAACTAATATTTTAACTTAAATTATATGTTTATATATCATATAGAGAGAGAAATGTTGAATTAATGGAATGTGGCATGTCTTGAGGTCATAATAAGTTTTTTGAAAGAAGAAGGGCTTTTCTGAGTGAGGATTAATCATCTTACCCAGGGTCTTCCTTCTTCCTTAACTTCTTTAGGTGTACAGATTTTAGTATGTTTATCTTATAGTATATGTTTAATATCCACTTATAAGTGAGTATATGCCATGTGTGTCTTTCTGCTTCTGGGATACCTCAGTCAGGATGATCTTTTCTAGTTCCCACCATTTGCCTGCAAATTTCACGATTTCCTTGATGAATAGTATTCCATTGTGTAAATGTATCACGATTTCTGCATCAATTCCTCAGTTGAGAGACATATGGGTTGTTTCCCGATTCTGGCTATTATGAATAAAGCTGCTACAAGCAAATTAGGTGGACATATGATGAGGGAAAAAACAGGGAACAGGACAGGAGCCTACCACAGAGGGCCTCTGAAAGACTCAAGCCAGCAGGGTATCAAAGCAGATGCTGAAACTTATAGCCAAATATTGGGCAGAGTGCAGGGAATCTTATGAAAGAAAGGGGAGATAAAAAGACCTGAAGGGAGGCCAAAGAGCCAGCCATTGAGTTCATGTCAGAAATAGTCCCTGTTCTCCTTATTAGGTTACCTACTTGGATACTGAGCTACCATGGGGTACATCTGAGTAGGGATTGGGAGGGAATGAGGGAGAGGGCTACAGCTGAGACACAAAGTTAATAAACTGTAAATAATATTAAAAAATAAAAAAAATACCTGGAGGGGACAGGAGCTCCACAAGAGGAGCAACAGAACTAAAAAATCTGGGCACAGGGCTCTTTTCTGAGACTGATACTCCAACCAAGGACCATTCACGGATATAACCTAGAACCCCTCCTCAGATGTAGCCCATGGCAGCTCATTCTCCAAGTGGGTTCAGGGGCTGTCTCTGACATGAATTCAGTGGCTGGCTCTTTGATCCCCTCCCCCTAATCACCAGGCCCTAGAGGAAGACATGGCATCAAGTCCTGATTAGACCTGATAAACTAGGGTCAGAGAAAAGGGGCAGGGGCCACGGAAGGAGAAGAGGGAGAAAGAGGGAGATTGGGAGGGGATGAGAGAGGGGGATACAGCTGGGATACAAAGTAAATAAACTGTAATTAATAAAAACTAAATAAATTTTTCAAAATTAAAAAAAAAGAAAGAAGAAGGGCGTATCACAAATGAATAGTAAGCATACACTAACCAGTTACAAAACACTACTAGGAATCAGGAAAAATTGAGAAATTGCAGTAATTTTAAGGTAACTCTTTTTTTTAATTTTTTATTAATTACACTTTATTCATTTTGTATCCCCCCATAAGCACCTCCCTCCTCCCCTGCCGATTCCACCCTCCCTCCCCTTTCTGCATGCATGCCACTCCCCAAGTCCACTGATAGGGGAGGTTCTCCTCTTCTTTCTGATCTTAGTCTATCAGTTCTCATCAAAAGTGGCTGCATTGTCCTCTACTGTGGCCTGATAAGGCTGCTCCCCCCTCATGGGGAAGTGATCAACGAGCAGGCCAATCAGATTATGTCAGAGGCAGTCCCTCTTCCCATTACTATGTAACCCACTTGGACACAGAACTACCATGGGCTTCACCTGTGCAGGGGTTCCAGGTCATCTCCACAAATAGTCCTTGGTTGGAGTATGAGTCTCTGGGAAGTTCCCTGTGTTCAAATTATTTTGTTCTGTTGCTCTCCTTGTGGAGTTCCCGTCCCCTCCAGCTCTTACTATTTCCCACTTCTTACATAGAATTCCATTCACTCTGCCCATCAGTTGGCCATCAGGCTCAGCATCTGCTTTGACAGTCTATACTGCAGAAGCTTTCAGAGGCCCTCTGTGGCAGGTTTCAAGGTTGTTTCCTGTTTTCTTCTGGCTTTCAGAGGCCCTCTGTAGCAGGTTCCGAGGTTGTTTCCTATTTCCTTTTTCTTCTGATGTCCATCCTCTTTGCCTTTCAGGATGGGGATTGAACATTTTAGTTAGGGTCCTGTCTTTTGCTTAGTTTGTTTAGATGTACAGATTTTAGTGGGTTTATTCTATATTGTATGTTTATATGAGTGAGTATATACCATGCGTGTCTTTTTGCTTGTGGGACAACTCACTCAGGATGATCCTTTCCAGGTCCCACCATTTACCTGCAAATTTCATGATTTCCTTATTTTTCTTTGCTGAGTAATACTCCATTGTATAGATGTACCACAGTTTCTGCATCCATTCTTCAGTTGAGGGACATCTGGGTTGTTTCCAGCTTCTGGCTATTATTACAAATAAAGCTGCTACAAACATGGTTGAGCAAATGTCCTTTTTGTGTACTTGTGCCTCTTTTGGGTATATTCCTAGGAGTGGTATGGCTGGATCTTGAGGTAGCGCTATTCCTAGTTGCCTGAGAAAGCGCCAGATTGATTTCCAGAGTGGTTGTACCAGTTTACATTCCCACCAGCAGTGGAGAAGTGTTCCCCTTTCTCCACAACCTCTCCAGCATGTGTTGTCCCTTGAGTTTTTCATCTTGGCCATGTTCATGGGTGTAAGGTGAAATCTCAGGGTTGTTTTGATTTGCATTTCCCTAATGGCTAATGAGGTTGAGCATTTCTTTAAGTGCTTCTCTGCCATTCGATATTCCTCTACAGAGAATTCTCTCTTTAGCTCTGTTCCCCATTTTTTAAGTGGATTACTTGGTTTATTGCTTTTCAGCTTGCTTAGTTCTTTATTTATATTGGATATGAGTCCTCTGTCAGATAAAGGGTTGGTGATGATTCTTTTTCAATCTGTAGGCAGTCGCTTTGTTTTGATGACGGTGTCCTTTGCTTTAAAGAAGCTTTTCAATTTCATGAGGTCCCATTTATTGATTGTTGCTCTTAGAGCCTGTGCTATCGAACCTTCTCATATAAAATTATTGAAAAATGAAATTTGCTTCATGTTACATATTCTAATATTAGGTTTATTTTCATGGTTCACATAGTTCCATGCATGTTTTCTTGCATGGAAACTGTACACACACATTCTTATCAAGCCTTCTTCCACAATACATTCAGTGTGATAATCTGTCTGTTTGTGTCTGAGCACTGATCATCCTTCAGCCATGCCTCTGTAAAAATTATACATTGAAGCAAATTACTGTTTGATAAATTATGCTGTTGTAAGCCTTAAAGTGAAAACCTGATTCAGGCTTATTTCTTGATGTTCACTATGTGTTTGGTCCTAGACAATTAACTGAGTCTTACCCAATTTTTTCCTTCCTGTAGAAAGTAGATTGAACCATAGTATCATGGGACCTGCATGAGGAAATTAGAAGTCTGGGAAAGATCCGTAGAAAAATTTCTACTGACAGTGATCCTTGTATATTCAGCCTCTGTTGCTCTTCTCTCTATTATAAACTAAAAATTGAGCCATGTATAAGGCTCATTCCTGTGATCTCAGTAAGCGGGAAGATGAGGAACGTTGACCCCTTTGAGTTCCCGACCAGCCTAAATAGTGAGTCTTGGTGGAAAGATGCCCCGTATGAACAACACTATCACAAATGATAGTTATTTTATATGAACATAGAATCAAATAGTTTAATATTTTAGAGAACAAAAATGAAAAAAACCTAAAATGATATTAAAAGAGAGAAATGACTGTGCAAATAAAATTAAATTATTTAAAACAACAACAACAAAAAATGTCTTTGCTCTAACTACAAATGTCCCTTTTAGATTAAATGATTTAATCAGTTTCTCATGTGGATCCTGACAATATTTTTTCATCTTTTTTATTATTATCATTTATTACAATTTATTCCATTTGTATCCTGGCTCTGCTCCCTCCCTTGTCTCGTCCCAATCCCACCCTTCCTCTATATTCTCCCACTATGCTCCTCCCCTAGCCCACTGATAGGGGAGGTCCTCCTTCTCTTCTATTTGACCCTAGACTATCAGGTTTCATCAGGACTAGTGGCATTGCCTTCCTCTGTGGCCTGGCATGGCTGCACTCTCCATGAGGAGGTGATCAGAGAGCCTGCCACAGAGTTCATGCCAAAGAAAGTCCCTGCTCATTAGGGACCTCACTTGGAGAATGAGTCTAAGGGTTACCTGAGCAGGGGTTTTAGGTCCTTTCCATGCATTGTCCTTTGTGAAGGTATCATTCTCTTCAGGGCCCCAAGGGTCTCTGTTGGTCTCCTTTTGGAGTTGCTTTCCCCTACAGGTCTTTCTGCCTCCCACTTCTTTTATAATATTGTCTACACTCTGCCCAAAGTTTGGCTATGTGTCTCAGCCTCTGCTTTAGTACCTTGATCAGTAAAGTCTTTCAGAGGCCATCTATGGGAGGCTCCTGTCCTGTTCCCTGTCTTCTGCTTCTGATGTCTATTGTGTTTGTCCTTCTGAATGAGGATTGAGCATCTTACCTAGGATCTTCCTTGTTGTTTAGCTTCTTTAGGACTATAGATTTTAGTATGTTTATCCTATATTATGTGGCTAATATCCACCAATGTGTGAGTATATATCATGTGTGTCTCTGGACAATATTTTGTGCATAAATCAGAAGCACTTTTGTTTCCATCACATTTTGTATATGTTTGTAATGGACTAATCATATGCATTATTTTAAATTTTATTTTTCTCTATATAAAGATCTTAGATAGCATTTCTTTCCTTAGTACCATCTCCTAATAATAATTAAGTTTTTCTTTTTATAATAGCCACTGAGAAAAAAGTAGTGTTCCATGTGTGGACCTTTGTTTGGTGTTACTGGGCTCCTGCTTATTAAGACAGATGAGTGACAGAAAGGTCTGGAGAGCTCAGTTTGGATTGAAATTCCTCAGGTAGATGCTTCATTCTATGCTAAATGGCCAGTTCTGATGGAAGTTGCAATGCACATGACCTATATAAACTAGACCCATTATTATAGTAACTCATTTTAGCACAAGAGCTGATAGTTCAAGATAGGTCAGTTTTAAATCATATTTAATCATCTGAATAGACTCAAACTTCATTTACTTTTTTGTTCAGACTTTGTTTTGTATACTGAATTAAAGTCATCACAAAAACAGGTAAAATTCATAACATGATGGAGTATGAAGTAGGACTTAATCCCTTGGTTATGTATTACTTCAAAATAATTACATGCTAGTCTACATGATGCTGAGGAAGGGTTTATAACAAGTAATAACATTTTTGACTTTATTAAAACATGTGCTGTGGGATATTATAATTAAATGTGAAAATATTGCAAAATTGTTTTTTCTTTTGGAAATAGTACTTATTTATTAAAAGCCAGTAAAAAATTATTACATTGAATATGAACCTCATTAATGGAAACTTCTTATTTTTATTACAAATTAGAAGATTTTTGGTGAAAGGAAAATTATATGGAAACAAGACAGATTTATTTTAAATTTCTTTTTTTTTTTACTAAGATTATTAAATGAAGCCAAATAGGTGTCTTGCTGATACTATTTAAGATAACAATAAATTGTATAGCAGTTTGTATTTTAGATATAGCAGAGAGAGAAGACACATTGGAATACCATTTGGAAGATGGATGACTTCTGGATATTCTAGATGCCTTAGGAACATAATAAAAGACAGGAAAATTTTGACTGAGTATATGTGCAAAACAGAAAGTCTCTCCTGATAACTGAATTAATATGGCTTGAACACTTCCGCTTTAAATGAACTTATTATTAGGGGAATACATGGTTTCTGAATAAAAATATGTATGTGTGTAAAAAGTAGAAAGTGTTCCAAGTTTCTCTCTTTTGGGTCACTGAGTTAGGAAAAAAGTGGTTTAAAGATGATTTCTTGGGACAGAGAATTAAGTTATGCTAGACTATTTTAATAATTTTTTAAGGAGTTTGACTGTCTTCACTTAAAATTGTGGTGTATAAAAATACCGTATGTTCAGATACTTTATTTACAAGAGTGAGAAAGTGGAACCAGCCCAGGTTCCATTAAAAGATGAATGGATAATGAAAATATCATATATATGCAGTAAGTTTTATTCAGTTGGAAAGAAAATGAAGTTATGATATTTGCAGGTGAATGAGTGGAACTAGAAAACACACTGAGTGAATTAAACTGACCCAGAGAGATAAGCACTGTAGATTTTTTTTTTCCAGAGGATGAGGGTTCAGCTGATAACACCCGCATGACAGACTATACCTGTCTGTAACTTCAGTTCTAAGGGATCCATGTCCTCTACTTCCCTGTGCAAGTGCAATTCACCTACATAGTGCACAAACATAACACATCAAAACCCTGCTTAACATAAAACCAAAACAGATCTCAAAAAATAAAAGCACTACAAATATTAATAGTATCAAGCTAAAATGAGTTCCATTGTATAATCAAAAAATTAATGGAAAATTGAAGTTAACATTCTCCATCTGTGTCTGTTTTAAAGAAATACATGGATGGCTTTGCATGCAAACATAAACGTCTAAAACATAAGCAATATTTTCTCTATTTTTAGAAACATAGAATCACTTTCTTTTCTGTATTCAATAATTCTATATGTAATGATATCCTAAAATATTTTCCAATTTTTAATGAATATATATATTTATTATTTTATCTACATGATATATTGTCATAATTTAATGTAGGGTAGCATATTTATTAATATTTATAATTGTCCTAATTTAAATGTAGGATAGTGTATATATTCATATTATTGGCATATACTTTATTTACATTATACATAATCAAAATATAAAGAGAAAGTTATCAGGTATTTTACATAGAAAATAAAATTTAAAATGGAAAATCAATTTGTACAGAAAAGGGGAAATTTAATTAATTAGAAACTTAATCATGACATTTTATTTATTTTCCAAAGCCTCAGTTTATGAGTATTTCTAAAATGTGGAATATATGGACTATCTTCCAATCACTTGAGAAATAGCCACTTTATAAAATTTTTTTCTATATAATGTGAGATTGAGAACTTTGATCCCTTTAATTCACTTAGAAGAAACAATAACAGAAAGAGAACTCCAATATTCACTGATAGCCTGGCACACTGTACCATGAAATAAGATTATAACACAAGGCAGTATTACTACCCAAAAGAAAAATATCTGCTTTTATTAGAACTTTAAACTACTTTTAAAAATTTAAGTTTTTTTATAGCTAACGTCTAATGTCTTTTAAAGGTCATCCAACAAGACATGTGTTTAGTCTCTTTATCATTTTGCTTCAACCTATCATTTTCTAAAGACTAAATTTGAATTATTTATACAAACAAGAAAGACTACAAAGCTGTTCTATCTTGGTGTACAAACTTATTATGCATCTCACCACAAGTATAACTATTTTCATTTTTCTGATTTTTTTTATTACTTTAAAAAGTTAATCATCCTGAGACTCATAACCAAACCTTCAGCAGAGTGCAGGGAATCATAAGAAAGAAGGGGGAGTTAGTATGAACTGGACAGGACAGGAGTTCCACAAGGACCAAATATATCAAGGCACAGGGATCTTTTATGAGTCTGTTTCTCCAAACAAGGACCCATGTATGTATATAACCTAGAAATCCTGCTCAGATATAGCCCATGGTAGATCAGTATACAAATGGGTGCCCTAGTAAAGGGAACAGGGACTGTTTCTGACATGAACTCAATGGTTGGCTCTTTTACCTCCCCCCACAACCTTCCTAAAGGAGGAGCAGCCTTGCTAGGCTAAGGAGGAGGACATGGCATCCAGTCCTGAACATACCTGATAAGCTAGGGTCAAATGGAAGGGGAGAAGTACCTCCCCTATCAGTGGACTTGGAAAGGGCAGGGAGAAGATAAGAGAGGGAGGGTGGATTGGGAGGGAATGAGGGAGGGGGCTACAGCTGGGATACAAAGTAAATAACCTATGATTAATATTAAAAAATAAAAACTATTTTAAAAAGTTATTCAGAAAAGGATATAAATGTCATTTCTTTTTTTTTTTTTTTTGGTTAACTGTTTTTTTTAATTTTTATTAATTACAGTTTATTCACTTTGTATCCCCCCTGTGGCTTCCTTCCTCCTTCCCTCCCAATCCCACCCTTATTCCCTCTTCTCCACCCATGGGCTTCCCCAAGTCCACGGAGAAGAGAGGTCCTCCTCTCCTTCCTTCTTATCTTAGTCTATCAGTTCTCATCAGGAGTGGCTACATTGACTTCCTCTGTGGCCGGGTAAGGCTGCTCCTTCCCCACGTGGAGGTGATCAAAGAACAGGCCAATCAGTTCCTGTCAGAGACAGTCCCTGTCCCCATTACTATGGAACCCACTTGGACACTGAACTGCCACAGGCTACATCTGTGCAGGGGTTCTAGATTATCTCCATGAATGGTATTTGGTTGGAGTATCAGTCTCAGAAAAGACCCCTGTGTTAAAATTTTTTGGTTCTGTTGCTCTCCTTGTGGAGCTCCTGTCCTCTCCAGAAATTACTATTTCCCCCTTATTTCATAAGATTCCCTGAACTCTACCCAAAGATTGGCTATAATTCTCAACATCTGCTCTGATACCCTCCAACTTCAGACCTAGAAAAGTATAAATGTCATTTTTATGCAATGATAAGAAATATGAGATTTTTCAAGAGTTTAATATTTATGAATTTTATGCAAGTTTTTTTAAACATTTAAAAATTTAAACATGGACAACCACAAGATAACTTTTTTTTTTTTTTAAACTCAATGACTGGCTCTTTGGCCTCCCCACCCCCCAAGGGAGGAGCAGTCCTGTTAGGCCACAGAGGAGAGCTTTGCAGCCAGTCCTGAAGATACCTGATAAAACAGGATCAGATGAATGGGGAGGAGGTCCCCCCTATCAGTGGACTTGGCAAGGGGCACGGTGGAGATGAGGGAGAAAGGGAGGGACTGGGAGGAAATGAGGGATTGGGACATGGCTGGGATACAGAGTTAATAAAATGTAACTGATAAGAAAAAAATAAAATTCAAAAAAAAAAAAGTCAACCTAATAAAAACATGTAATATCTCTACTAAACATCTATCTAATGATGATTGGGCAAAATATTATGATTATCAAATCTATTATTTATATTTCTTTTTGTTTAACTTTTATTAGTTACACTTTATTCACTTTGTATGCCCCATAAACCCCATGCTCCTCCCTCCTACATTCCCTCCTTCTTTTTCACTCATGCCCCTTCGCAATACACTGATAGGGAAGGTCCCCCTCTCCTTCCTTCTGATCTTAGTCTATCAAATCTCATCAGGAGTAGCTTCATTGTCATCTTCTGTGGCATGGTAAGGGTGCTTCCACCTCAGGGGGAGGTGATCAACGAGCAGGACAATCAGTTTATGTCAGAGGCAGTCCCTCTCCCCATAACTATGGAACCCAATTGGACACAGAACTTCATGGGCTACATCTGTGCAGGGGTTCTAGGTTATTTTCATGCATGGTACTTGGTTGGAGTATGAGTCTCTGGGAAGACCCCTGTGTTCAAATTTTCTGGTTCTGTTGCTCTCTTGTGGAGTTCCTTCCTCTCCAGATCTTACTATTTCCCACTTCTTTCATAAGATTCCATGCACTCTGCCTAACACTTGGCCATAGGTCTCAGCATCTGCCTTGATAGTCTGCAGGGCAGAGTCTTTCAGAAGCCCTCTGTGGCAGGTTCCTAACTTCTTTCCTGTTTTCTTCTTCTTCTGCTGTTCATACTCGTTGCCTTTTGGAATGAGGATTGAGCATTTTAATCAGAGTCCTCCCTCTTGATTAGTTTCTTTAGATGAACAGATTTTAGCAGGTTTATCCTATATTATATGTCTATAAGAGTGAGTATATACCATGTGTGTGTTTTTGTTTCTGGGACAGCTCACTCAGTATGATCCTTTGCAGTTCCTACCATTTACATGCAAATTTCATGATTTTCTTGTTTTTCATTGCTGAGTAATATTCCATTGTGTAGATGTACCACAATTTCTGTATTCCTCCATTGAGGGGCATCTGGGCTGTTTCCAGCTTCTGGCTATTAAAAACAAAGCTGCTACAAATATGGTTGAGCAAATGTCCTTATTGTGTACTTGAGCCTCTTTTGGATATATGCCTAGGAGTGGTATACCTGGATCTTGAGGAATTGTTATTCCTATTTGTCTGACAAAGTGCCAGATTGATTTCCAGAGTGGTTGTACAAGTTTACATTCCCACCAGCAGTGGAGGAGAGTTATCCTTTCTCCACAACCTCTCCAGCATGTGTTGTCATTTGAGCTTTTGATCTTGGCCATTCTGATGGGTGTAAGGTGAAATCTCAGTGTCGTTTTGATTTGCATTTCCCTGATGGCTAATGAGGTTGAGCATTTCTTTAAGTGCTTCTCTGCCATTTGATATTCCTCTGCAGAGAATTCTCTGTTTAGCTCTGTTCCCCATTTTTTAAGTGGATTACTAGGTTTGTTGCTTTTCAGCTTCTTTAGTTCTTTATATCTACTGGATATTAGCCCTCTGTCAGTTATAGGGTTGGTGAAGATTCTTTCCCAATCTGTAGGCAGTCGCTTTGTTTTGATGACGGTGTCCTTTGCTTTACAGAAGCTTTTCAGTTTCATGAGGTCCCATTTATTTATTGTTGCTCTTAGAGCCTGTGCTGTTGGTGTTCACTTCAGGAAGTTTTCTCCTGTACCAATGAGTTCTAGGGTCTTCCCCATTTTTTTCTTCTAACCAATTTAATGTGTCTGGTTTTATGTTGAGGTCTTTGACCCACTTGGACTTTAGTTTTGTGCAGGCTTATAAGTATGAATCTATTTGCATTTTTCTACATGTAGGTATTCAGTTAGACCAGCACCATTTATTGAACATACTATCTTTTTCCCTTGTATGGTTTTGGCATCTTTGTCTATCTATTATCAGGTGTCCATATGTGTGTGGGTTTATTTCTGGGTCTTCTGTTCAGTTCCATTGATCCACCATTCTGTTTCTATGCCAGTACCATGCAGTTTTTATTAGTGTTGCTCTATAGTAAAGCTTGAGATCAGGGATGGAGATACCTCCAGAAGATCTTTTATTGTAGAGGATTGTTTTAGCAATTCTCGGTTTCTTGTTATTCCATACGAAGTTGAGAATTTTTTTTCCAGGTCTGTAAAGAATTGTGTTGGCGATTTGATTGGAACGGCATTGAATCTGTAGATGGCTTTTAGCAAGATGTCCATTTTTAATATGTTAATCCTGCCAAGCCATGAGCATGGGAGATCTTTCCATCTTCTCATATCTTCTTCTAATTCTTTCTTCAGAGACTTGAAATTTTTTTCATACAAGTCTTTGACTTGCTTGATTATTTTCACACCAAGTACTTCATGGCCTTTGTGGTTATTGTGAAGGGTGTTGTTTCCCTAATTTCTTTCTCCGCCCTTTTGTCTTTTGCATACAGGAGGACTACTGATTTTTTTGAGTTCATTTTGTATCTGGCCACTTTGCTGAAGGTGTTTAGAAGCTGTAGGAGTTCCCTGGTAGATTTTTTGGGGTCACTTGGATATACTATCATAGAATCTGCAAATAGTGATAATTTGACTTCTTCCATTCCAATTGTATCCCCTTGATCTTCTTTTACTGTCTATTACTCTAGCAAGGACTTCCAGTACTATGTTGAAGAGATATAGAGAGAGTGGGCAGCCTTGCCTTGTCCCTGATTTCAGTGGAATTGCTTTAAGTTTCTCTCCATTAAGTTAGATGTTGGCTACAAGCTTGCTGTTTATTGTCTTTACTGTGTTTAGATATGTGCCTTGTATCCCTGGTCTCTCCAATACTTTAAATATGAATGGATGTTGGATTTTGTCAAATGCTTTTTCAGCATCTAGGGAGATTATCATGTGTTTTTTTTTTCCTTTCAGTTTGTTAATATGGTGGATCACATTGATGGATTTCCATATAATGAACCACACCTACATACCAGGGATGAAACCTACTTGGTCTTAGTGGATGATATCTTTGATGTGTTCTTGTATTTGGTTTGCAAGTATTTTGTTTAGTATTTTTGCATCAATGTTCATAAGGGAGATTGGCCTGAAATTCTCTCTTTGTTGAGTCTTTGTGAGGTTTAGGTACCAAGGTGACTGAGGCTTCATAGAATGAGTTTGGTAGTGTTCTTTCTGTTTCAATTTATGGAATAGTTTGAAGAGAATTGGAGTTAGCTCCTCTTTGAAGGTCTGGTAGAATTCTGCACTGAAACCATCTGGTCCTGGGCTTTTTTGAATGGGAGACTTTTGATGACTGCTTCTATTTCCTTAGGGGATATAGGACTATTTAATTGATTTATCTGGTCTTAATTCAGCTGTGGTAAGTGGAATTGATAAAGAAAATTGTCCATTTCATTTAGATTTTCAAATTTTGTGGCATATAGACTTTTGAAGAAAGTCCTAATTATTGTTTGGATTTCTTCAGTGTCTGTAGTTATATCCCCCATTTCATTTCTGATTTTGTTGATTTGGATAGATTCTCTCTGCCTTTTATTTAGCTTCGCTAAGGGTTGTCTATCTTGTTGATTTTCTCAAAAAAAAAAAAAAAACAGTTCTTGGTTTAATTGATTCTTTGAATTGTTTTATTTGTTTCTAATTGTTTGATTTCAGCCCTGAGTTTGATTATTTCCAGCTGTCTACTCCTTTTTGGTGTGTCTGCTTCTTTTTTTTTTCTAAGGTTTTTAGGTGAGACATTAAGTTGCTTGAATGAGTTGTCTCGAGTTTCTTCTTGAAGGCCTTTAGTGCTATCAACTTTCCTCTTTCACTGCTTTCATTGTGTCCCACGAGTTTGTGTTTGTTGTTTCTTCATTTTCATTGAGCTATAGGAAGACTTTAATTTCTTTCTTTATTTCTTCCCTTACCCAGCTCTCATTTAGTAACAAGTTGTTCAGTTTCCATGTGTGTGTAGGCTTTTTGCTATTTCTATTATTGTTGAAGTCCAGCTTTATTCCATGGTGATCAGATACGATACATGGGATTATTTCAATCTTCTTGTATCTGTTGATCGGTTGCTTTGTGACCAACCATATGGTCTATTTTGAAGAAGGTTCTATGAGGTGCTGAGAAGAAGGTAAATTCTTTTGCGTTTGGGTATAAGGTTCTGTAAATGTCTGTTAGGTCCATTTGAATCATGACCTCTGTTAGAGACAATGTTTCTTTTTTTTTTTTTATTTTTTTTTTTTTGCCCTGTCTTTTTTGAGGGGTAGGTTTTTAAATTTTCCTTTTTTTTTTTTTTTTTTTTTTTTTTTTTTTTTTTTTTTTTTTTTTTTTTTTTACAAATGTGAGTGCCCTTGTATTTGGGACATAGATGTTCAGCAATATGATGTCTTCCTGGTGGAATTTTTCCTTGATGAGTATGAAGTGGCCTTCCCCCTCTCTTTTGATTAATTTTGGGTGGAAGTCTATTTCATCAGATATTAGAATGGTTACTCCTGCTTGCTTCTTAGGTCCATTTGCTTGGAAAGCCACCTTCCAGCCCTTTATCCTCAGGTAATGTCTATCAAAAAGATAGGTGTGTTTCTTGTATGCAACAGATTGCTGGGTCTTGTTTTCGCATACATTCTGTTAGTCTGTGTCTTTTTATTGGAGAATTGAGTCCATTGATGTTGAGAGAGATTAATGACCACTGGCTGTTAGATCCTTTGATTTTGATGTTGGCTGTGGCCCTAAGTTTGTGTGCTTGGTTGCTTTTTGTTTTACTGTAGTGAGGTTAATTATTTCCTCTGTTTTCTTGAAATTGGCTAGTTTTCTTGGGTTGTATTTTCCCTTCTAGTGTCTTCTGTTATGCTGGATTTGTGTGTAGGTATTGTTGAAATTTGTTTTTGTCATTGAATATCTTCTTTTCACCGTCTATGAGGACTGAGAGTTTTGCTGGGTATAGTATCCTGGGCTGACATCTGTGTTCTCTTAGGGTCTGCATGATATTCGTCCAGGCCCTTCTGGGTTTCATAGTCTCTGTTGAGAAGTCAGGTGTGATTCCAATGGGTTTGCCATTATATGTTACTTGGCCTTTTTCCCTTGCAGCTTTTAGTATTTTTTCTTTGTTCTGTGTACTTACTGTTTTGACTATGATGTGGTGGGAGGATTTTCTTCTCTGGTATAATTTATTGGGTGTTCTGTAGGCCTCTTGTATTCTTATTGGTCTCTCCATTAAGTTGGAGAAATTTTCTTCAATGATTTTGTTGGAAATATTTTCTGGGTCCTGGAGGAGGGAATCTTCTTTTTCCTCTATTCCTATTATTCTTAGGTTTTGTCTTTTTATGTTGTCTTGAATTTCTTAGACTGTCTGTGTCAAAAATTTTTTGTATTTAACATTTTCTTCGACAGATACATCAATTTCTTCTGTTTTATCGTCCGCACCTGAGATTCCTTCTTCCATCTCTTGTAGACTATTGGTTATACTTACCTCTATAGTTCCTGTTTTCTTTCCTAGTTTTTCCCTCTCTGTGATTTCCTCTGTTTGTGTTTTCTTTAATTCTTCCAATTCTACCTTCAGATCTGGAGCCATTTTGTTAATTTCCTTCATCTGTCTGACTGTATTTTCCTGTTTTTCCTTCAATTCCTTCAGCTGTTTGTTTGAACAATCCTCTGTTTCTTTTATTTCTTTCAGTGATTTAAGTATTTCCTTTCCAAAGCCACAAACTGTTTGCTGCAGCTTCCAGTATTTCTTTGAAGATGGCTGTAATCTGTTTTTCTTTATTTTCTTCTACTTCTTTACAGATGGCCATAATCTGTTTGAGTTTATCTTCCTCCAGGTGTTTACACATTTTATTTGTTTCCTCTGTTATCCTCTTCTGAGCATAGATGTTAGGTCATCTTCTTGAATTTCAATTATGCTGGGGTGTCCAGGGCTGCTTGCCCCTGGATAACTGGGTTCTGGAGATGCCATATTTCTCTGTCTTTTGTTGAGTGAGTTTTTATGCTGGCCTCTACCCATTGGGCTATCTTATGTGTTGGGTGTTAGTTTCTGGTGGTTCCTGGAAACCTGTGGTGAGAAAATCCCCTTGGCAGGAAGATTGTTTTTCCTGAAGCAAGCCTCCTCAGCTTTTTGGGTATGGTCACTCTATGGCAGGTGTTTTTCAGGAGTTGCCACAGCTCACCTCAGGCATGCAGACCTGAGTGGTAACTGTGGTCCTTTTTAGTCAAGAGGGCTTTCCTCTCACCTGGAGAAGTCCTGGAGACAGCTTCCCTGCTTCTGGTTTTCTTGCTGTAAATTTAGCGAGCTGCTACTGTAACCTCGATGTCCCGTGGTTTGGTCAGTTTTGTTAGGGATAACTGTTTGGCACTTGGAGCAGCATCTGGGGGTTGATCTCGGGAATTCCAGGCTTCTGTAGGTCTGAGGTTGGGGCTCTGTGCCCCAGTACCCAATTGTAATCTGTGGCAGGTGAGTACCACTCTCCTGGGAGCAGCAGGCTAGCTGGTGCACAGCAGGTCCCTGGGTTGGGTTGGTCTGTAGGACCTTTTCCAGGCATATACTGGGTGCCCAAGTCTGCCCCATTTGCTTCCTTCCCTGTGAGGGATTTCTCCCCACAGGGACTCCAAGTCTCTGGTACCCTGAGGCGCACATCTCTGTCTGTGAGGAATAGTTGGCACACAGCAGGTTTCTAGGCGGCAGTTAGGGCGCCTGCTGGTCTCTGTGACCTTTTCCAGGGATATACTGGATGACCTAATTGGGTCCCCGTTTGCTTTCTTTCCTGTGTGGTTTTCTCCTGACAGGCACTCCCAGTCTCTGTTGTGGTGGGGCGCACAGCTCTGTCTGTGATGGAGAGCTGGGCACGCAGCAGTTTCTGTGCTCACTGCTGGAAGTCAGTTCAATGATGGCAGCTCGCACCCGCCATTCTCAGAGACCTTTTCCAGGGTAAGACTGGGTGACCCAAGGCCAATCCCATTTGCTTCCTCCCCTGTGGGTTTTTCTAGAGACTGGGACTCCCAGTCTCTGGTGTTTTTTGTGCCCACTGATCAGCCTGGGAAGGTGATCTGAACAAGCAGGCGTTTGGCTCTGGTCTGGTGACCTAGTACCTGAGCGACCCAGGATCTCTTCTGGGTTCTGGCTGGGTGGCCTGAGAGTGGACCCGACTGATTCCCACACCGTGGGGATTTTCTCTCACCTGGGAAACAGGACCACTGTTGTTTTAGGGCCCAGAGTTCAGTTTCTTGGTCGCTGTACGGAAAATGTTGTCCTGCTTTTCGGAAGCAGTGTTCTCCTGGTGCCGCCATCTTGCCCCCTCCTGTTCATTTTCTTATTATCCTATTATTTATATTTCTATAAAATAAATACACACACACACATACACTTTTGAACAACCTTTGAATACTTGATTTTGGCACCATAAAACTACTTATGCCATTCTATCATGCTATATCAGGGAATTTATTGAGCCTTTCAATAATTCTTCTTTCACATTTGTATCCTTGCCTGGACTAGAACAGCTCTCTTAGGGAAATGCAAATATCATATTTTTGTATCATCTTGTCTGATCTTCCTCAGAGTGGGCTACATACTATTGCATGTCTGCCCACAGTGTGTTATAACTCTGAGGAATTTCTATGTTAAGGTAATTTAAATCTTACAGCAATACTATTAAGGTACTTGCAGGTTTTATAGTATTGGGTCAATGTCTCCCTTATGTAGGCTTAGATTTTTCACGCACTTTATTTAAGGTTCTTAAACACTTATACTTTCCTTCCACCTACTGACCAGAGGTAAGTGAGAAAGGAGGTTATTAGGTAAAGTGGGTTATAGACCTTTTTAGAACTACTTCCTTGGCATTAGTCCACTCTTCACTGTCCAGATACCAGCAGAACAGTCCAAAGGCCAACACCAAGTGATACAAAATCAGCATGATTCATCAGATCAGGACAAGTCAGCAAAAGCCAGAAGATTCAGCTTGATTGACCTAAAAGTTCTCTGAAATGTTTCTCTCTTTTAGAATTTTTTTTTTGAGGGGGATGAGTCCACACTGAACTGGATACCACCAGTCCAGTCTAAATGCCAACACAAAACAGCAACATGAATTAGCCCAATTCAGCAGATCCAGACAAGTCAGTGAAAGCTTCAAGACTCAGTTGGATTGCCCCCAGAAGTTCTCTGGAACATTTCTCTCTGCGAAGTCAAGCGTGGAAGCAAGAAAACCAGCATAGTGATGTCAATCCAAAAGTGATGCCTCATTGTCTATGGCCTTCTATATGTCTCCTCTCCTCAGAGTCCACCCACAGATGTTCTCAGAGTGACCAGCGTCATGCCTGTTGCACAGGGCAGCTCGAAGGAAAATATCACATGCCTTCTCACAAGCCAGCCCTCAACAAAACATCATATGCCCTCTCACAAGACAGTTTCTAGCAAAACATCACATGACTCAAATGAGTCTTCAAATAAACCAGAAACTTCCTCTTCAACCTTAAATAGAAGATACTCTAATAAAGTTTGTAAGAGATAGATAGGAATATGTTACGATGGTGTGTTTGATTAACCAAGGAGTTATAGTAATCTTAAATGGGTTTGTACATAACAAAAAAGCTTCAAATCTCATGAGGCAGAAACCTAAACACTGAAAAAAGAAATTATTAAATCTACAATCATAGACTGAGACTACAACACCTTTCTCCAAGAAATAAAGAAAATTATATGAGAATGTTATCAAGTTGATAATATTATTTAATAGTAAATACTTCCTGACAAAACTGTCATGTACAATCATCTCAAATACACATAGACAATTTACCAGTAAATCTGTTACATAAAAATAATATTGATAAACTGTTACAAGTTTATTCATTTAAACATTAGTACTATTCAATACCAAATTAAAAACAAGATGTCTGAAAACTGTGCAAAAATGTAGGAAGCAAACATCACATTTTAAAGTAACCCATAAATCCAAAAAAGGGAGTGTAAGTAAATTTTTTAAAATATTTTGGCAAAAAGTGGGTAAGACATTGGAAATCATTGGCACAGGAGACAACTTCCTGAACAGAACACCCACAGCACAGGCTCTAAGAGCAACAATTGATAAACGGGACCTTATGAAGCTGAAAAGCTTCTGTAAAGCAAAGGACATAGTCATCAAAACAAAATGACAACCTACAGACTGGGAAAGGATCTTCACCAAACCTATATCTGACAGAGGGCTGATATCCAGAATATATAAAGAACTAAAGAAGTTAAAAAGCAGCAAAACAAGCAATCTGTTTAAAAAATGGGGTACAGAGCTAAACAGAGAATTCTAAGTAGAGGAATACAGAATGGCAGAGAAACACTTAAAGAAATGCTTAATGTCCTTAGCCATCAGAGAGATGCAAATCAAAACGACCCTAAGATTTCACCTGACACCCACGAGAATGGCTAAGATCAAAAACTCAAGTAGCAACACATGCTGGAGAGGTTGTGAAGAAAGGGGAACCCTCCTCCATTGCTGGTGGGAATGCAAACTTGTACAACCACTTTGGAAATCAATATGGTGCTTTCTCAGACAATTAGGAATAGTGCTTCCTCAATATCCAGCTATACCACTCCTAAGCATATATCCAAAATTTGCTCAAGTACACAACAAGGACATTTGCTCAACCATGTTTGTAGCAGCTTTATTCATAATAGCAAGAACCTGGAAACAACCCGGATGTCCCTCAGTTGAGGATTGGATACAGAAATTGTGTTATTTTTACACAATGGAATACAACTCAGAAATTAAAAAAAGGAGGAAATCATGAAATTTGCAGGCAAATGGTGGGACCTAGAAACAATCATCCTGAGTGAGGTATCCCAGAAGGAGAAAGACACACATGGTATATACTCTCTTATACAGACCTATAAGAGAGGATAAAATACTGAAATCTATCCACCTAAAGAAAATAAACAAGAAAGAGGACCCAGGTATGATGATCAGTCCTCACTTAGAAATACAAATGGGATGGACATTGGATGTAGGAGCAAACAAATAACAAGACCTACCACAGAGGGCCTCTGAAACACTCTACCTAGCAGTGTATCAAAGCAGATATTAAGACTCATAACTAAGCCTCTGGCAGGATGCAGGGATTCAAAAAAAAAGTGTGTGTGGGGGGTTAATATGACCTGGAAAAGATAGGAGTTCCACAAGGATGAAATATATCGGGGCACAGGGGTCTTTTATGAGACTGTTTCTCTGAACAAGGACCATGTATGGATGCAACCTAGAGCCCCTGCTCAGATGTAGCCCTCGGTAGCTCAGTATCCAAGTGTGTACCCTAATAAGGGGTCCAGGGACTGTTTCTGACATGAACTCGATGACTCCCCTCTCTCCCCCAGGGAGAAGCAGCCCTGCTAGGCCACAGAGGAGGACTTTGCAGCCAGTCCTGAAGATACCTGATAAACCAGTATCAGATGGAAGGGGAGGAGGTTCTCCCTTATCAGTGGACTTGGAAAAGGGCAGGGAAGAGATGAGGGAGGGAGGGTGGGATTGGGAGGGAAAGAGGGAGTGGGATATAGGAGGGATACAAAGTTAACAAACTATAACTAATATTAAAAAATAGATTGGAGGAGGGGCAAGATGGCAGCACTAGGACAACTCCCATTCTGACCAACAGTACAGCAGGATCGGCACAGTGACCAGCAATCAGAACTCGCAGCCATAAAACACAAGTGATTGTGTTTCCCAGGTGAGAGGATACCCCACGGTGGGAGATTCAATCAGCTTGAAATCACCCAGCTAAACCACAGAAGAGATCCCGGTTCTGCCAGGCGCTTGGTTGCTAGCCCAGAGCCACACGCCAGCGTGCTCTGGTCACTGTCCCAGACTGAACTGTGGGCACCACAACATCACAGACTGAAATTTCCAGTTGAGAGATAACCCCACGGTACAGGAAACGATTGAAACCGACGTTAGGTCACCCAGACATCCCCTGGAAAAGACTCGGGTTCTGCGGGTGCCTCAGGAGCCAGCCCAGAGCCAGAGCTGGGGGCCCAGGTGCCAGCACAGAGCCCTTCCTGCATGCCTGAATTGCTGCCTCAGATAGAACTGTGGGCCCCAGGGCATCAGAGACTGAGTTTCACTGTCAGGTGCAAACCCACAGGGAGGGAAACAGCTGGTCTGATCTCAGAGCACTCAGCTGAAACCACCACCCCAAAAAGGTCTCAGGAAAAATTACCCAGTTTAGGCAGATGCCCAGGCTCCCAAAGGCCAGAAAGGCAGAGCCACACTCTTCTGTGCCTGCGGTTTCTACTTGCCAGCCCAGACAGAATGGCAGTCCCCAAAGCAAAGACTGGGTGTCCCTGTCAGGAGGAAACCTCACAGCGAGGGGGATCATCAGGTTTAACGCTCAGGACACCCAGCACCAAAAGACTTTCTGTATTCACGCAGACTCTAGGCTCTAGCCTTCTACTACAGGCAAAAGTGCTGGGCTCACCTGCCATTATTGAGTACCACTAGGGTACTGAGGGACACAGCTGCATCCTCAGACCTACAAAAGCCAGAGAGCCATTACAGCAGCCCTCAAATACTGTGCCAAGGATCAACCAGTTATCCCTAGCTAGACTGACAAAACTGTGGGAATCCCTGGTCCTTCAAGAGGGCTGCACCCAAAAATTACACCTTAAAAGCAGAAGCTGCTGCTCACTAAATTCAGAGCAAGAAATCCAGCAGCAGGACAGCCATCACCAGGACCTCACCTGATGAGAGGAGAACCTTCCTGAATACCACAGTTACCATACAGGTCCATACACCTGAAGTGAACTGTGACAATTCCTGAGAAGCATCACCATTCATTTGACCATACCCAAAAAGCAGAGGAGAACTTCAGAACCCCGCCAAGTGGATTCTCCCCGCCCTAAGAAACAGCAGGCACCATAAATTAACAGACAACACCTGAGACAGAGAGATGGGTAGAGGCCAGCGAAAAAGCACATCCAACAAAAGGCAAAACAACATGGCATCCGCAGAACCCAGTTATCCAGGGGCAAGTAGCCCTGGACACCCTAACATAAGTGAAATTCAAGAAGATAACATTACCTCTCTGGTAATGAAGAGGTTAATGGAGGAAGTAAATAAAATGTGTAAAGAATTAGCAGAAGATATAATAAAACAGATTATGGTCATCCGTTAAGAAATACAGGAAGATGCACCCAAACAGTCTGTGTCACTGAAAGAAATAAAAGAAACAGAGGAACGTTCAAACAGCTGGAGGAATTGAAGAAAAAACAAGAAAATACAGTCAGACAGGTGAAGGAAATCAACAAAACAGTTCAAGATCTGAAGATAGAATTGGAAGAATTAAAGAAAACACATACAGTGGAAATCACGGAGAGGGAGAACCTAGGAAAGAAAACAGGAATTACGGAGGTAAGCATAACCAATATTCTACAAGAGATGGAAGAAAGAATCTCAGGTGTGGAAGATACAATAGAAGAAATCGTTGTATCCGTTAAAGAAAATAATAAATCTAAAAAATTCCTGACACAAATCATCCAAGAAATCCAAGACAACATAAAAAGACAAAACCTAAGAATAATAGGAATAGAGGAAAAAGAAGATATCCTCCTCCAAGGCCCAGAAAATATTTTCAACAAAATCATTGAAGAAAATTTCCCCAATTAAAAGGGGAAGCTTATAAGAATACAAGAGGCCTACAAAACACCTAATAAATTAGACCAGAAAAGAAGATCCTCCTGTCACATAATAATCAAAACAGTAAGTATACAGAACAAAGAAAAAATACTAAAAGCTGCAAGGGAAAAAGTCCAAGTAACATATAATGGCAAACCCATCAGAATCACACCTGACTCCTAAACAGAAACTATGAAAGCCAGAAGAGCCTGGACGGATATCATGCAGACCCTATGAGAACACAGATATCAGCCTAGGCTACTGTACCCAGCAAAACTCTCAGTCCTCATAGATGGAGAAAACAAGATATTTAACGCCAAAAACAAATTTCAACAATACCTACACACAAATCCAGCATTACAGAAGATACTAGAAGGAAAAATACAACCCAAGAAAACTAACTACGTTTAAGAAATCATAGGAAATAAATAACGTCACTACAGCAAAACAAAAGTAGCCAAACATAGAACCATGGCCAACATCAATATCAAAGGATCAAACAGCCAGTGGTCATTAATCTCCCTCAACATCAATGGACTCAATTCTCCAATAAAAAGACACAGACTAACAGAATGAATGTGTAAACAAGACCCAACAATCTGTTGTATACAAGAAACACACTTAAATCACAAAGATAGACATTACCTGAGAGTAAAGGGCTGGAAGATGGTTTTCCAAGCAAATGGACCCAAGAAGCAAGCAGGAGTAGCCATCCTAATATCTAATAAAGTAGATTTTCAACCAAAATCAATCAAAAGAGATAGAGAAGTACACTTCATACTCACCAAGGGGAAAATCCACCAGGAAGATATCACAATCTTGAACATCTATGCCCAAATGCAAGGGCACTCACATTTGTAAAAAAAACTTTAATAAAACTTAAACCACACATAGACCCCTACACATTAATAGTGGGAGACTTCAACACCTCACTCTCAACAAAGGACAGGTCAACAAAACAGAAATTAAACAAAAAAAAAAACAATAACTCTGACAGAGGTCATGAATCAAATGGACCTCACAGATATCTACAGAAGGTTTCACCCAAACTCAAAATAATTTACCTTCTTCCTAGCATCTCATGGAACCTTCTCCAAAATAGACCATACAGTTGGTCACAAAGCAAACCTAAACAGATACAAGAAGATTGAAATAATCCCCTGTATCCTATCTGATCACCATGGACTAAAACTGGACCACAATGACAAAAATAGGAAAAAGGCCTGCACACACATGGAAACTGAACAACTTGTTACGAAATGAGAGCTGGGTCAGGGAAGAAATAAAGAAATAAATTAAAGACTTCCTAGAATTCAATGAAAATGAAGGCACAACATACCCAAACTTATGGAACACAGTGAAAGCAGTGCTAAGAGGAAAGTTCATAGCACTAAGTGCCTTCAAAAAGAAATTCGAAACATCTCACGCAAGCAACTTAATGGCTCACTTAAGAGCCCTAGAAAAAAAAAAAGAAGCAGACACACCAAAGAGGAATAGACGGCTGGAAATAATCAAACTCAGAGCTGAAATCAATCAATTAGAAACAAATAAAACAATTCAAAGAATCAATGAAACCAAGAGCTGGTTCTTTGAGAAAATCAACAAGATAGACAAACCCTTAGCCAAACTAACTAAAAGGCAGAGAGAAACTATCCAAATCAACAAAATCAGAAACGAAAAGGGGGACATAACCACAGACACTGAAGAAATCCAAATAATAATTAGGTCATACTTCCAAAGTCTTTATGCCACAAAATTTGAAAATCTAAATGAAATGGATAATTTTCTTGACCAATTCTACATGCCAAAGCTGAATCAAGACCATGTAAACCAAATAAATAGTACTATATCCCCTAAGGAAATAGAAGCTGTCATCAAAAGTCTACCATGCAAAAAAAGCCCAAGGCCAGATGGTTTCAGGACAGTATTCTACCAGACCTTCAGAGAAGAGCTAACACCAATAATCTTCAAACTATTCCACAAGATAGAAACAGAAGGAACACTACCAAACTCATTCTATGAAGCCATAGTCACCTTGATACCTAAACCTCACAAAGACCCAACAAAGAAAGAGAATTTTAGGCCAATATCCCTCATGAACATTGATGAAAAAATACTCAGCAAAATACTTGCAAACTGAATCCAAGAACACATCAAAAACATCATCCACTACCACCAAGTAGGCTTCATCCCAGGCATGCAGGTGTGGTTCAATATACGGAAATCCATCAATGTGATCCACCATATTAACAAACTCAAAGAAAAAAACCACATGATAATCTCCCTAGATGCTGAAAAAGCATTTGACAAAATCCAACATCCATTCATGTTTAAAGTATTGGAGAGATCAGGGATACAAGGCACATACCTGAACATAGTAAAGACGATATACAGCAAGCCTATAGCCAACATCAAACTCAATGGAGAGAAACTTAAATCATTCCACTGAAATCAGGGACAAGGCAAGACTGTCCACTCTCTCCATATCTTTTCAACATTGTTCTTGAAGTCCTAGCTAGAGCAATAAGACAATTGAAGAAGATCAAGGGGATACAAGTAGGAAAGGAAGAAGTCAAAGTATCACTATTTGAAGATGATATGATAGTATACCTGAGTGACCCCAAAAAACTCTACAGGGGAACACCTACAGCTGATTAACACCTTCAGCAAAGTTGCTGGATACAAAATTAACTCAAAAAAATCAGTAGCTTTCCTGTATACAAAGGTCAAAAGGGCTGAGAAAGAAATTAGGGAAACAACACCCTTCACAATAGCCACAAATGACATAAAGTACCTTGGTGTGAACCTAACCAAGCAAGTCAAAGACTTGTATGAAAAAAAAAGTTCAGTCTCTGAAGAAAGAATTTGAGGAAGATATCAGAAGATGGAAAGATCTCCCATGCTCATGGCTTGGCAGGATTAACATAGTAAAATGACCATCTCAGAAAAAGCAATCTACAGATTCAATGCAATTCCCATCAAATTACCAACACAATTCTTTACAGACCTTGAAAGAAAAGTTCTCACCTTCATATGGAACAACAAGAAACCCAGAATTGCTAAAACAATTCTCTACAGTAAAAGATCTTCAGGAGGTATCTCCTTCTCTGTTCTCAAGCTGTAGTATAGAGCAACAATACTAAAAACTGCATGGTATTGGCATAGAAACAGACTGGTGGATCAATGGAATTGAATAGAAGACCCTGACATAAATCCACACACTTATGGACACCTGATTTTTGACAAAGATGTCAAAACCATACAATGGAAAAAAGATAGCATCTTCAACAAATGGTGCTGGTCCAACTGGATGTCTACATGTAGAAAAATGAAAATAGATCCATACCTATCACCCTGCACAAAATTAAAGTCCAAGTGGATCAAAGACCTCAACATAAAACTAGACACACTAAACCGCTTAGAAGAAGAAGAGGGGAATACCCTAGAACTCATTGGTACAGGAGAAAATTTCCTGAACAGAACACCAACAGCACAGGCTCTAAGAGCAACAATCAATAAATGGGATCTCATGAAACTGAAAAGCTTCTGCAAAGCAAAGGACACTGTCATCAAAACAAAGCTACTGCCTACAGATTGGGAAAGAATCTTCACCAACCCTTTATCTGACAGAGGGCTAATATCCAGTATATATAAAGAACTAAACAAGTTAAACAGCAAAAAATCAAGTAATCCAATTAAAAAATGGGGTACAGACTAAACAGAGAATTCTCTGCAGAGGAATATCGAATGGCAGAGAAACACTTAAAGAAATGCTCAACTTCGTTAGCCATCAGGGAAATGCAAATCAAAACAACCCTAAGATTTCACCTAACACCCATCAGAATGGCCAAGATAAAAAACTCAAGTTTTTTTTATCATGCTGGAGAGGTTGTGGAGAAAGGGGAACCCTCCTCCACTGATGGTGGGAATGTAAACTTGTACAACCACTCTGGAAATCAATCTGGTGCTTTTTCAGACAACTAGGAATAGCGCTTCCTCAAGATCCAGCTATAACACTCCTAGGCATATATCCAAAAGATTCCCAAGTACATAATAAAAACATTTGCTCAACCATGTTTTAGCAGCCTATTTGTAATAGCCAGAAGTTGGAAACATCCCAGATGCCCCTCAGTGGAGGAATGGATGCACAAATTGTGGTATATCTACACAATGGAATATTACTCAGCAATAAAAAACGAGGAAATCATTAAATTTGTAGGTAAATGGTGGGATCTGGAAAAGATCATCCTGAGTGAGCCATCCCAGAAGCAGAGGGATGCACATGGTATATACTCACTCATATAGACATATAATATAAGAGAAACCTACTAAAATCTGTACACCTAAAGAAACTAATCAAGAGGGAGGACTCTTGCAAAAATGCTCAATTCCTATCCAGAAAGGAAAAGAGGCTGGACATCAGAAGAAGGAGAAAAGAGGGAACAAGTCAGGAGCTTGACACAGAGGACCTCTGAAAAGCTCTGCCATGCAGACTATTAGTGTAGAAACTGAGACTTATGGGCAACCTTTGGCCAGAGTGCAGGGAATCTAAAGAAAAAAGTGGAAAACAGTAAGATCTGGAGAGGACAGGAACTCCATAAGGAGAGCAACAGAACCAAAAAATCTGAGCACAGTGGTGTTTCCTGAGACTGCTATTCCAACCAAGGACTGTGCATGGAGATAACCTAAGACCCCTGCACAGTTGTTAGCCCATGGCAATTCATTATCCAAGTGGGTTCCATTGTGATAGGAACAGGGACTGTCTCTGACATGAACTGATTGGCCTGCTCTTTGATTACCTCCCCCTGAGGGGGAAGCAGCATTACCAGGCCACAGAAGAGGACAAGGCAGTCACTCCTGATAAGACCTAATTGACTAGGGTCAGAAGGAAGGAAAAAAAGTCCTCCCCTATCAGTGGACTTGGGGAGGGGCATGCATGCAGAGGGTACAGGAAGGGAGGGATTGGGACGGGAGGAGGGAGGGAACCACGGGGGGAATACAAAGTGAGTAAAGTGTAATTAATAAAGAAAAATAAAATAAATAAATTTAAATTAAATTAAAATTAAAATAAATAAATACATAAACAAAAAATATATTTTGGCTTGACTCAAAATTGAAATAAGACATATAGATATACTCAAGGTACAAATACAAGGGTAATTATATAAATTGACAAAGATAAAGAAAATTATGGCACTAGTGATAAAGAATTAATCCGTGACATTAAAAAATATTTTTCAGTGCAAACACCAACAGTTAACTTGAAATAGATTACAGAACTAAATGGAAATCAAAACATTGTGGATGATATGTTTGCAAGTACAGATGGGATAAGTATTTCTTAATGCACAAAGTATCAACATTAAATTTTACGTTTTGAAATAATTTCTCCTACCTATCTGTGAACACTGCAAGCTAAACTAATGACTGGCCGGGCCATGCATGCTACTTACTGGTGCTGTACTATAGAAGGAATTTTCCGTGTGTTGTACAGAGACAAGACCTATCAATTAAAAAAAATAGGAGATATAGCTGGACTATTTTCTGATTCGCTCATAACTTAAAATATCCCATTTTACTAATCTACGTTTTGCCTTGAGGCTGGTTACCTGAGCACAGATACCATAGGCTCTATCTGTCCTCAGACCTTTCAAGATGAATCACCCCCTGTCTCTCCCTTCCCTTTTCTCTCTTTCTTTCTCTCTCTCTCTCAGAATTCCTCTTTCTACTGGATGTTCCACCTCCTGTTTCCTGCCTAAGTTATTTTTTTTTTGACAGGTCTTACATCCATACAACACACAAGAAATCTCTTTTACACTATAATAATATAAACATTACTAGAAATGTAATTAGGAATTATGTTCAAATCTACAAGTTAAAACCCATAGAAGGCACTATTCTGGAAAAGTCAGAGGCCCAACTATTATTTAGCCAAGTGGGCATATTTTTAAACTATGAATTATTATCATATCCATAAGTTAATAAATTTTTCAACTCTCATCAGAGAAGCTTTTTTTGCAGTATTTGTGATTAACACAAAAACCCATGGATTAACAAGGCATAAATAATAAAAGAAAGTAGAATGCTTTGCCCTAAGTTGAATCTCTGTACCATATCATTTCTCCTAAGGTTCAGAGTTCACTGTGGAAGAAAGGGCAGAAAATGTTTAAGAGCCAGGTATGGTGGAATATCCTCTGGATACATCAGTGCAGCTGTGCATAATAACTGAGAGTGGCTGCAGCTACATCCACAAGATCTGTGCAAATACAAGCAAGACTAAACCCCAGCAGAAAGAAGAGAAATTGGCAAGCCAACTCCTTCAAGTCAAGGAGTTGCTGGCAATTGATAACATCTCAGAGATAGAGGAGAATCAGTATCCTTTAAAAGGAGAGGCCCCAGGTAAGTCAATCATGCTTAAATGGATTATCAGACCCCTCAGATTAAGAATATATGGGCATTATTAAATGGACTTGTCAGGTGTGAGAAAATAAAAGGATTGCATATCATTTTGTAAGTAGGAAAGAGTAGCAGATTTGAGGAGGGGTGACTGTATTCAAAACACATCCCATGGAATTCTTAAAGAAATAATAACTTAAAGAAAACATCTTAGAGACAGTGCGGGAAAATAAAGACGTAAGTTTTAAAAAGTATTGCTACAAAATGTTTTTCAAAGCTCTAAAAGGAATTATATTCACAATAGAGATACACACATATGCTGAACATTTTCTATTGTGGTATATGAACGCTTCTCAAAACACAATGATAAGATTTGCTAGAGAGCTCAGTGGGCAAGAAAGGTCACCTGAGCTTGTTTCCCAAGATCCGCATGGTTAAAGAAGAGAACATATTCATAAGTTGACCTCTGACCTCCACGTATGTGTGTGTCACATACTGGAGTGCGCGCACACACACACACACACACACTGTAAATCAAAAGTTAAAAAAAGAGAATGACACCAAAATAATTCAGTTATAAAAGAAAAAATTAAAAGCGTCGTATGAATTCTTTATCAGAGAAGATCCAAAGAGACCAAACAGGTGCATGGATAGAGTGGGAGAACACTACTCAGAGTGGATCATCAGACAAGCGAATCAAAAACACAATGTGGGACTACTACATGCTCTCACAACAATCAAGACTGAAAGCGAGACAAGGTAAATGGAAGAGCAGAACTAGAAGTCTTAACTTCTGACAGGTGTGTGGAACAAGCAGGACACCCTGAGGCAGTGTTGCTAAGAATGCACATTTGTATCATCAATCTGGAAAACTGTTGGATGGGTTTTCATAACTTTACGCATAAAATTGTTATATGACCTGCAGGTTCACTCCTGGGTATTAGTCAAGAGAAATAAAAACATACGTCCACACAAAGCCTGCATCAGCATGTTTATAGCAACTTTGTTCATAATTAAAAAAAAATGATTGAAATGTCTGTTAACTGGCAGATGAGCAAAGTTTATGAAGCAACGACTTAAATCAGAAAATTATAGTCAGCGTATGGTTACGATAGCTGAGCATCTTAACGTTTCTGAAAAAAAATGAACGTCATTTTCTCAGAGAACCTGGACATAAAAGGCAATATGCTGTATTTATGTACAGATGTATTTATGTGGCATATCCAGACTAAGCCTATTTATAATAATAAAACATGATTTGTGTTTCCAGGATTTCAGAGGGGAAAGAAGACTTTATAAAACAGCAAGAAGAAACTTTCTAATTGTTGAACGTCTGTGATTTGATTTGATGGCAAAGGCAACTTCAAAACATTTACAAGGTCTACCCTGCCGGGTGATTTCATTTGACACTTAGAAAAATGAGTTGTATATTGAGATAAAATTGCTAACTAGTAGCTTTCCATATGCTTGCTCACACACATCTTTTGTTTTGATTAACCCACCCACCTCTCTTCCTTCTGTTTCCCAAATCCTGCGTCCCTACTTTACCTTTTCCACACACAATACTCCCCTCACTATGTTTGTTTGGCCTCTACTATATGATTTTCCTACCTTAATATGCTCCCACCCAAGGCCCGTCTTTATTTTTCTGGATTTGATTTGTGTTCCAAGTTAAATGTACAAAAACAAAATATTGAAGTTAGGATCTGCATGTGATCCAAACATACCAGATAATATACCATGCCTGTCTCTCTGAGCTTGAGTTGCCCCACTCAGTATACGTTTTTGCCAGTTCCAATAATATAAATACAAATTTGATTATTTCACTTTCACTGACACCAGAGCAATGTTCCATTCTGTGCATGTGCCAACTTTTCTTTTTGGTTCATTGATTGAAATATATCGATGTTGTTTCCATTCCCTAATTATTGTGAGTAGCGCATTAATTACCCTCACGATCACTAAGTTGCAGGCAAAAAGAATATAAGGGCCAGAAGTTAGGAAGGAGTGCTTTGAACTGTGTTTGTCTGGACATGACGAGGATATAACAATCACAAACTCATAGTAGCTTTGGTTACCTGTAACAGTCATACACATGGTCAAACCAACCAAAATTCTGGTCTGGCTGGGATGCATGATGTCCAGTACTGTCCTGGATCCTCCCATACCTAGGATATCTTGGAATTTGAGAGGTTCTATGATAAAGAGAATCATTAATTATTGAGGATATAGACAGTGGTAGTTTCCATGTTCCAGTGGATGGTCCTAACCTCGTAAGACAATATGTACATATGCATACATATATGCTTACACATACACATAGGCAGAGCATATGCACAGACATTCACATGTATGAACACACACACACCACACACATAAAGAAAGAAAATTGAACTTGGAAAGAAGTGCCTTCAGGGATATGGGAGAAGATGGAGATGGTAAACAGGTGTAGAAATAACATTTCATTGTCTAATGCATAAAAATGTCAAAAAGAAAAATAAGATAGAAAATAATTTTTTATTATTGATATATGTGTATATATGTTTGAAATGAGTGAATGTTACTGGTGCATATATTCTTCAGTACACATTTATGAGTTAAATTTACTCAGATATAATTTCCAAATAAAATGAAAAATCTAAATGGAGACAATTTACTACATCGATAAAGACAGCTTGGATTTTTCAAAGTTCTAGAGTTATTATAAAAGACTAACCATACATCTTAAACATCATTCTACATATAAAATAGACATTTAGTCTACAAGAAACAAAATATGTATGATAGATTTCACAAGACACTATTTTCATGAGTCAAAACAGGTATGATAATCTATTTCTACAATGAAAACCTTTTATTCCCATCTTGAACTCAGTGAATTACCTTGTGGCTGAAGTTGCTTTTCTAGTAATCCCATTTTTATTGATGTTATATGGGTTGCTCTTTCTCATTTCTTTTTCTGGGTAAGGTGGCAAATCTACAAATACTAGGGAGACAGCCCTTCAAGTGACCTTGTATCTCTGAGATGAAAAGAATGACAACAGGAGGCTTTGGGAAAGGACAGTTTTAGGCCTTGAAGAAGGAGATGCTAAGAAAGTCCTAGGAGTGAGCTGAATTAGTTGTTCACTTCATTTATGGATCACCTGAAACCAAAATCCTCAAAAAACAAGTATTGCTCAACTGAAAAAAATATGATGCAAGACAAGGATCACACAAATATTTAAACAAGTCAGGATGATTTTGTAGCTATCTTCATGTTTAGGAATACAGTGTTCGTGCACATTAAGGCAGCCCAGAATTGAACCCCTGGCACATGGTGGTTGTAAGGCATTGGGGAAATCGTTCCTTTCTGAGCTTCTGCTTCTTGGACTGTGACAACATTTCCCTAGCAATTATTCTGTGGATAACGAGCCAAGCTTAATACTGCAGAACATCAAGCTTCTTGCTTAGGGTTCCCCAGTTACATATTTGGAGACAGTAGGAATGAGTCACATGTACTAGAGAAGAAAACTCTTATGCTCCCCACCCTACAATTTTCTTATGAATTGATAGCACTGAAAGCAGCATGTTCTTGATGATGTAGCTGTGGTGGCCTGCAAGCATCTTGTCCTCATCTATTCCTCTGTGTTTTAGCCTTCCATTTTCAACTGGTCAGGTGACTTGATTAGTGAGACAATCCTCTGTATCCGATTTTCAGTAAAACTTCATATCCCCTAAATATCAAAAGAGATAGAGTCAGGTTTTGCCTTAGGTACGCTAGAATAGCTAGAATAAGGCTTGGTAAGACCTGGTATAGTATGAAGATATGACTGGCATGTGTAGATATTAGCACTGTGTTGAAACAGGTGCTTAAAGTTAGCATCTCATTTAATCCATCAGAAGTGGGACGCATAGGATGACTTCTTCCCTGTTTCACTGACAGGCTACTGAGGTTCACAGATTTTTTTTTTTAAAAATGCTACAAGTGGAAATCCAACCTGCAGAATGCATGAACTTATAACAACTTTGGCACATGCCTTGGGTCTTATTTTAATTAAGCCAATTCAGCAATCTATTCCTTTGCTAAAGATTCTGGATCTCTCCTATTGTCAATTATGAGTATGAGATTTACATAATAGATTATTCCTATATTTGTGTTCATATACCTGAATGTTTGTGTTTTGTTTGTTTCCCCTAGAGCATGGCTTATCAACCTGTTGGTCATTTCCCCGTTAGGTTGAAATGATCTTTTCACAGGGTCACACATCAGATATCCAACATAGCAGAATATTGCATTACTATTCACAAAAGTAGCAAATTTACAGTTATGAAATATCAACAAAATAACTTTATGGTTGGCAGTTACTACGTCATAAGGAACTGTATTAAAGGATCACAGCATTAGGAGGGTTGAGAAGAACCACTACCATGGAGGCTATGTTATTACATGCATTCAAATGTAAATATAGTACATATTTCTAAACATTTGAACATTTACCTTTGCTACATGCCCATATTTTTCTCTTATAATTTTCTTTCTTTTTTTGGATATTATATTTATTTTATTTTCTTTATTTTATGTTTTTTACATTTTTTATTGTTTATTATTATTAGTTACATTTTATTAACTCTATATCCCAGCTGTATCCTGCTCCCTTATTCTCTCCCTCCCTCAGCTTCTCCCTGCCCCTTTCCAAGTCCATGGATTGGGGAGGACCTCTTCCCCTTTCGTCTGGCCCTGTTTTATCAGGTATCTTCAGGACTGGCTGCAAAGTCCTCCTCTGTGGCCTAGCAGGACTGCTCCTCCCTTGGGAGGTGTGGAGGTCAAAGAGCCTGCCATTGAGTTCCTGTTAGAGATAGTCCCTGTTCCCCTTACTATGGGAAATCAATTGGTTATTGAGCTACCATGAGCTTCGTCCAAGTAAAGGTTCTAGGTTATATCCATACATGGTCCTTGGTTGGAGAAACGGTTTCAGAAAAAAACCCTGTGCCCAGATATATTTGGTTCTTGTGGGGCCTCTATCCTTTCCCCGTCATACTAACTCCCCTTCTGCCGAAGGTTTGGTTATGAGTCTTAGTATCTATTTTGAAACGCTGCTTAGATGCCTTCTGCGGTAGACTCCTGTCAAACGTTCAATGCACATCCCATTTGTCTTTCTAAGTGAGGACTGATCATCTTACCTTGTGTCTGCTTTCTTGTTTATCTTCTTTAGGTGTATAGACTTCATTATGTTTATCATATCTTGTAGGTCTATATAAGCGAATATATACCATGTTTGTCTTTCTCCTTCTGGGATACTTCACTCAGAAATTGTGGTATGTTTACACATGGAATACTACTCAGCAATCAAAAATGAGGAAATCATGAAATTTGCAAGCAAATGGTGGGATCTAGAAAATATCATTCTGAGTGAAATAATTTTCTTTTTTTATAACACAATTTACTCCCTATACATCTTTAATCCTTTGAGTGTTTCCAATATATAATCCTCAAGCTTTTTCTGCTTTTTGTTTCAGATATGGCCTTTTAAAACAACATATAGGTCTTGTGGGCTGTTTGTGTGAATATAAATAGGTAACTAAATTACTCTTATGGTCGTGTCACCCAGAATCATGTCTAGTTCTAAGGTTAATATTGTAGAATACTGCCTCTCTAACCTGAGGTTACATTCTCTGTGGAGGCTACAGCAAGAAAACAGTAAATGTGAAGATCAAAACTCAAGGCACACAGTCCTCATTTTTCATGACATTTTAATGGCATTTACTACATGTTAGCATACTTTTCGAAGGTCCTCAGTTCCTAATACAAAGATACTCTCACAAATCTAGAACCTATGTTTGTTCGTTTAATTCCATATCCGTTTTATCAGTGTCACATATTATATTTTTCCGTTGACACAGTTCAATGTATACTTCTGTTCAGAGAATATTTCTAGAAGAGTTTATTATTGTCAGAGAAGGCATAACAATTTACCATGTACATTTAGCTGAGCACGATTAAACCTGCTGGAAATGCTCCCACGAGCACACCAAAAATGTGCCTGATAGATTGTCCTAAGTTCAGTCAGGCAGACAATGAGTTTTAAGCATAACACCCATGCAAAGTAAACTAAAATTTAAAAACCCTTACTATAGTTTATATATCACCCACCCAAAGAAACCCAAATAAGTATAAGAATAGTAATTGAAATGGTATTTATTACCAGTCATAGAGATTTTGGAACTTTTCAATATTTCCAAATTTCTTGCATTATTAACTTCATTTATATTATAGATAATATCATTAAGATATTAGTTATACGTTTAAGCTTTCTCAGTACCCATATGACCCACCAACCCGCAAATGAGAGAAAAGTCATCTAGAAACTGGAGGATCTTCGTGTATGATGTATGCCTTCAGGTGTGGAGCAAGTTAAGGTAGCTATTTAACAATGATGTTTTACTGCTTCCTTTGCGTTTCTATAATAAAAGAATACAGTGTTTCAGGCTTAAAAAAATAAAACAACATATTAAATATAGTTTAATTTAGTTTTAAAAGACTAATAGCCATTTTATTGATTAATAAAGCATTGCTATTAACATTTAATTTGATTACTGTTAGATTTGGATTAAATATTGAAAATATTTGAAAGGCAATGAAGGACTTTAAATCTGTCCACTTGTAGATGGGTATAATGATGAATAAGTTGAGTTCCAGAAGTCAGAAGGCTAAGGCAGACAGATATCTGTGAGTTCAAGGCTAGCCGGATCAACAGAGAGCTAGGACACACTGAGAAATCTAGTTTCCAACAAAACAAATTGAACTAACCTAAAAAAAAAATAAAAAACTGTTGAAGGACATCTGGGTCTGGGTTGTTTCCAGGTTCTGGCTATTAGGTTCTGGCTATTACAAATAAAGCTGCCACAAACATGGCTGAGAAAAATGTCCATGTTATGTACTTGAGCATATTTTGGATATATGCCTAGGAGTGGTATAGCTGGATGTTGAGGATGCACTGTTCCTAGTTGTCTGAGAAAGCACCAGATTGATTTCCAAAGTACAATTTTACATTCCCACCAGCAATGGAGGAGGGTTTCCTTTCTCTGGATACTGAAATTGTGGTACATTTACACAATGGAATACTACTCAACAACTAAAAACAAGGAAATCATGAAATTTTCAGGCAAATGGTGGGACCTAGAAAAGATCATCCTGAGTGAGATATCCCAGAAGCAGAAAGACACACATGGTATATACTCACTAAAATAATAGAATAAACATTCTAAAATCTGTACACCTAAAGAAGATAAACAAGAAAGAGGACCTGAGGTAAGATGATCAATCCTCACTTAGAAAGACAAATGGAATGGACATTGGAAGTAGGAGAAAACAAGTAACAGGACAGGAGCCTACCACAGAGGGCCTCTGAAAGACTCTATCTAGCAGTGTATCAAAGCAGATGTTGAGACTCATAACCAAACCTTAGGCAGAGTGCAGTGAATCATATGAAAAAAGGGAGAGTAAGACTTGGGAAGGACAGGAACTCCACAAGGGCCAAATATATCTGGGCACAGGGGTCTTTTCTGAGGCTGTTTCTCCAATCAAGGGCCATGCATGGATATAACCTATAACCCCTGCTCGGATGTAGCCCATGGTAGCTCAGTATCCAAGTGGGTACCCTAGTAGGGGTACAGGGACTGTCTGTGACATGAACTCAGTGGCTGGCTCTTTGACTTCACTCTGCCTGAGGGAGGAGCAGCCTTGCTAGACCATAGAGGAGGACATTGCAGCCAGTCCTGATGAGACCTGATAAACTAGGCTCAGATAGAAGGAGAGGAGGACCTCCCCTATCAGAAGGGCAGGTAGAAGATGAGGGAGGAGAGCGGGATTGGGAGGGAATAAGGAAGGGACTACAACTGAAATACAAAGTAAATTAACTGTATAAAAAGTATAAAAAATAAAAATAATATAAAAAATAAAAATAACATAAAAATAAAAAATAAATAAAAATATAAATAAATAAATTTAAAAAAACTGACCTCATGTATTTATCTAATTTTATGTTTCAATACAATGAACATGTTTTTGTTCCACTTATATAAAATATTACTGAAAAAAATGCGTACTAAAAGAAATTAGTTATTCTTATAACACTCTAGGCTATCTCTTTCCCCTTTTCTTTCCGTTTGCTTGTCATTTTCACAACATAAATTTTATAGAAAATCACTAATAAAAATAAAATCGTTAGAAAGTCTGTGCAAAGTGTCCTTGTGGGTTGTAAGGTCCCTGACACTTTCTTCTCATCTCTTGGCTTATATTCCTTAAATAAATGAACCAATCATAGCAATGTGATGTGGGAATAAGGAAAAATCAGAGGCTCATTTGGATCTCTGTGGGTCTTACATCTTAAGTGTCTGGCTGCTTCATCTGTGGGCTTCATTTTCCTCCTCTGCAATTAAAAACAGTAGATAAGAATTGTTCACTTTCAGGCTCCTACTGAGGTTTAAGTTCACAGAAGTGGGCATATTTGAATCACAGTCTAATCTTGACCCCTGCCTTTTCCTCTGTAAGTAAACAATTACTTCTTTTCTTTGGAAATCCTAGGTATTTGGAGATGGAAACAGCAAATCACATAAAAAGAGCTCAAGTGCTATCCAATAACAGATTGGATTATTAATTTTCATCTTCTCAATGGTTTGCATAAACATGATCATCATAAGTATAGGACACTGGGAAGTGACTCTGGGAATTTATGATTTTCTTATGTTAATAAAATTTGAAATATTAAGCACCATTTGTACATTATTCTATAAGACATACTTAGATCTGTAGGCATGTGAACCTATGTGAAGAACTCTCAAAGTTCTACACATTGAAGCAATGGTATAATTTTATAAATAATCCCTTGGTAGAGACAAGATTATAAAAGAGCAAAGAAAGTGAACAAAGCAGAAAACGTAATATAAAATCATTTGATGCTAAAATAAATCTTTTTACTGTCTTCAGATATTTTACCCATGCCATTTCTTATTCTGCATTATAGTATGTCAATTGCAATAAATTTCACTGGAAAGTGGTCAGTTCAGACCCGAAGGTCACTTCAGTAACTGGAGGTGAGAGTCTCCCAACGTGATGGCAATTGGAAAGCACAACATTTTACTTTCATGAGTGCCGTGATTTAGTTCTCTGACCTCCAGTTGGTTAAGCATAAAATCTATGACATTTCACTTCTGATATATGTGTATGAAGTCTCACAGGAATAAAGGCAGATGCAAGCTTAAACTACTGTTTGAACTCCAGCTACACCACAGCTCAAGGACTGAAGATGAGTAAAAAAAACAGGAAGAAAAGGGGAAAAACAGAATCACAGCAAAATACAAAAGCAAAAAAAAGGGAAAGAAAGAATGGTAGAGATGAAAAGAAGAAAAAAGTAAATTTGTTTATTTTCCTTTCTGCACAAATGGGATTACAGATGTCACAAAGAAAAATGTTTTGAGAAGCTTTTAATGTAAACAAGGGCAGCTGTTTTAGATATCATACCATGTGTAAGTTTGAAAGATACATCACACACACACACAAAGTTGCCGGAATGTCAACTTTATAGCTCTAAGAGACAGGTCCTAAGGTTTAGAAGTTAAAAGTAAGTTAACTCCTTGCTTATTTTAAACATTAAACTGTCAGCATGGAAGAAAGATTAAAAGTTATGACAGTCTGGAAATGTGGTGCTAACTGAAGTCTGAAGACCCATTAACCTGCCTGTGATGTAAACCACACTGCTTTTAGTATTCATGCGCTTTAGAACAGCAAGTGCTCTGGCCACTAAGAGGACAGGAAAGCTGACATATATCACCCTTTCCCTAAATAAAAAGATAATGGGATATAGCTTTGGTATTCATTTATTGAAGGCATGCCCACTGGAAATGACAAATATGTTTACAAATAAGCCACTCTTCCATTTATAATCTCATAGTGCTTAATACAGAACTCAATTCAAAGTAATTTATCAATTACCGAATTTCCTTTGTTTCAGAGTTTTATGAAGACTGAGACATAATTTTAAAACAATAATCAAGATTTTAGTTAAGAGGTCTTTTTGACAAATTCTTGTTTTATTTTGAAATATTTTAGAATGAATACCCTAAATAAATATGCTTAATACATGAAATATGAGAAAATTAAGTTTCTTTTTTTTTTTTAGGTAAGATATGTTATCATTTCTAACCTGCAATTAAATGATTCTTTTTAATCAGCATTATGTCTAATAAGTATACTTCTAAAACACTTCCCTGGGATAATTACCAATTATGTAAAATGATAGATTTTATCTGCTTTGGCTCACATTTTAAAACAGAGATAAAGTATATCCAAATTAATTATTTTATTGTAAATAAACAATAAAAATACTTGTCAATATACTTTTTCTCTAACTTCCCTAACATTTTTTCCTAATAAACTGCTAAAACATATGCTTAAAAGTACTCACTACATTCTGATATCTTCTTCTATTTCTTTCTTCAGAGACTTGAAGTTTTTCTCAAACAGGACTTTCATTTGCTTGGTTAGAGTCACCCCAAGGTATTTTATGTTATTAGTGGCTATTGTGAAGGGTGTTGTTTCCCTAATTTCTTTCTCGGCCCCTCACAATCAAACCTTGTCAGAGTGCAGGGAATCATATGAAAGAAGGGGGAGTTAGTAAGAACTAGAGAGAACAGGAACTCCACAAGGACCAAATATATCAGTGCACCGGGGTCTTTCATAAGACTGTTTCTCCAACCAAGGACCATGGATGGGTATAACCTAGGACCCCTGCTCGGATATAGCCCATGGTAGCTCAGTATCCAAACAGGTTTTCTAGTAAGGGGAACAGGGACTATTTTTCACATGAACTCAGTAGGGAGCTCTTCGACGCCGCCCCTCCCCCCAAGGAAGGAGCAGCCTTGCTAGGTCAGAGAGGAGGACATTGCAGCCAGTCCTGAAAAGACCTGATAAGCTAGCATCAGATGGAAGGGGAGGAGGTCCTCCCCTATCAGTGGATGTGGAGAGGGACAGGGAGAAGGACAGGGAGAAGATGAGGGAGGGAGGATGGGATTGGGGAGAGATTGAGGGAGGGGGCTACGGCTGGGATACAAAGTAAATAACCTGTGATTAATATAATATATATATTATACATATATATATGTACATATATACATACATACATATATATATATGTACACACTACAATATCTGATTAAGAATCCAGAATATTGATTTGTGTTTTGATCTAACGTCAAGTCTTCAGAGCACACTATAGGTTAAAGAGAAGTGGGAGCCATGACATACTTGATTCCTCATTCAGCTGCAAACTGCCTGTGAGGAAGGGATGATCAAACCAAAGTAAACAACCAGAGACAGCACAACATTAGGTTTCCAAACAGAATCTCTCAGTACTTTGCTGTGAGAATGAGTGAGACCAACTGGAGATTAAGGGAAGTGATCTATGACTACTCCTCATCCATTCTAGTAAGAGAGACCAGCAATTGGCATGTGCTGTGATGTAGTTCCCCACAATTTGACAGAAACTTCCCCTTGATAAAGAAAACACCTACACAACTCATTTAACCTGAAGATGTTGAGCTAATGCTCCATAGAGGCTCCCCACCCATGTGTTTTAGTGTTTGTTACAGGAATATACATGCTATTAGAAGAGAATGTAAATTCCAAGCTAGCCACAAATCCTTTGGCATACAGTGTACTGCCTACAAGATGTCCTAAGCAATGGTGGCACAAAAGTTACTGGAGCAACCAACTGATAAGTGATTTGGATTAGGGCCTGCTCAATGAGATGAGACCCATACCTGACACTGGCTTGTGTAACCCAGAACCTCAGACTAGGTACCCTGAGGATACAGAGTAAAAGAAAATAATACTGGCCTAAAAAAAATAGTGATAAAACGACTCTTAATGATATTCTGTAAGACTCATAGATCAGTGCCTTGTCAAGCCATCTTTAGAGAAGCTTCTTCCTGCCCACAGCCCCACAGCCATCAAGATTGCAGAGAGTAAGAGACAATGGGGCACTAATGACAAAATGGGATGTCTCCATCACATCTCTCCTGTCAGAGTCCAGGGAACTCTGCAGAAGAGGTAGTAAGAGAGAGCCAGAGGGGATGGAGTACACTAAGAAAACAAGCATTCCATATCCACAAGAGCAAAGTTCCTGAACTAACAGGAACTGAAGCAGCATGTTAAACCTGCAAGGGACTGCACCAGGGCCTCTGCCTATACACTATGGCTCCCAATGTAGTGTTTTAATGAGATTACTTAGTGTGTGAATGAATGATTTCCTGATTCACATACATTCACTTGAGTCCTTTTCCTTCTGTTGTTTTGTCCTATATGATGTGATAGCTTTTGTTTTATCTTATTGTAATATATATATATATATATATATATATATATATATATATATATATATTTAAAATGAATTAATGAATGAAAAATCTAGCCACTAGGGTTAACAACTAAACTGTCATTAATTCTTTGGGGGAGAGGGAAAAATCAGTTTTCTCCAATGGAGTAACAGTGGGTTTACCAACCACTCCAGAGCAAGCCTCATATTCAGAAGTAATATACCAAATGAATAATGGAATCCACAGTTTTTGTTTTTCTTTTGGTTTTTGTTTTGTGAACTGCAGCTGCTAAATTCCCTCCAACCACCTCCCCATTAAAATGCTGACAAATCATCATTCTGTTTTTATTTCCCTAATTGTTATTGGTTTGGTCTGGTTTCCAAAGTCTTCGTAGGTCTCTGCAACTCCATGCTATGCATTAGTGAGGACCTGACAAATCAATGCACTGGTTTACGGACTAAGGATTGGATTCTAGCCAGTGAGAGGTGAACAGACTTTTAATTCTTCAATAGGAATGTACTCTGTTACATCTCACATAGTTCTCTTATTCTTTTCTTATGGCCATATAAGTTTGAATAGCGATTCTGTCCTCTTACCCTCTTGTCAGTGACATTATTATTCTGTTTCACATACTCAGTTCTCATTTGGAAATTAGTCTCTAGTTCTTAACATCAAAATTTATCACAGAAGAGTGCTTATTTCTCTACAAGTCTTTTTTCTTTTTCTTTTTCAACTTGGTGGAATATAGCTGCTGTCTATAAGAGACAGAATTAATTTGCAGAATTAATATGTAACTGCTTGACATATTAATGTCAATGATTTCATGGGTCAGGAGGTTTATTATCATAAAATGGAATTAAACTTCAGTTTTGCAATGTAGGACAAAGATATAAATTTGGGAGAAGAACCTTAAATAACTTAACTAAAACAGAAATGAATTATTTTAAATAGGGTAGAACTTGGAAATATAACCACTGGCATTTTAATCAAGTTAAGAAAATATATTTATGAATTTCATGAAGTTTATTCCGATAGCAAAAAATAAGGACACACACACACACACAAAGTTTAGGTCCTCTTACTGTAACATGACACAACTGTGAGAATAAAGACTTTGGAAATTCCAAAAATGAAATGATGTAGTAGTATTTAGGTACATTTTCTTCAAATCATAAAATCCTCAAGAGATCACTTATTACTTGTGTGCAGATTGATCTATTTGTTATCTTCAGCGAAGTTGTTTTTTTTTTTGTTTGTTTGTTTGTTTTGTTTTGCTGTGCATTTTTACAGTCACGTGCCTCCTCCAAACTTCTGCTGACGTGTTTTAAATGGTGGTTTAAAATAAATCAGCCTACCCAAAGCTCATATCATAATCCCACTTTTCCCACTTTTCTAATTCTATAAAAGCTATCTTCATACATAGACTCAGGTACACAAGCTTGATCCCTAGTAATCAGACTTGAATTCAAATAGTGCTCATTGTCTTTTTTATTTTCTCACTATGAATCATTTTTTTTATTTTTATTTTTGTCGAATTTGAAAATCATTATCCAGATATTCCAAAAGAAATGAAGCTAAATATTCAGGATCCTTAAATATAACGTATTATTTTTTTTAACTTTTATACTGTATTCTTTTTTTTTTCTTTTTTAATTTTTATTTATTTTTATTTTTTTATTTTTTTATTATTTTTTTCATTTTAGTTACATTTTGTTAACTCTGTGTCCCAGCTGTATCCCGCTCCCTCATTCCCTCCCCAACCCCACACTCCCTCCCTGGTCTCCTCCCTGCCCCTTTCCAAGTCCACTGATAGGGGAGGACCTCCTCCCCTTTCATCTGACCCTGTTTTATCAGGTATCTTCAGGGCTGGCTGCAAAGTCCTCCTCTGTGGCCTAACAGACTGCTCCTCCCGGGGGGGGGGGGGGGTCAAACAGCCTGCCCTTGAGATCCTGTTAGAAATAGTCCGTGTTCCCCTTACTTTGGAAAACTACTTGGTTACTGAGCTACCACGGGCCACATCCGAGCAGAAGTTCTAGGTTATATCCATAGATGGTCCTTGGTTGAGTGTCAGTCTCAGAAAAGACCCTGTGCCCAGATATGTTTGGTCCTTGTAGAGCTCCTATCCTTTCCATATCGTACTAACTTCCCTTCTTTCATATGATTCCCTGCACTCTGCCGAGGGTTTGGTTATGAGTCTTAGTGTCTGCTTTGAAACACTGCTAGGTAGAGTCTTTCAGATGCCTTTTGTGGTAGACTCCTGTCATAAGTTCAATGCACATCCCATTTGTCTTTCTAAATGAGGATTAATCACCTTCGCCTGTGTCCACTTTCTTGATTATCTTCTTTAGGTGTGTAGATTTCATTATGTTTATCATATCTTGTATGTCTATATAAGCAAGTATATACCAAGTTTGTCTTTCTCCTTCTGGGATACTTCACTCAGAATGATCTTTTCTAGATCCCACCACTTGCCTGCAAATTTCATGATTTCCTCCTTTTTGATTGCTGAGTAGTATTCCATTGTGTAAAAATACCACAATTTCTGTATCCATTCCTCCGTTGATGGACATCTGGGTTGTTTCCAAGTTCTGGCTATTACAAATAAAGCTGCTACGAACATGGTTGAACAAATGTCCTTGTTGTGTACTTGAGCAAATTTTGGGTATATACCTAGGAGTGGTATAGCTGGGTCTTGAGGTAGCACTACTCCTAGTTGTCTGAGAAAGCGCCAGATTGACTTCCAAAGTGGTTGAACCAGTTTACATTCCCACCAGCAATGGAGGAGGGTTCCCTTTTCTCCACAACCTCTCCAGCATGTGCTATCACTTGAGTTTTTCATCTTGGCCATTCTGATGGGTGTAAGGTGAAATCTCAGGGTCGTTTTGATTTGCATTTCCCTATTGGCTAATGAGGTTGAGCATTTCTTTAAGTGTTTCTCTGCCATTCGATGTTCCTCTGTCGAGAATTCTCTGTTTAGCTCTGTTCCCCATTTTTTAAGTGGATTACTTGGTTTGTTGCTTTTTTGCTTCTTTAGTTCTTTATATATACTGGATATTAGCCCTCTGTCAGATAAAGGGTTGGTGAAGATTCTTTCCCAATCTGTAGGCTGTCTATTTGTTTTGATGACAGTGTCTTTTGCTTTACAGAAGCTTTTCAGTTTCATGAGGTCCCATTTATTGATTGTTGCTCTTAGAGCCTGTGCTGTTGGTGTTCTGTTCAGGAAGTTGTCTCCTGTGCCAATGAGTTCTAGGCTGTTTCCCACTTTTTTTCCAACTGATTTAGAGTATCTGGTTTTATGTTGAGGTCCTTGATCCACTTGGACTTTAGTTTTGTGCAGGGTGATAAATATGGATCTATTTTCATTTTTCTGCATGTAGACATCCAGTTGGTCCAGCACCATTTGTTGAAGATGCTGTCTTTTTTCCATTGAATGGATTTGGCTTCTTTGTCAAATATTGAGTATTCATAGATGTGTGGGTTTATTTCTGGGTCTTCTATGTGGTTCCATTGATCCTCCTTTCTGTTTTTATGCCAATACCATGCAGTTTTTATTACTATTGCTCTGTAGTACAACTTGAGATCTGAGATGGAGATACCTCCAGATGATATGTTGTTGTACAGGATCGTTTTGGAGATTCTGGGTTTTTTGTTTCTCCATATGAAGCTGAGAATCTTTTTTTCAAGGTCTGTAAAGAATTGAGTTGGTATTTTGATGGGAATTGCATTGAATCTGTAGATTGCTTTTGGCAGGATGGCCATTTTCACAATGTTAATCCTACCAATCTATGAGCACGGGAGATCTTTCCATCTTCTGAAATCTTCTTCAATTTCTTTCTTCAGAGACTTGAAGTTTTTCTCAAACAGGTCTTTCACTTGCTTGGTTAGTGTCACCCCAAGGTACTTTATGTTATTAGTGGCTATTGTGAAGGGTGTTGTTTCCTTAATTTCTTTCTCGGCCCTTTTGTCTTTGTTATACAGGAGGGCTTCTGATTTTTTTGAATTGACTTTGTATCCTGCCACTTTGCTGAAGGTGTTTATCAGCTGAAGGAGTTCTCTGGTTGAATTTTTGGGTCGCTCATATATTCTATCATATCATCTGCGAATAGTGACACTTTGACCTCCTCCTTTCCGATTTGTATCCCCTTGATCTCCTTTACTTGTCTTATTGCTCTGGCTAGGACTTCCAGTACTATGTTGAAGAGGTATGGAGAGAGTGGGCAGCCTTGCCTTGTCCCTGATTTCAGTGGGATTGATTTAAGTTTCTCTCCATCGAGTTTGATGTTGGCTATAGGCGTGCTGTATATTGCCTTTACCATGTTTAGACATGTGCCTTGTATTCATGATCTCTCCAAGACTTTAAACATGAATGGGTGTTGGACTTTGTCAAATGCTTTTTCAGCATCTAAGGAGATGATCATGTGGTTTTTCTCCTTCAGTTTGTTTATGTGGTGGATTACATTGATGGATTTCCGTATGTTGAACCACCCTTGCATTCCTGGGATGAAGCCTACTTGGTCATGGTGGATGATATCTTTGATGTGTTCTTGGATTCGGTTTGCAAGTATTTTATTGAGTATTTTTGCATCAATGTTCATAAGAGAGATAGGTCTGAAGTTCTCTTTTTTGGTTGGATCTTTGTGTGGTTTAGGTATCAAAGTGACTATGGCTTCATAGAATGAGTTTGGTAGTGTTCCTTCTATTTCTATTTTGTGGAATAGTTTGAGGAGAATTGGTGTTAGTACTTCTTTGAAGGTCTTGTAGAATTCTGCGCTGAAGCCATCTGGTCCAGGGCTTTTTTTGGAGGGGAGACTGTTAATGACTGCTTCAATTTCCTTGGGAGATATAGGACTATTCAGTCTTTCTACCTGATCTTGACTTAATTTTGGTAGATGGAATCTGTCAAGAAAGTTATCCATTTCATTTAGATTTTCAAATTTTTTGCCATATAGGCTTTTGTAGTATGACCTAATAATCGTTTGGATTTCCTCAGTGTCTGTAGTTATGTCCCCATTTTCCTTTCTGATTTTGCTGATTTGTATGGTTTCTCTCTGCTTTTTAGTTAGTTTGGCTAAGGGTTTGTCTATTTTGTTGATTTTCTCAAAGAACCAGCTTTTTGTTTCATTGATTCTTTGGATAATTTTATTTGTTTCTAAT
>NW_026596091.1:21866379-21869954 GCF_907164565.1 Psammomys obesus | reverse complement strand
AAGTGGTGGGATCTAGAAAAGATCATTCTGAGTGAAGTATCCCAGAAGGAGAAAGACAAACTTGGTATATACTCGCTTATATAGACCTACAAGATATGATAAACATAATGAAATCTACACATCTAAAGAAGATAATCAAGAAAGTGGACACAGGTGAAGGTGATTAATCCTCATTTAGAAAGACAAATGGGATGTGCATTGAACTTATGACAGGAGTCTACCACAAAAGGCATCTGAAAGACTCTACCTAGCAGTGTTTCAAAGCAGACACTAAGACTCATAACCAAACCCTCGGCAGAGTGCAGGGAATCATATGAAAGAAGGGAAGTTAGTATGATATGGAAAGGATAGGAGCTCTACAAGGACCAAACATATCTGGGCACAGGGTCTTTTCTGAGACCACACTCAACCAAGGACCATCTATGGATATAACCTAGAACTTCTGCTCGGATGTGGCCCGTGGTAGCTCAGTAACCAAGTAGTTTTCCAAAGTAAGGGGAACAAGGACTATATCTAACAGGATCTCAAGGGCAGGCTGTTTGACACCCCCCCCCCCGGGGAGGTGCAGTCTGTTAGGCCACAGAGGAAGACTTGCAGCCAGCCCTGAAGATACCTGATAAAACAGGGTCAGATGAAAGGGGAGGAGGTCCTCCCCTATCAGTGGACTTGGAAAGGGGCAGGGAGGAGACCAGGGAGGGAGTGTGGGGTTGGGGAGGGAATGAGGGAGCGGGATACAGCTGGGACACAGAGTTAACAAAATGTAACTAAAAAGAAAAATAATAATAATAATAATAAAAGACACTTTTAAAATTTAAAAAATAATAATAATAATGAATGGTAAATACCACTGAAGTTTCAGTTTCCAATATCACTTATCAATTATAAAATTTCATTGAATTATTAAATTTTATTACATCCTAAATGGACTGAAGTGTACATCCCTCTGTACTATTATTCCTTCCTTTTGAACTCTTTTCTAACTTATTAATTTTTGCATTCAGAGGGCAGTTTCCCCTCCCTCTTGTCCTCCAGGTCCCTTGTCCCACCTTAACTGCACCATCCCCATCTACTCCTTCTCTGTTTCTATTCAGAAAAGGACAGGCATCCATGGATATCAACCAAACATAGCATATCCAGTTTCAGTAAGACAAGGAACCTCCCCCAGTATTATGGCTGGACTAGGCAGCCCAGTATGAGAAAAGGAGCCCTAAAGACTGGCAAAAGTGTCAGAAACAGCTCCTGCTCCCACTGTAAGAAGATGAAGCTGTAGGCCTAGGTCAGTCCCATGCAGGCTCCCTGGTCTTTTTAAATTCGTAAAAGCATAACTCTACAGAGGTCTGTACAACACTATCACCTAGGAAAAGTTTATGCTGACTTTGCATATTTGTTTACTTTCAAAATAACTGTGTCCATCAATTTGTTTTATTGGAACAATTTGGAATACTGTATCTTTGAGTCACCATGCCTTGGGGACACAGGTTTAGGCCACCCCAACTGATGTTTCAGTGTGGGAATATTTTCATAAAGTTTTACAGTTTTACAGGACAAAGAAAGTTATGAAGGCGAGTCTTAAGCACATAGCTGTAGTTCTAATCTCTGAACTCTTCCACATCACTACATTTAAGCCAATTAGTTTTCATAGACAAATCTGCTTTCTTGGAATTCTTGTTTGCACCATTATCCTCCACTTCACTGAAATCTCAGTACTTAGTTTTCATTTTATACGGCATATTGCAGTCACAGTAAACAGTATATGCTGGGATTACATATCTACTAACTTTCTATTGATCCAAATGTTACATACACACAACACAGTGCACACAATCTAAGCATGGGTAGAAAACATTGTCATAGTACTAAATAGTTATTCCTTTCTATTTTATTGCAACATTGAAAACCATTATACATTATATTAGTGGCACTTGGTGTATTCTCGAAGCCAACAATTTCAACACCAACTGGGAACTTGTTAAAAATTCAGCACAAGTACACGAATTCTGAAAGGCTGGTGAAAGGTCTCAGAGCCCTGTTTCCACAATCCCTCCAGAGAAATGTAGTGCTTGGTTAAGTCTGAAAACAGAGGCTCTCTATAACATTGGATGTAAAATCAGCAGCCAAAAGAAACTTAGGGAATTCTGTTCACAAACAGGGCTCCTGATGCACATGTCAATTTCAATCCTGTTACTTTTACTTCTGGCAATTAATATATCACAGTTTGTAAGCATTACTGTTGTGATTTCAGTTGTTCCAGTTAATATTTTTGCGTTAAACAGTTTTTCTAAGTGTGCCACCATTAAAGTAACCATTTTTTTTGAGAACATCCTGACTAGAACTTAGGTCTGATTATGCAGATTGGGCAATAGGGACAACAACAAAATCATGAAAAGGGGGAAAATGCGTTACTTATAGCTCCCAGATTGGCCAGGGTTGATCATGGAACCAACAATGAAGTTAGGAATTCAGGCACTGGGGAACTCAAGCAACAGACAAGCTAGGAGTGCATGGGAGACATTGCAGGGGCAGGGCATTGGCTAGACCAAGGTCTGCAGGTTTTGTTTATTCCTTAGGCTTTCCTGTAGGGTTGTTGATTGGCTAGTTCAAAGAACAATAGGAGACATTCTTTACTACACACATACAAAAATCTTTGTTCTGTGGTTCTAGGGTACTTTGGACTTCGGGGTTAGTGGGATAAGAAACAAGTAGGCTATTTGACAATTACAGGGAAGTGATATCTTAACAAAGCCAAGAAATGGCAAGATGTCCTGAATTTTAAACAATTTATGTCGGGTCTAAAAATGTATCTTAGGCAGCAGCACTTTTTTTATGTTGAAAATTATGATTATTTACATTATCAAAGACTGAAGACTGTCAAATGCCTTACTTCTTTTTTGGGGAAACAGCCAACACACTTACAATATCCACGATTTTATGTTTGCTACATCAATTTTCTCCTTTTTATCGTATATACAAGCAAGTTTCATATAGCTCCATTTGCCATTACTCTACTTCGAAAATACACTTAGCAAAATGTCAGTCTATGTCAATCAACAGTCTGCTCTGTTTTTATGACCTTGACATTTAAGCTTCATATATGAAATCATGCAACGTTATTCTTTACTTGTTTCATATATTTTGCATAATGTAATGACCTACCAATGTTTATTCCTGTTGTTACAAATACATGCACACAGACAAAAACAGACGCACACACACATGCAAACACACAAGCATACACATACAAGTACACAGACATGCACATATGCATTCCAACACAGCACATCTATTATTTTATTATTATTATTAATTTGGCAGTCCATGGAGACTTATGTTGTTTGCATATCTTAGCAACTTTGAATCTTGTTTTTGTGAATGTGAAGGACAAATATCTGGAAATACCGAGTTTACTCCTCCTATGTAGCTATAATTGGGTTCGCTAGATTATTTGATATTCTTTCTTTCTATCTATCTATCTATCTATCTATCTATCTATCTATCTATCTATCTAATTATTTCCTTTATTATTCATTCATTTATTTATTTATTTATTTATTTATTTATTTATTTATTTATTTATT
>NW_026596091.1:21835047-21866369 GCF_907164565.1 Psammomys obesus | reverse complement strand
ATTTATTTATTTATTTATTTATTTATTTATTTATTTATTTATTTATTTATTGCTATTTATTCACTTTGTATCTTGGCTTTGGCCCCCTCACTAGTTTCCTCCAAATCCCATCCTCCTTCTCTCTCATTCCCCTATGCCCATCCTCAAGTCCACTGATAGAGGAGGGCCTCCTTTCCTTCTATTTGACCCTAGCCTATCAGGTCTCATCAGAACTGGCTACATTGTCTTCCTCTGTGGCCTGACAAGGCTGAACCCTCCAGGCAGAGATGATCAAATAGCTGTCCACTGAATTCATGTCAGAGAAAGCCGCTGTTCCCCTTACTAGGAAAATTACTTGGAGCTGCCATAGGTTACATTTGGGCAGGAGGTCTAGATCCTCTCCATGTATGGTCTTTGGTTGGAGCATAAGGTCTCTGCAAAGACCCCTGGGCCCAGATATTTTGGCTCTGTTGGTCTCCTTGTGGACTCTGTCTGCTCCAAGTCTTTCTATCTCCCCCTTCTTCCATAACATTCCCTGTACTCTGCCCAAAGTTTGGCTATGAGTCTCAGCATCTGCTTTGATACCCTGATTAGTTGAGTCTTTCAGAGGCCCTCTGTGGTAGGCTCCTGTCCTGTTCCCTGTTTTTATTCCCCACTTCTGATGTCTCTCCTGTTTGCTCTTGTGAATCTGTTGAGCATCTTCCCTAGGGTCCTCCTTGCTTAGCTTCTTTAGGAGTGCAGATTTTTAGTATGGTTATCATATATTACATGCCTAATACCCACTAATAAGTAATACTATGTATGTCTTTCTGCTTCTCATTTACTTCACTCAGGATGATCTTGCCTGAAAATTTCATGACTTCCTTGTTTTTAATTGCTGAGTAGTATTCCATTGTGTAAATGTACCACAATTTCTGTATTCATTTCTCAGTTGAGGGACATCTGGATTGTTTTCAGATTCTGGTTATTACAAATAAATCTGCTAAAAACATGGTTGAGAACATCCTTATTTTGTAGTTGAGCATATTTCAGGTATGTGCCTAGGAGTGGTATAGATGGATCCTGAGCTAGCAATATTCCCAATTTTCTGAGAAAGCACCAGATTGATTTCCAAAGTGGTGTTTGGAGGGAAATACTGATTGTTTTCAATAAGAAGTATAGCAGTTTCCAACACCCAAAATAATATTAAGATTTTTCCTCTTCTCCACATGTTTGCCAACATTTAACTGTAAAATAGTGAGTGTTCCGATAGGTATGAGGCAGTAGCTCCTGTTGGTTTTGCTTTGCATTTTCCTGCAATTAGTATTGTTGAAGATGTTTTTATATATGTGAAATTTTCTGTGCCTTATATTTTTTGAAAAAAATTATTTATTCAGGTTCTTTGATTTATTTATCATTGTGTTATCTGGATTTCTGTGGGGGCATTAAGTTGCCTATGACAATTACTGGTGAAAAGGTACATTCTTAAGTGAATGTGAACTTCAAGATTAACATCAATGAGAAATGAAGTAACTTCAATGAGATAAAAAGTAGTCAAGAAAAGTTAAAAAAAAATACTTAACACCTGTAACTTTGCTGTATAAATGGATTTTGATGGAACCAGACCCCTGTGTTACCATGGATGGGCCAGGAGCCCATTTTTCTCTCCCACAGAGGCATTTCAGCAAAGGGAGGGGTTCTGTTACAGTCTTCTAAGTTGTTTATCTAAAAAGTGCTCCTGTGGTCATTTTATTCCCCAAATAAACTCCAGTGACACTCCTTAATTCTATTGTAGGGACTTTGTTATGATATGCTTGACTGTAGTTTCTTCAAAATATAAAACAAAAACAAAAACAAAAAACAAAAAACAAAACCCTTTGTGTGTACATGTGCACAAGTGTGTAAATTTGTTGGCTAGAAGACAATTTCAGCTGTCAACATTCAGGGGCTGTCTACCTTGTTTTCTTATTTTTAATAATTTTTTAAATTTACTTATTTTTTTATAAATTACGGTTTATTCACTTTGTATCTTAGCTATAGCCCCCCCCATCTCCTCCCAATTCCACCCTCCCTTCCACATCCCCTTTCATATGCCTCCCCAAGTCCACTGATTTGGGAGGGTCCTCATCCCCTTCCCTCTGACCCTAGCCTATCAGGTCTCATCAGGACTGGCTGCATTGTCCTCTGTGGTCTGGTAAGGCTGCTCCCCCATCGGGGGGAGTGATCAAAGAGTAGGCCACTGAGTTCATGTCAGAGACAACCCCTGTTCCCCTTAATAGGGAACCCACTTGGATGCTGAGTTGCCATGGGCTACATCTGTTCAGGAGTTCTAGGTTATATCCATGAATGATCCTTGGTTAGAGTATCGGTCTTAGCAAAGACGCCTGGGCCCAGATATTTTTGTTGATCTTCATCAACTCCAAGGTTTTGAAGGAAAACTTGCAGGATCCCCAGCCTATTTGACCTGTCAGTATGGCTTTGTTTGTAGACATGGAAGGGACTTTGGATTGTAATTTGACATGAAATGAGATGAGCCTATAAGGGGTCCCTGATTACAACATATTACCTGATTTGTTCTGAGTTTTTTTTTTTTTAAATCTTATTCTGAGTTTTAATTACCATTGTCAATATACGAGAGGAAAGAGGAAGCCAGGAAGGATGGCTCACTGTATCCCAGTGCTTGAAAGCCTGAGGTCAGAGGATTACAAACAAATCCTTCCCTGAAGTAAATAAATAAATAAATAAACAAACAAACAAACAAATAAATAAATAAGTTGAAGAGATTAAAATATCTAAAAAGAAGATAAACTTCAAGGCCTAAAGAAGTGAGTCTATTCTTAGTCAAACTGTCTAGATTAAAAAAATAGGTAATAGAATTCCAAATTATCATAAAATACAAGTTACATCTTAGTGTTTAAATACTGTGATAACACACCATGAGCAAGAGAACTTATAAAAGGAAGCCTTATTTGTCATTATGGTTCTAAGGGTTTAAAGTCCATCATCCCAGAGCAAAGTCATGGCTGTAGGAACAGCTGAGACCTTTTGCCTTGATCCACAAACAGGAGGTAGAAAGAGAACACACTGAGAATGGAGTAACTCTTTTGAAACATCAAAACCTACCTTTGGTGGCGCCATACATCCTCTAACAATACCATACTTCCTAATTCTTCCCATACAGTTCTAGTAATTGGGGACCAAGGATTCAAACATGAGCCTATTAGAGTCATTCTCATTCAAACCACAACATATTTAAAACTTCAAAAACAAAAATTTTGCTTTATACTGTGTTATTTTCCATTCAAACCCTCAAACACTGCACTTGTCTGCTTACTTCTGTTTGTAAAACATCTTGGTTGGAAGGGACACTGGGTAAGAGATTCATTATACTGTCCAATATCTTGCAGAACTTTATATAATATTAGCTACAATATTTTTGTGTAAGAAATAAAATTGTTGCTGTATGTTTAATTATAAATATTTCCCAAGTAAGTACTCCTACCTTTGCATAAGTTAAATAAGAATAAAATTTCATCTAGCAAATGAGAATTTAGTTTATCTCTAATAAATTTTCAAATGTGACTTATTTTTTATTTTCTAAAAATTTAATGCCAAGATGAGGGAAATTATCTCTTCTAAATTCATTTTGCAATTTTAGTTGTATATACAAATAACAGCCTTCAGCTTGGGAGTGGGTAGTTCATTTTATTTTGTAGGTTATTCTGTCCTTGTCTCATTTTTATACAGAATTGATTTTGCACATTTTTATTTCTGTCGTTTTTCTATGAATCCGTGGACATTAATGAATCCCACAGTGACCCATTCGAATAGGGTCTTCTGTCTTCTGTTGTCCTTGCAGCAGCATGTGTTCCTGCATTTCATTCATCTGGGAATGGATTACTTCCTGCTTCGTAAATTCAGTAGAAGAAGCAGGAGGGTAGCTTTTTTCTGTTGATTGGCTTTTAATTTTAAGTCACAACACTCTAGCTGACTGGGAGCAAAGCTAGTCTTAGGTATACAGAGAAAAAGAAAGTATACTATTGGAAAAGTTAATATCTATAATTAAAATGAGGACCCCTCCACCTCAGATACTGTGAAAAGTCTATTTATTGGGTGGCGAGCTTAAATCTCTGCAATGATGCTTTATAGAGGTATTTCTAAACAATATTAAAAGTCTTTTCATTGAGTTAATAAATTTAGTTTCAGGTTTGCTTGTTAGTGGAGAGGGTTGGAGGCTTAAGGAAAACAATCCCGTGCTACAGAATCTGGAGCCTAATAAAAAACACTGTTTATAAGCAATTCTTTATGTAGCTTGAACAAAGAATCCAATAGAATCCAGAAGCTTAATGTTGAGCAATACTTCATCCATGCTGATGCAATTTCAAATACTTATGTCTTAGTATTTGGAGGAAACTCAAGGCAAACATGGTTTTAATTCGGTGATGTTCAAGTATGTGTGTAAGGAATAACAACCTAAGTTTCCCTTGGGAATGTGCTCAAAGTGCAGCTATCTAGGACCTAACTCAGACCTGGGGATTTATTACAGAATGGAAAACATCTTTCAGGTAAATTTATTTAAATATTTTATTCATCATCCTATTTTTACTATTAATAAACCTGTATTTATTTTTTCATTTTATTATTGTTCATTTTACATTCCAATTACAACCCACTCCTTCCTCTCCTGCCAGTCCCCCATCCCCAGTACCAACCCACCCTGGCACATCTATTGGCATAAGGTTTTGTAATTCAAATGATGATTTATGTACCACTAATATCTGGATGACTACATTTGTAAACATTGCTACCCGTTTGTCTCTTGATAAACCAGCAAAGCAGCTCACACCCAATCACTGAGCATTGGAGAGAATACAGCTGGACTTCCTGCCAGCCAGGGAAGGAGGAGTTAGAGGAAAAAGTAGGGGATTCAGCCACAGGCAGATGTCCAGGAGGGACCAGAAGAGAGTGCTCTGTAAGCAAAACTGCAAAGTGCAAGTAGCTTTTGGATGCACTGTGGGCAAAAGTTAAATTAGCTTAGAGGGTTAAGAATAGATTAAGAACTTCTCAGTTCTTGTGCTGTGAAGCTTCTTAAAAATGATATAATAGAGTCTCATTTTTTTGTGTGTGTGATAGCCAGGTTAAGAGAGAAACTGAGAAGTAAACACAGTTTTATCAAAATAACATTAACATGCATAGTACTAAGAGCCTTCTCTTTCACAATGGCAAGAAAATGCAGCCTTACTAGGGAAACGGGATACAGAGGGAGGCAACAGAGTTCAAGTCATGCACAGGCCCCACTCCAATTGTTACGGGACCCACTTAAGGAACCAGCAGCCCAGCAGCTTCATATGTGTAGGGGACCTAGAACTAGTTCATGCATGTAGGTCTTCTTGTGGTGTCCTTGACCCCTCCAACTCCCTTGATCCTTTCCCTGACTCTTCCACAAGACTCCTTGAATTATGCCTAATGTTTATCTGTGGGTCTCTGATCTGTTCCTACTATCTGCAGGATGAAGCCCCTCAGAAAGACAGCTATGCTAGCTTCCTGTTTGCCAGGATAGCAGAGTGTTATTAATAGCATCAGGAGTTGGGTCTCTCCCTGGCTCTCAAACTGGGCCAGTCATTGGTTGGCCATTCCCTCAATCTCTGTTCCATCTTATCACAGCACATCTTGTAAGCAGTGTAAATTTGAGTTGAGAGTTTTGTGCATGGTCTGGAAGTCCTGCCTCTCTACAGGACTCGGTATCATCCCCTGCTAGGAGTTTTATTTAGTAAGCATTTTCCTGCTCTTTTTGAGACTAACTCATTTATTTTCCTTCTATCACAGTTTGGCCTTGAGTTGGAAATGTTCCAAGCTCAGCTTAGTGTGTTCTGTGATTAAAGACATTATGTCCCCATTCCAGGCTAGACAGCAAGTTATTTTTATTTTTTAATTATTTTTCTTTATTATTATTATTATTATTATTATTATTATTATTATTATTTATTACAATCTATTCACTTTGTATCCCTGCTGTAGCCCCCTCTCTCATCTCTTCCTGGTCCTACACTTCTTCCTTCTTCTCCCCCTAGGCCACTGCTAGGGGAGGTCCTCCTTCCCTACTATCTGACCCTAGCCTATCAGGTTTCATCAGTACTGTCTGGATTCTCTTTCTCCGTGGCCTAGTATGGCCACCTAGCCAGGAGGTGGTAATCAAAGAGTAGGCAACCGAGTTCATGCTATAGATTACCCTGCCCCCTTTACTAGGGAACCCATATGGACAGCTGCCCATGGCCTACATCTTCTCCAAGCATGGTCCTTGGTTGATTCATCAGTCTCTGCAGGACCATTGTATAGATGTATAAGATATATTTTGATTATGTCTACCTCATCCTTACTCCCTCAACTGTTCTCCCTTCATTCCCAATTTTATGTTCTCCTTTCATAATACTTATTTATTTTAATACACCGAATTCAATTATTTTCCCATAAGCATATGGGTGTGGAATCCAGTGGATCTATATGATCCACTTGGCCATATAAAACATTCCAATCGATGCCTACCCAAGAGCCATCAACTGCACAAAACTCTACAGCTAGGGGTTTGGACCTCATAAGCTCTTCATTTCTCCATGTTAGAGTTTTAACTGGCTCAGTCTTAACATAGGTATTGTATAGTCTTGTGTATGTAACTACTGTTATTTCATAAGTTCATGTGTTCAACAGCCATATCTTGTCTAAAGGACTACATTTCACAGCAATTCTTCACATCTTTCTCTTGCCTTGGTGGATGGGTGTATAGACATCATGTCTGTGACTGAGTATTCTTAGTAAGTCATTCTCAGAACTTTGAACAATAATATCTGTGTTAATCACCATCTACTATAATAAGAAACTTATCTGAGAGAGCTTGGGAAAAGCACAAATCTACAGATATAAACACATATTTAGGAGGCAGTTTGGCAACATGATTATGTTGTCATGTTCTCCCTTTGGGTGTGTGACTTCCATGACTGTAGACTTTGACTGCATTTACACTATCAGGAATAAATATAGCACAGTTTGAGGACTACAGGCATCATTGTCTAGTAGGGCCCTTCTTCTGTACACTGAAGACACAGTGTATCTTCAGAAAGATATCTTAAAACTGGGTTGTAAAATAAGTTCATGCTATGTATTACTACTTGTAAATTGGGACTTTAAACAAAATTATAAATATTCGACCTCATATATGAAAATAGTTGTAATAATTATCAACAATGGGAAGTTTTCTGAAAGGTTTGTGTTATTCCTGGATAAAATTGTAAAAGACTATTTTCCACAGCCTTCTTATGATAAAAGAAGCCACTAAGTCTAAGTTGATTTCTAATTTTTGTTTGTTCTACAAGGAGGCAATATTTTTTAGTTCCATGTTGGATGCTGTGTGACATGGATTTTTCCTTATTTACTATTTCTCATTTTTAACAAATTCTCTCTGTGTGTTTCTCTCTACAATCTCATCTCAATGTAGTACATCTCTCCTTGAATCTCACCATGAGATGATTATTGCATTTTGATCTATTACTATGAAGAGGAAAAAATATTCAAAGTATGGCTAAACACTATCTTTAAGAATTAGAATGAAAAATTGATATTTTTTATGAATATAAGTTGAATACATACTTCAAATATATAACTTTGAATGTGGTCTATAGTACAGTATATAACTGTTACTTAGAAAAAGGATTGTTGGAAAAGCAATGCATTCTATTATGTAACTCCTGCTATTTATAGACTTAGAGAAAATTTTGGGTAAATCAAATGCACGTTTTTAAATTTTTGTTTGATTTTAGTCTCGATACTGATGCAATTTAATAAAGATGCTAAACATTAGTTCATAAGACATGCCAAATTATCTGGCTATTGGAACACACAAACACATTTTTCTTTTCTCACTTCATGGGAAAATGAGGTACACAGAGATATTTGTCAAATAAGTCTTGTTTTTGAACATTCATCTTGCAACTTTACGCTTTTGAAAACATAGAGATTCATTAATCAATGCAGTATCATCTTTTAGTTTTCAACCTTATTTTCCTTACTTCCTTACTTTCATTAACAGGTGAATGAAATTAACCTTCATATTTTTAAATGTTTTATCTATATCTGTGTCATAATCTTGTTTTGTGACAGATTTTCTCAGAGAGACACAAGACACATGCACACACTCACACACACACACACACACACACACACATACAGACCCACATAGGGAATTGATGATCATCCTACCAATGTACAGAAACAACCAAAGTCTGACATGGTGAGTGAATGGGTTTAACTAGGGTTATTTACAGAAATAATGAGTGAGAAAATTCTTGCATCACTGAAGTCCAATCCAGACTGTATGACAGAAAAGTAAGAGGTTGAGACTACATGAAAGAAGAAGTTTATTCAGATTATGCTTTAGAGGTAATATTTGTTACCCTGGTTCTGTCTCGTATTCAATTCTGTTTCCTGTCTGCCTTAAGGTGGGCTGCTTTGCTCTGCCTTGTCCTCTGTGCTGTACAGCTTTGCAACAGCCCCAAAGCACTGTAACCAGCCAACTATATACTCACATATCTGACTTCATGGGCCAAAATAAAATTTCACATTTTAAGTTTATTTGCTCCGGTATTTATCAAAGAAAAAGAAAAGCACCATGCTTTCATTGCAAGGTCCCATTTCAGTAAGCTGTACTGCCTATTTTCAAATGTCAACTAGCTAGTTTTATTAATAAAATTAAAGGCAAAATAATCAAGTGTTTTGGGGGTTTCATTAAATAAGCTAAATTGTGTTGGTTTCAAAAGAATCATTTAAAAGTGTAAATAGTGATTCTCAGCCTTCCAAATGCTGTGACCCTTTAACACAGTTTTTCATGTTGTAGTGACTCAACAGCACAATTGATAAAACTGACCAGATTATAGATGGTTAATGAACCACTGTGTGGTTGCTGGGAATTGAACTCAGGACCTTTGGAAAGAACATCCAGTGCTCTTAACTTCTAAGCTGTCTCTCCATCTCACTTTTTAATTATTTTATCTATCTATCTATCTATCTATCTATCTATCTATCTATCTATCTATCTATCTATTTATATTCCTCTTTTCTCCCTACTCCACTTCAATCCCTTCCAACACCTCAACAACAAGTAGTAGGATAGAGAAAGGGTTAGTGGGATAGAGAGCACAGTTCTCTTTATTAGCTGCTTCCTGCTGGTTAGGGTCGTCAGATTCCTTAAAGCCAATTCAATCCTTGTTTTAGGACATCTCCAAATTTTTCTACAACTGCAACAACAGGAGCCTAATTGGAGAAAGAGCTCAGCCTTGTTCTTTCTCAGCTCGTCCACACTCTCTGGGCTCTGATATTTAGTCTCTCTCCAGAGTCCTCGGATTTAAACTATCTGCACCTGCCAATGAGCTCCCCTCAGAGCCTTCATGAAGCTCTGCTGTGTGCTGCTGTGGATAATCTGAATCAGTCCCACATCTCACACCTGGGACCAAAACAAAAACAAGTTAACATCCACAACATTTACCCCCTTTCTGGTTCAAAGAGGAGGCAGGCTTTTCTTTTAATAGAAACAAAACCTGCTGTTGCTTTCTTAGAAAGGAAATAATCAAGGAACCAAAACCTTTTGGATCAATAATTTCTTTTATAACCTGATGACTCTCAGCTGCTCTGGTCTAGATAGACTCATACTTTTTGCTGTTGAGCTTTGAAGAAGGTCTCTAAAGGCAAAAAGTTACCCTGACATTCTTGCAGAGAATCCAGTGCTACCAGAAATAGCTCATTGCTTTTCTGGCAGAAGCCACCATATTTCCCAAAGTTAAAGCACTGGCCATGTTAAGCTATGAGGCTGTGTTGAGCATTTAGATATCTAAAGTTTTTGGTGGGTACTGGAAAAGCTAATGGGGTTAATCTCTTAACCTGAGGCCTCTCCTCTGGCCAATCAGTTTGCTCAAGATTAACCTTTTTTTCTTGAAACAGGCTTTTTGCCTTCAATCCTTTCCACCTGTACAACTTTCTGCTCCTCCCAGCTCCCCAGCCTGCTCAAAGGCAGTGAGAACTTGCCACAGAAAGGGCAGGGCATGGAGCAGGGATGAGCAGCAATTGAGCAGGTCCTTAGCTACCAGGTATTCTCCCTTTACCAATGTCGCTTTTTTCTTTCCAAATATTTCAACCTCGACCTGCAAATGTTCTAGTTGCAGTAGCTGACTTTGCAATCCTTTCTGCTTATTCAGCCATTCTCCTAACCTTTTTAAAAATGGAACGCAGGAAGACAATAAAAGAAAAACAGATACTCCACTCTGGGAATAAAGTGGGAATGAAACCAGTGGTAGCAGCCACAGTAAACCTTATGCTCATATCCTGAAATGCTATATTCATCTCTCCGTAACCTACTGTCTCTTTTACAGCATTACTCATTATTTTAAGCCTGAAATGTAGGTGCTATTTGTTGGCGTTGGTCTGTAAAAAACTCATTTATTGACGTTTCTTTTATCTTTCTCTACTTTATAATTATTATTTTGCTACTGTTATCAATCGTAATGTAAATATCTGGTATGCAGAATATCTGATATGTGAGTCCCAGGTTGAGAAACCCTGGTAAAGCCACAGCAAGAATATGTAATCTACCGAGACTTAAAAAGTATCGTAAGTTATTCCAAAAGTATTTGAGATATTTACGTAGTAAGCTTTTAAATAAATAGAAAACATCTACAACTCAAAACTGTTAACATGCATTCATTACATTATTAAAAATAGAGAGACCAGAAACTTGGGGATGGCTCAGCATATAAAAGTACTTGGTGTGCAAGCAAGCCAACCGGAGTTTAAATTGTCAGGGTAAATATAAAGCTACAAATGGGTAATACCAGTATTTCTAGAGGAAGAATAGGTGTTGGAGGCAGAAGAATCCCTGGAAACTCTAGAGAAAGATAGCCTGGCATACACAGCATCAAAGCATGAGAGCCTGACTAACCACAGGTTATCATCTAAACTTCCCAAATGTGCTGTGGAGCAGGAATGCCTAGCTCATATGTAAAAGTACACAGGCACACAAATGTAGAGATCAGTATTTATCACTCTAAGCTAACAACATTTTCATTACTGTTAACTGTGCAAAACATGAAATTCTTGTGAATATATATTTCCAGTAACACAAAAATAAATAATGTTTCATGTGATTTGATATTTTACTGCAAGAATTCTATTTTTGCTAAGAACAAGGAAACTGGTCCTTTGTAGTTGTGGAACATATTTTTAAAAGTGGAATATTTTCAAATATTCTTTGATTAAAATATTGAGAGTATTTTACAGTCACTTAAAAACAAAAACAATATGTATAGTCATGTTTCAATAAACTTCAAATTTAAGTATTTATTAATATAAGAAGAAGAAAAAATTAATAATTGCATGATCAAACTTTTACTGATTTTCATGGAGTATTTTAGAACTGACATTTAGCTGCCAGTATCTCCACTATATGACATTATTTTGTATTTTGTTGAAACCCAAAAACAGTGTGATTCTAGACTGGTGAAACCTCTCTGGACTTCATATTGACTGCAGTATAAATTGTTTCCATACCCAATAGCCACCATTTTCTTAGATTTGAGATTTCTTAACAATGTTTCTATAGGTTCTAAAAGTGATGAGATAATTCATCTTTTCATTTCCAAGTTCACGTATTAAACACCTGATGGGGAAATTGCACAATGATGTTCAATAGTTACACATCACAAAGAAACATATGATCAATATATGACCCATGTTCAGTGAAACTAAGTTCTTGGTGTCATATCCTTAGACTGAAATAGAGACACACAAAACTTGCAAAGTAGCATGGCTGCTTTACACAAAACCACAGCGATAGTTCAGAAAAAAATACTTTGCAAGCAAACAGCAGGTTATATTTAGAAATAAACTACTCAAGGGCTCCAATTATTGTTTGGGGCTTCTTTGCATAAAGTCCAGGAGAAGAAAATAGTTGATAGGGTGGAGAGCAAGGATGGTTCCCTATTGATTGACAGGCTTGGCTTACATAAAATTTTCTCCACTGCCCATGTGTTTCTCACATGTCTCGTATTCATACACAGTTCTGTATAAGCATAAGACAATAAGTAAGGGCTTTTTCTAATAGTTCATATTAACAACTCAATGGGTCTTATTGCTCATGCACTCAAACTAGTCCAGGTGGGATCAACCTCTTACTTTACTAACATAAGTATGTTCTGAAACAGGTTTGAATAGAAATCTTGAATGAAAAGAGAATATTAGATGTTTGTTAGGGGTGGAAAAAGTTGTTTCATTGTTTGGGGTGTGGTGTACATGACACTTAGTTCAAATGCTGGTTGTAGGTGCATTGTTTGCAAAGAAAATTGGATGCAGAGTAAAAACTGGTAAAAGTTCAAGCTTGTAATGTGCATTGTTTGAAAAATACTGTGTTTATAGCTTGGGAGTTCCAGTAGATTTTTGTTTCCTATGTTTCTCTTCCATAATTCCTCTGAGAAGTATAGTTAGTACTGTCTTTTATTTTTGTATTGGGAAAACGCCAAATTGAGAATTCAAATCCATTAAAATAGAGTACTTGCTGCCAAGCTGTATGACCTAAATTCTATCTCTGGGACCCAAATGGTAGAAGAAATGGAGCAACTCCTCGAAGTTGTATTCTTACCTCCACATGTGCGCAATGGAATGTTCTCATCTCCAAATAGATAGACAGACAGAAAGACAGACAGATAAATAGACAAGTTCCATCTCGTTCTCATCACTTGATATCTTTTTATACTAGAGTTTGCTTTTTCCTTACTAAAAATGTAAGCACCACCAGTTAAAAATCTTTTAAAAATTTTCTCACCACTTTGAACTCAGCATATATTCAGAGCAACACCAGGAGCAAAGGAAAATCCAGTTATGCTTGGCTAAATATAACAACTTCGATTGTGATATTCATAGACCACAGCAACATTGTTTCAGCTTGAGCAAGCATGCAATATATATATATTTTATATTATATATAATATAGATATAAAATAGGTATGCAAATCTCTCTGTATATAATCTCTCTATATATATAAATAGCAACAATTTTCAAAGGCAAGTCTATTTAGGAAATGAATTAATTGTGAAAAGTGCAATAACATAATCAAGTGATTGTTAACTGCAAATCATTTAACCCCTGAGTCAATTTTCCTATGACTTTTGACATTTTCCTCAATCTGTTCTGTGTTGCTCCTGTTTCTGTAGGTTGTTGTCAACTAAATTTATTTCAGTACACAGAAGAGAAACCTATTTAAATGGGAATTATTTATTTATTAATTATTGTTTAAGATATTATCAAACAAGCCTGTAGTCCCAGCAGTCAGGGAGGCAGAAGCAGACAGAGCTCTCTGAGTTTGAGACCAGCTGGTATACAAAGAGAGTCTAGGACAGCCAAGGCTACATACAAAGAAAAATCCTGTCTCAAATCAAAACCAATAATCATCTGTACATTAATGATCAGGTGGTTAAGCTGAGGAGTTTTGAGGCAGTTGACTAGAAATAATTACCATATCATGTAGGCTTAGATTTTTCACCACACCTAATTTATTTAGGGATCTTAAGCACCTTTACTTCCCTTCTCCCTACCTCCCAGCAACCTTAAGTAGGAGATTATTAGAAAAAGGCCTCTAGTCCTCTTTTATCCACTTCCTGCTGATTAGGGTTGATAGACCCTTAGGGGATTAACCAGACTCAGTCTTCAAGATACTAGGAGTCCTGTCTAAAGGCCAACAGGAAGCAGCAAAAGCCACACGACTCAGTTGGAGAAGCTCTCTGGAACATTTTTCTCTGTGAAGTCAAGTGGTGTCGAAGCAGGAAGGTCAATGTAGAAATGTCATCCAAAAAGTGATGCATCTGTGCATGGGCCTCTATTTATGTCCTCTCCTCAAAGTCCACCCACGATGTTCTCACCCGACTAAAGTCACACCCCTCACGTGTGAGGGGCCACAGCAAAACCTCCCGTGCCCTCTCACAAGCCAACCTGGGCCAAACATCATGTGTACAGCTTATAGCAAAATATTACATGAGAAAACTCAGTCTTCAAGGAAACCAGAAATTTCCATTTCAATGATATATGATAAATCATATCCACTCCGTGGCTTTCACTGATCTCACTGTCTTTCCTCTTTTTTTGACTCATTTCATCTCCACATTTAATCTCTCCCAAGTGCTGCTGTTTGTCTCTGAAAATCAGTAAATTAATTAATTACTATTGGTTCTTTGACAGTTTCATATATTTTCGTCATATTCACCCATCAACTATTTTCAATCCCATTCCCCTCCACCCCACAACCACAAACAACTTTTTTTTTTTTTTTCCAAATCAAAATGTGATGTCCAGATCTTTCAGTCTTTTAGGTCAACTTGGAAAAATATTGTTTTTTTTTGTTTGTTTGTTTGTTTGTTTTGTCTCTTCTCAAGTGTGGGAACTTACTGACACTTGTTTAGTCTCAGTGTTCCACCATTTATTTCAGGGGTGCAAAGGAAGAGTCCATCCAGGGCAGTAACTTCTTGGACCTGGATGTTAAAATACAGCATGATTTTGTGTGTGGATATGTGTGTGTTAGTGAGTGAGAGGAAGAAAGAAAAAGAAAGGGAGGAAGTCTTATACATTTAAGACTTATATGAAAGTAAGGGGATAGAGAAAAACCTGGAGGGGATAGGAACTCCATAAGGAGAGCAACAGAACCAAAAAATCTGGGTCCAAGGGTCTTTTCTGAGACTGATACTCCAACCAAGGAATCATGCATGGAGATAGCCTGGAACCCTTGCACAGTTGTAAACCATGGCAGCATAGTCTCCAAGTGGGTTCCCTAGTGATGAGAACAAGGACTGTCTCTGACATGAACTGAATGGCCTGCTCTTGATCACCTCCCCCTCAGGGCAGTGCAGCCTTACCTGGCCACAGAGGAAGACAATGCAGCTACTCCTGATGAGACCTGATAGGATAGTGTCAGAGGAAAGGGGAGGAGAACCTCCCCTATCAGTGGACTTGGGGAGGGACATAGGAGGAGATTAGAGAGGGAGGGTAGGATTGAGAGGGGATGAGAGAGGGGGCTACAGATGGAATAAAAAGTGAATAAACTGTAATTAATAAAAATAATTTTTAAATAAAAAAGAAAAGAAAAGCTATCATTTTTATTCCACATATGGTCTTTAGAAAAACAATTGGTGTAGGAAAACCTTTTCTTTCTTACATTGTTTCTTACATTGCTACTGCCAGTACTCTGGAAAGCATCATCTCATTATTTTGTCAGGTGTGTATATTCAAGTTTTCCCAGTGGCTCTGTTGTGTACAGATTATTTTTAAACAAAACTATCTGCACTTTTCTTGGATGGAAACAGTGAAAATATTTTACAATTATCTTTTTCTAAACATCTATTTGATGTGGAATGACATCTAAGAGATGTGTAAATCTTAAAGGCCAGGTACAGGGTATATATGTTTATCATAAAAGAAGGAATTATTATTTTTAAATGTTTCATATTTATTTATTTATTTGTTTATTTATTTATACTTTATTCATTTTGTATCACACCTATAGCACCCTCCTTCATGCCCTTCCAATCCCATCCCCCCTCATACTTTACCTCCTATGCCCCTCCCCCAGTCCACTGATAGGGGAGATCATCCTCTCCTTCCATCTGACCCTAGCCTATCAGGTCTCATCAGGACTGGCTGCGTTGTCTTCCTCTGTGGCCTGGTAAGACTGCTTCCCCCGTCTGGGGGAAGTGATCAAAGAGCCAGTCACTGAGTGCATGTCAGAGACAGCCCCTGCTCCCCTTACTAGGGTACCCCGTTGGAGACTGAGCTGCCATGGGCTACATCTGCTCGGGGGTTCTAGATAATCTCCATGCATGGTTCTTGGTTGGAGTATCAGTCTCATAAAAGACTCCTGAGCCCATATTTTTTGGTTCTTTTGTTCTTGTGGAGCTCCTGTCCCTTCCAGGTCTTTCTGTCGCCCCTTTCTTTGATAAGATTCCTTGTACTCTGCCCAAAGTTATTAAAGTGTTTATTTAAAAGATCATTACAGCCAAAGGCAGTGCAGGACTGCTGTAAGCACTGCTTTCTAGACCTGACAGGACACACAAGAACTCATGGCAGCAGAGGCTGCACACACAAAACATGCACACAGCTAACAAACCTAATTCCAGTATGGATGGGTAAAGTTTCATGAAGCCTTCTCCTTGCTCAAGAGCTATTGGCAATTGATGGCTGCTTGAGGGGGGAGATGACTGGTCATCTTCAGTAGCTAACTCCTTGACAGGCTGTTTGCCCATGGTCCAGTTCTATGATCCTAAGTATACACTGGTAGAGAACGAAAAAAACGGAATTATATTGAGGGTGTAGTTTGAGGGGAAGAATCAAATATATAATGAACAAAATACATTATGTATATATTTGAAATTCTGAAAAAATAAATAAAAATAAATTAACTAATATACTATATATATATATATAATTATCAATTTATAAGCCCTCTAGTGTTTTTCTGTACCATCTACCACAGAGATTTAATGTATAATATTCATTTTTTTACATCAGAGTATTCAGAAATATTCCCTATGCAGGTTGTAGTATTAGCTAACAGGTTTTTCCAATTAAGGCAAGCTAAATGTAATATATATTCAATTTTCTCCTTTCCCACTAGCACCAAGATATAAATATATCTAGTCATGTCCTCATACTTATGATTCTTAATCAGTTTTGTAGCAATGTGATACTGTACCAAGATTAATGCAAATGTCTAATTCCCTAGGTGGTGCTGGTTAAGTTGAAGTAATCATGTGGAGGAAACAAATGCTCTGCTATGATATTTGGTTAGTTCAGATGGAAAGCAGCCCTGAGCAGATTAACATTTTAATACACGATACATTTTAAGAACATGTAAAAACCATTAAAGATATCTGACTAAAGGCTAGAACATGCAATGAAATTATGATACTTGGTACTACAACAATACTTGGGTAAGAAATTTTTCTTCACCATGAATTACAGGATAAAATATTATTAGCAGTTGCGATGAGCAGTTACATTTGAATTCATGGATACAAAATGCACTTACTTCTTTTTTATTTTTTGGGGGCTCAAAACAGTGTCTGTAAAATAATTGCTGCCCATCATATTTGGGAGGTGATTTTAATTCTATCAACTGTCTTTAGACTATCTTAGTAAAAGAGAATTTCTCAAGCACTATAATAACAAAATAAGTCAGGTATTTTATAATAATAGAGCATCTACTGGCATATACAGGACATTTCCTCATGTAGGTAATTGTATTTTATTTTTTTAGTATTTTCTGTTCCTTACTTGTCAATTTAGTAACTAAAAGCATTTGAAAGCTAATAAACAACAAATTGTATCATCCTTAACAAACGTGTATGTATATATTCAACCCCATTATATATTTCATAGTTGTATATCTTAAAAGACAAAACCTGGAGCTTCGGAAGCATATTATACTTTATGTGTGTTATTTAGATCATGTGCATATAACTTACATGGATGAGAGAAAAAGCTACAACTTTTTATAGTGCTTTTAGGAACTCACAGTGAATAATGATTTCATTATTGAAAAAAACCTAGCTTCATTTCCCACTTATTTCATAAGATTCCCTGCACTCTGCCCAAAGTTTGGCTATGAATCTTAGCATTTGTTTCAAAATGGGGCTGGGAAGAATCAAAGGTCTTCTGTGGTAGACTCCTGTTCTGTTGCCTGTTTTCTCCTTCTTCTGATGTCCATTCCCTTTGCCTTTCTGAATAAGGATTAATCATCTTACCCAGGGTCGTCCTTCTTGCTTAGCTTCTTTATCTGTACAGATTTTGGTATGTTTATCCTATATTATATGTCTAATATCCACTTACAAGTGAGTATATACCATGTGTGTCTTTCTGCCTCTGGGATAGCTTCACAAGAAGAGCAACCAAACCAAAATTTCTGGGCACAGGGATCTTTTCTGAGACTGATTCTCCCAACCGTTCATGGTGATAACCTAGAATCCCTGAACAGATGTAGCCGTGGCAACTCAGTTTCCAACTGGGTACCCTAGTAAGGGGAACAGGGGCTATCTCTGACATGAACTCAGTGACTGGCTCTTTTTTTGGGGGGGAGGACTATTTTTTAAAATTTTTATTTGTTTAATATTAGTTACAGTTTGTTAACTTTGTATCCCTTCTGTATCCCACTCCCTCTTTCCCTCCCAATCCCACAGTCAGTCCCACCCTCATCTCCTCCCTACCCCTTTCCAAGTCCACTGATAGGGGAGAACCTCCTCCCCTTTCACCTGATACTGGTTTATGAGGTATCTTCAGGACTGGCTGCAAAGTCCTCCATTTGTGGCCTAGCATGGATGCTCCTCCCTTGGGACAAGGGGGAGGTGAATGGCTCTTTGATCACCTCCCCCTGAGAGGGAAGCAGCCTTATTAGGCCACAGAGGAAGACAATGCAGGCAGTCCTGATGAGATCTGTTAGGTGAGGGTCAGATGTAAGGAGAGGAATACCTCCCCTATCAGTGGACTGGGGGAGGAGCAGAGGAGGAGAAGAGGGAGGGAGAGTGGGATTAGGAGGTGATGAGGGGGAAGCTACAGCTTGGATATACAATGAATAAATTGTAATTAGTAAAAAAATAAAAGAAGTTAAGTGACTTGTCAGTCTTAAAATAACTTATAAGATAGGGCTGGGAAGATGACTCATTGGTGAAGAGGACTGGATGATTTTACAGAGTCCCTGGATCACATATCCAGCACCCACAGCAGCTGACAATGGTCTCAAACTCCAGTTCCAGGGGATCCAATGCCATCTTCTGGCCTCTGTTAGCATGGAACACTTGTGTGGTGAAACGATATAAATGGTGATAAAACTCCCATACCTCTGAAGTAAAAAATGTTTAAAGTCTGATGTGGTGGAGAGACAAATTTTAAATCCACATTCTTTGATGACAGAACTTATACACTTAAAAAAATTACAATGTTAAAATTGTGGGTTGCAGCATAAATCAACTTATATTTAATCTTTAAATTTTTCTATAAAGCAGTTGGTATTTCTAATTCAAAGATGAAGAAATGAATAATTTGGTGGCCTAAATCAATGTCTTAAGTAAAAATATGGTTTATAGTAAAAAAATTTTACTTTCTTGATTCAGCTATTAATGAAGCAGGGAAAAAAAACAACAACTCAAGTTTATTTTATGTACAATATTTTTTCTATTTTAGTTTGAATTAAAAATTTCTGTCCAATATAATAGAGCTACTATGGTTACATAAACATTATTTGAAAAGGCCCTTATATTACCAGACTGAGGTTAGGAGACCAAAATCGAATTAATTTTGGTTATTGGTTTTAGGTTGGTATTTTTGAAGTTAATAATCATGAGAGACAGACTTTGATCTTTGCTGATAATTATATCATGAGACTGTCATTTAATTTCCTGGAGAATATAAAGAATAATAAAAGTTAATAACATTATAGGCGGATTTATAGTAGCCACCATTTTAGAAACTTTGCGTATGTGATTTCACTTAATGGTCACAATAACATTTGCATTGCATCATAATTATCATTGTTCCCATTTTATAGATGAATGAAGAAATAAAATCTGAAGATTAAAAATACTTATAGGTATATTTTCTTTAATGACCTTCCTTGCATTTTTTTTTGCCACTGCAAAACATAGGAAGAAAAGAGCCACTCAAGATTTTATTATAAGACTCAACACTAAGTTTTACGCAAAGTGTCACAGCATACTTATTTCATCTCATTTCAAGTGTAATGTGTATTTTTTTTTCATTTACGAGATCATGGGGTTTTCGCTGTGTTAAAAATTTTCATATTTATACAAATATGTACTTGATGAAATTATCCAAATTTGTTGTTTTGATGTGACAAAAATAATATTATTAATATAATATTTGAGAAACATTTGTCACTTGTAAATAGCAATTAAATTGTTTCACAAATTGGGTTTATAAATTATTCTGTTTGAGTGATACACAGGTTGTTAGATTCAACACTTTACTTAGTAGTAAAATTAAGTTCCCCCAATTTCAGATTTAGAAGTACATGCACATACACAAATATTCATGTACAAATATATGTATACAGATACATAAAGATACAGATATAAATACAGATATATGTATGCATATAACACCAATTAATGAACGAAGTGGCCATGGCTTGAAAGAGAGCAAAGAAAAGTATATGGAATCAGTTGAAGGGAGGAAAGGGAAAGGGGAAATGTCTGTAATCTCAAAAAAAAAAAAAAAACAAAAACAAAAACAAAAAAAACAAATAAATACTTTTTTACAAAGAAGTTTATTTTATTATGACCATGTTCCATTTCAGTATGCTCTGAGTTTTCAAATCTTTATAAATGGTTCTCTTGAGTGCTAGGAAGAAGAAATGATTTATTAATCTAAAGTGGAGACAATTATGTTTCTCAATTCATCATTTTTATTTGGTAACATTTAAAACTGGCTTTACATAGAGAGACTCCTTTAAAATTGATTGTGCTCAGTAACCACATTTCTTTTTTTTTTCTTTTTTTCTTTTTTATTTTATTTTATTTTTTTATTAATTACACTTTATTCATTTTGTATCCCCCCATAAGCCCCTCCCTCCTCCACTCCCGATCCCACCCTCCCTCCCCTTTCTGCATGCATGCCACTCCCCAAGTCCACTGATAGGGAAGGTTCTCCTCTCTTTTCTGATCTTAGTCTATCAGTTCTCATCAAAAGTGGCTGCATTGTCCTCTACTGTGGCCTGATAAGGTTGCTCTACCCTCAGGGAGAGGTGATCAATGAGCAGGCCAATCAAATTATGTCAGAGGCAGTCCCTCTTCCCATTACTATGTAACCCACTTGCACACTGAACTGCCATGGGATACATCTGTGCAGGGGTTCTAGGTTATCTCCACGAATAGTCCTTGGTTGGAGTATGAGTCTCTGGGAAGTTCCCTGTGTTCAAATTATCTTGTTCTGTTGCTCTCCTTGTGAGTTCCCGTCCCCTCCAGCTCTTACTATTTCCCACTTCTTACATAAAATTCCATTCACTCTGCCCATCAGTTGTCCATCAGGCTCTGCATCTGCTTTGACAGTCTATACTGCAGAGGCTTTCAGAGGCCCTCTGTGGCAGGTTCCAAGGTTGTTTCCTATTTTCTTTTTCTTCTGATGTCCATTCTCTTTGTCTTTCAGGATGGGGATTGAACATTTTAGTTAGGGTCCTCTCTTTTGCTTAGTTTGTTTAGATGTACAGATTTTAGTGGATTTATTCTATGTTGTATGTTTATATGAGTGAGTATATACCATGTGTTTCTTTTTGCTTCTGGGACAACTCACTCAGGATGATCCTTTCCAGGTCCCACCATTTACCTGCAAATTTCATGATTTCCTTATTTTTCATCGCTAAGTAATACTCCATTGTATAAATGTACCACAGTTTCTGCATCCATTCTTCAGTTGAGGGGCATCTGGGCTGTTTCCAGCTTCTGGCTATTACAAATAAAGCTGCTACAAACATGGTTGAGCAAATGTCCTTTTTGTGTACTTGAGCCTGTTTTGGGTATATGCCTAGGAGTGGTATGGCTGGATCTTGAGGAAGCACTATTCCTAGTTGTCTGAGAAAGCGCCAGATTGAGAGATGGCTCAGAGGTTAAGAGCACTGGCTGTTCTTCCAAAGGTCCTGAGGTCAATTCCCAGGAACCACATGGTGGCTCCCAACCATCTATAATGAGACCTGGTGCCCTCTTCTGGCCTGCAGGCCCACATGCAGGCAGGTAGAATACTGCATACATAGTAAGTAACCACATTTCTTAACACAATATTCTAGGAGTTCTTTGGATTTGGTTGTCATATTGTATGCTTAAACCTTAAAAGTTTTGTTTCTTAGGAAACTTCGTTTAGAATCATAACCTTTCTCTTATGAGAAGAAATATCATAAAATAAAATTATAGTTAGCATAGGGTAAACATCAGAAATATCTGTATATGGCAATTTAAATTTAGTTGCACTGATACCTTTTCTGAATTCTAATGACAATCTTGAAGTTTTCTGAGGTTATGTTCTAAAGTAACACATTATTTCTAAGCAAATTGTTTTTTTTTTCTTTTTCATCTATATATGCCTTATCAGCAACATATGGGCTTTAAAACTTTTCTTGGAATATTTTTTTACTGTTTCTGTTCTTGACATTAATTTCACATTTTCTGCTTTTTTTCCCTTTTACAATGGTTTTCTGCTTTCATTTCTATTACAGAATACATTGGAATTTTAAAGTCAAGTTGGTACACATGCCATTTACTTCCTTATTTTTCCAAGCTTTTCTTGATATTTATGCAATTTTCTGTTTTAGTTCTTAAACAAAATACAAAGTAACGTGACTCTTCAGTTTATACTTACTCACGTTTTTGCAAAATAGAAATACTAGTCTAGAGCTACATGCTATGATAGGAATTTGACTGTAATTGTAGAAACCAACCTTGTGCTCCACTCTAGTAAGTACTTTTCCTTCAACTTATTACCCTGCAGTTTAGGTATCTTTGAATAGTTTAAAATAGGACTCTTTGAAAGATTTTAAAATAAATGAAATAAGACATTATTTTCTTTTTTGGTACCCATCCATCCAGTTATCCATCCATCCATCCTTCCATCCATCTATTCACCTATTCTTCCATCCATCTATTCATTCGTCTATTTAGTAAGTTATTTCTGAGAAAAAGTTCAGTGTAGTAGCCGAGATTAGACTCCAATTTGCTATGAAATAGGGGATAATCTTGAAGTTCTAATCCTCTCCTCACCTCCTGAGTGTTGGGATTGTACATGCGCATTTCCACATTAGTTATCTACCCTACTGTTAACTGAACCCTGGACTTTTTACCTGCTAGGCAAACACACTACCGCTATGTTACGTACCTAGACCAAATGTATCAAATCTGGTCATATACACACAAAATTCTATTTTTTTCTATTTATGTCATGGTTTGAACATTAAAGTATTTCTATTATTTTTTAAATTTATTTATTTTTTATTCACTTTACTTGTTGGTTTACATGTCCCCTCCCCTGCCAATAGCACCCTCCCTTTCTTCACCCTCCTCCTAGCCTATTCCTCAGAAAAGCGAGCTCCCTTCCCATCCACCCAGGCTCATCAAGTTGCATCAGGACTAAACATGTTCTCTTCCCCTGTGGCCTGGTAAGGCAGTCTTGCCAGGAAAAGTGATCAAAAAGCTTTCAAATGAATCCTTTTCTGATGCAATCCCCAATTCCCTTACTAGGGAACACACATGAAGCCTAAGCTGTCCATCTACTACATCTTTGTAGGGGCCTAGGTCCAGTCCACGCATGGTCCTTCATGTTTCAGTTTCCGCAGACCCCTCTAGACCCTGGTTAGTTGACCATGGTGGTATTCTGTAGAGCTCCTGTCATGTCCAGGTTCTTCTTCTCTTTCCTCCCACTTTTCCTCCAGACTTCTTAAGCATTGCCCAATGCTCAGCTGTGAACCTCAGCGTCTGTTTTGAGGTACTGCTGGGTAGAATCTCTCAGAAGACAACTCTGTCAGGCTCCTGTCTGCAAGTTAGCAGAGTATCTTTCATAGTTGACACTCTCCCAGAGAGTGGGGTTATCTCTGTGACAATCTGGAAAACTAAGTCAGGGTAGGCTCCTGGGAGGATATAAGGGGCACTCAAGTAGAGACTCCTAGTAGCAGAGGCCATAAATACTGAAGAGGACACCCTCTAACTAGACTAGCCTCCTAGTAGAGGAAGGGAAACTCCAATCCTCCCACAAAAATTTCAACCCCAAATTTACCCTGCCTACAAGATGTCCAGGGATAAAGATAGAGCAGATGGAGCAGAAGTTTGGTGAATACTTAACCAATGCCAACAAAAGAGTTACCCTATGGGAGAGTGACAACCCATGAAACTATTTATTTTCTTTTGGTACATAACCAAATGAGTTTGGTAAACTGTTAGCCAACTGCTCTTGTTTGGCATATATGCATAAACATACTTATAAACATATATGTGTGAGTGTGTATGTATGTATATATATATGTATGTACATACATATTACATGTTATGGCCATATATATGCACATAAATACATATTATGTACATATATACCAATATTTTTGCTAGGCTGTATGTAATGAAGAACTGAATTCCCTACATGTCCAATATTTTTTCAACACTAAAGTTTTTCAGATTGTCGGAAATATTTCTACTGTGTTTTCCAATACAATTATATAAGTTTAGTCTCCCATCAGCAGCGTATAAAATTTATAGACACTCTAAGTATATCAACATTTGATGATATCAGTCCCTTTAATAACTTTTTTTTATTTCTGTGTTACAATTACTAATTGTAAATAGTTTTATTCCAAGGTTTGTTTTCCTTATAAAAAAAAAACAAAATTACTGCCAATATTTTCATGATACCACTGTACACTTACGGTTATCACGTTATGATGGTCACCGTTGTTGTCCATAGGCATATGATATTATAGGAAATACTGGGTAATATTATTCTTTGCCCTCTCCTGTGGAAGCTTGTATTACATGACTTGGTACCATGGAAGATAAACTTCAGGTAGGAGACATCAAATCTGTTCTAGTTCAGGGACCTCTGGGTCGTGTGTCTGAATTGCACGGTATCTTCAGCAATAGTGACTTCTCTTCCACCTCTTTGGTAACCAATAGCTAATCGAAGTTCACACCTGCTTAACAAGAGGGGAATCTTGCCCAGCAGTGGAAATCTAGGCAATTACGTAGCACTAGTGTAGTCACGGATCATAAAAGATAATCTACAACCAACACTTGTGCTTAACCAGAACAATCCCTAACTAAATTTAAATGTCTGTCCTTATGCTCACAGATGAGTATAGTTGCCATGCCTCGTGAAAGAAACTTTTCTTTGCTACAGGCAAAGACCATCACAGAAAAATACAACCTACGAGTTGTGACATTATGTTCCAAGAAATACTTCTATAGTACAACTTCCACATTTGAAGCTCAGTTATTTTTGCAGAAGAAAGGGTGAAAAGATGGTAATAGGAAGAAGATCATTGAGTTTGCTGAGTGAGATCATGTCTCCTAGGACTTTAAGAAACTACACCCACGAAGTCTCACCAACATGATTGGGTAAACAAAAGCTGAGCATGGACAAACAGATGAACAAATATAACAGACATGTTAAGGTTGATAGAAGAAAGTCCAGGAGGTCTCAGTTCTCTACAAAGAACTACAAGCAGCTAATGGGTGCTGAGAGTGGGAGAAATTGTCTTCCCAGGGAAGAGCATGCCAATTGGTTATATGACACCAAGCAGTTAGCATGGAAAGCATAATACAAGTAACATTATATAGACTGAGACAGTTTTTTTTATATTGCATAAATATATGTATATATGTTTACATATATGCATGAAACAATTCATCAAAAAGGAGGTCATGAATTTAAAAGAAAGTAAGAAGTATTTGGGAGCAATTTAAGAAAATAAAAGGAAAGGGGGTGATTCAATTAAATTATAATCTAAAAAATAAAATAGTTTTTAACGGATTTATTTATTTATATATATGTGTGTATGTACACATGCCTACTCACATACATGTGCCTTTCTGTGTACAGATACCATAAGATGCAATTTGATTTTTTTAATTTATAGATATTTGTTGGACACTTGGCATGGGTTGGGATCCAAAAATATTCTTATTCAGCAAGTACTCTTAACCAAAGAGATGTGTGCCTGGCCCCAGAATTAATTTTTTTAATAGCTTCTCAGAAATATTACTCACATCATTTCAAATACCTACAAATTATTTTTCAATCTTAACAGTTTTTACCTCAATTCACAAGTGAAAAAACCTGGCAAGGAAGTTTATCTGTAGGCTCATATGACCTATATGTTGATTTATGATATGCTTTCAATAAAATAAAGCTTCTTACTTAAGAATTTAGATATAATCACCCTTGACCATGTTAAAGCACTGCAAATAACAAACTACAGGAGTTATTGTTTCAGCAGTTTTTATGCTTTTATATTTTTATTTATTTCTTATGTATAATTTTAAACAGAGTTTTATATTTATTTTTATTACTTTCAATGATGTGTCTGCATGTGAAGATGCATGCCAGTGACCATGGATGCCAGAGAGAGACCTAACATTTATTCACCTGGAGCTGCAATTACACATGGTAGTGAGCAGGCCAATAAGCTGAGAACTGACCCCAAATCCTCTGTAAGAACAGTAGATGCTGTTAATACTGAGCCATCTGTACAGCCCTCTTAGTCATGGTATTTCTTACCGATAAGGTCTTTCCCTAACTACCCAGCCATTAGTAAACAAAACACAAATGTTTTTATGTTGTTTCGTATTTCTAGAGCCCACAGCCAATAAAAGCAGGCTGATTCTATATATAAAAAAGAAGGAACATTAAATATTTGGCTTCTGGGAATGGAGTCTAGCCATGCTTAATAACCTAAAAATACAACAGTGAATTTAATATTTCCCAATGGGTAGAGATCAGAAAAACCTTGTCAAATAATATATATATATATATATATATATATATATATATATATATATATATATATATATATATCTTCCTTTTAGCATACAGTATTGATTGAAATATGGAGACTAATAACAGTACTAGAAGTAGGTCAGAGTAATTATATATATACATACATGTATCTGTCTCACTTGTCCTGATAGAATTTGATAATACGTGACTTGTCAGCCAAGGATTGATGTCCTTGTGCTTATATGTTCCTTTATGTCTTTATTTCTTCTTTAAGTATGATTATACCTTCTTGGGTTTCTTTTCTTTAATTTCAGTGTATTTGTGTTGTGTGAACCTTTATTTCATACACACATTCTTCACTAAATTGTAGTATCGGCAGTTGATGGCTTCATCTACTCCTACACAGGAATGATTCACAGATATTTACCTTCAGTATGAACTTCCCCATTGAACTCCTGATTGCTTGCTTAATGAGCACACTTAATAAGGCATCCCCCAGGCAATTAAAAATCAACACATTGAACACTGAATGCATTATCTATCAAATCTACTTTGCTTTTATTTCCTTTCTAATTTAGTATTAAGTACCCTCATTCTAATTAACCAAAAAATACACTCAGGGTCATTTTTGGCACATTTTTGCATGGCTTTATTCATATTATTCAAAATTCATACTGTTCCTTAAATTTCTTTGTAATGATGTTTGCTCATTTGCCATGAGTCAGACATTGTTCAAAGCCAAAGTATTAATTAGCCTACTCTTAATAACAAAATTATTTGTTATCTTTAATATCGCACTCATTTTACAATAACATCTAGGACATAGGAAGCCATTACCTAAGAACACACAGGAGGGGGAATTTCAGAGGGAGTTAGGAGCTGCTGTAGCCTATGAATAGATAAGAATACTCACTCATAAGTGGATACTAGATATATAATATAGGATAAACATACTAAAATCTGTACACCTAAGGAAGCTAATCAGGAAGGAAGACTCTGGCTAAGATACTCAATCCCCATTCAGAAAGGAAAAGGGGATGGACATTGGAGGAGGGAGAAAACAGGTAACAGGACAGGAGACTACCACAGAGGGCCTCTAAAAGGCTCTACCCTGCAGGGTATCAAGGCAGATATTGAGATTCACGGGCAAACTTTGGGCAAAGTCCAAGGAATCTTATGGAAGAAGTGGGAGATAGTAAGACCTGGAAAGGACAGGAGCTCCACAAGGGCAGCGAAAGATCCTAAAGGCCTGGGAACAGGGGTCTTTTCTGAAACTGATACTCCAGCCAAGGACCACTCATGGAGATGGCCTGGAACCCCTGCACAGAGGGAGCCTCTGGCAGTTCAGTGTCCAAGTGACCTACATAGTAATGGGGACAGGGACTGTCTCTGACAGGAACTGATTGATCTGCTCTTTGATCACCTCCCCCTGAGAGGGGAGCAGCCTTACCAGATCACAGAAGAAGACAATGCAAACACTCCGGATGAGACCTGATAGACTAGGATCAGAGGGAAGGAGAGGAGGACCTCCCTTCTCAGTGGACTGGGAGAGGGACACAGGTGGGAAAGAGGGAGACTGGGATTGGGAAGGGAGAAGGGACAGAGGTACAGGAGGTAAAGTGAATAAACTGTAATTAATAAAAATAATTAAAAATAAAAAAGAATACTCAGTGTGTTGTTGGTGTTCTGTTCAGGAACTTTTCTCCTGTGTCAATGAGTTCAAGTCTCTTCCCCACTTTTTCTTCTAATAAGTTTAGTGTGTTTGGTTTTATGTTGAGGTCTTTAATCCACTTGGACTTTAACTTTGTACAAAGTGATAAATATGGATCTATTTTCATTTTTCTACATATAGACATCCAGTTAGACCAGAACCATTTGTTGAAGATGCTATCTGTTTTTTCCATTTGTGTAGTTTTGGCTTCTTTGTCAAAAATTAAGTTTCCATAGGTGGGTTTATTTCTGGGTCTTTGATTCAATTCTGTTGGTCCACCAGGGGTACAGGGACTGTCTCTGATATGAAATCAGTGGCGGACTCTTTGATCACCTTCACCTGCATGGTGCAGCCTTGCCAGGCCACAGAAGAAGATGGTGCAGCCAGTGCTGATGAGACCTGATAACCTAGGCTCAGATAGAAAGGGAGGAGGTCCTCTCCTATCAGGGGACTAGGGAAAGGATATGGGAGAGAAGGAAGGGGGTGGAACTGGGAGAAGATGAGGGAGGAGGCTGCAAAGGGAATACAAAGTGAATAAATTGTAATAAATAAATATATAAATAAGTAAAAAAGAATACTCAGTGTTCTCTCTTGAATTCACAATCTCTTTCATTCACAAGAACCTCTTCTTTCCTGATCATATTTATCATAAACAGAAACTTCTGATTTCCAGATCATATCTAGTTCATTCACAAGAAGAACTTCTTATTTCCTGGTCATATTTTTCCTTTATTGTCTCATTTTAATATCTGACAGGCTATCTCTTTACACTATGATTTCTGCATAAGTCCAGGAAAGATGCTGTATGTACTGTATGTGGCAGATTGTGGGATGGATACCACCTTTGGTGCCCAGAGGTCAGGACATAGACATTAGGTACAGGATTCGGACTTGAATTGCTGGATTTGCTTTTGTTTTGATGTGGGTATTTCTTTTAAAACACCAACTTTTCTCTTTAAAAATAGAGTATTACCTTGTGCCATAATGTGTTAGAATTATGTCAATTGCTTTTAACTTTATTGGAGCCCACACTTACGAGACTCTGGAGATTTAAAAGACAATTTAGAGATAAAAACTTATGACAAAAGTTATGTGTTTGTAAGGTTGACAAGTAGTGGAATGTGTTAGTTTTCCAACTTGATATAACCTTAAATCACCTGGGAAGAGAATCTCCATAGGGATTATCTACTTTTGGTTGTCCTATGGGCATTTCTGTAGAATTTTGTCTTAATTAATTAACTTAGGAAGACCCAGTCCATGCTATATAGCGTTATTCTCAAAGCAGGAGTCCTGAACTATATATGAGTGGAAAAACTGAAATGAGAGTAAGTAGTGCAAAAACATGTGTTCATTTGTCTCTTCTCCTGACCGAGGATGTGATCTCACATGTAAGTAGCTGGTTTGGGTCAGTGTCATCTTGATTTCCCTGAGATTGTGGTTAGTAGCCTGAAACTTTGTGTTAAAATAAAACCTACTACTTTAGACCACATTTGTCCCAGAGTATCTGATCACAACAACAAAAATGAAACTAAAACAATGTATGTTTATTAAACATTGAATAGTTTTTTAATGACTTGTTTATAACAATATTACTGAAAGATTGTTTTATGACTGAAGGTTTGACTCTACAGTTAAGAGCATATGCTGCACTTGAAAAGGACCAAGGTTTTGTTTGCATCACCTACATGTCAGCTCACACTTATGTGTAACTCCCATCTCAGGAATCTGGAATCCTCTTCTTGTCTATTAAGACAGCAATATTTATAGAATCCATATGCATACATATATTCAGAACGTACGAGTAAAGCTGCTTTGCCAGAGGATTGGCATTGTTTAAATGCCAGTTTTCTACAGTCTTTGCATGAGCATACCTGGTTGGCAGCAGTGTATGATTCCAGTAGCTCTGATTCCTGGTTAAGTTTGCTATTATTAGATTTTCTTATTTCAGTTACTCTGGCCTGCGTGTTCTACAGTAGCTTAGCATTTCTAGGCTTCTTAAGTCATATTGATCCAATTCCAGTCCCCCCCCGCCTTTAAGTATACCTTGTTCCACATTGTTCTGCATGGGTTAAAACATTTAAAAATATCATTTACTGGTATTTATTAAGTTTTGGCAACAGATCAATTTAAATATATGTTTACAGTCTACTATACTTAGCTAGAAGATAATAATAGCCATTCAAAACACAAACTATTCTTTAAAATGAGCTCATGTAAAATGTGTTGGTTTTATTTATAAAGTAATTTAAAAAATGAAACACTATGTTTATTTCCATTTTTATTCTAGAAAAGTGTTTTTTTTTTAATTTTCAGATTGTTTACTTTACATCCCAAGAGTGCCTCCTCCCTCCTTTCCTCATAGTCCCCCCCCCCTCCAGATTCCCCTTTTTCCCATTCAACTCTCCCTTTTCCACCAGGAAAGTGGAGCTCCCTCCCCCTCTATCAACATTCCCACGTACATCAAGTCACATCAGGACTGGACTGAGCCTATCTTCATCCCATGAGGCCAGGCAAGGCAGCCCTTCCAGGGGGAATTAATCCAAAAGCAGGCAAGAGAGCCCATATTAGAAACAGGTCAACCCCCTTTTCTCAACACACACATGAAGACTAGTCATCCCATCAGGTACACATGTGTAAAGGGCCTAGGGCCAGACGATGCATGCTCCTTAACTGATGTCTCAGTCTCTGAAAGCCTCAATGGGACTGTGTGTTGTCTCTGTTGGTCTTCTTGTGAGGTTCCTGTGCCCCTCCAGGTCCTTCTGTCTTTCCCCAACACTTCCACAGGAGTCCCTGAGCTCTGCCCAATGCTTGGCTGCAAGTTCTATCATCTGTCCTAATCCTCTGCTGGCTGGAGGTGCCCAGAGGACAGTCAAGTTAGAGTCCTGACTGAAAGGATAGCTTAGTATCATTATAAGTGTCAGGGGCTGCCTCTCTAGCATGGGTGGGTCTAAGGCTGGGCCAATCTTTGGTTAGACTTTTCCTAAATATTTGCTCACTTGTTATGCCTGCACTTCTTATAAGCAGCGTAATTTTGTTTTTCTTTTCTTTTTTAAAAATTAGTTATTTTGTTTCTCAGCTGTAGCCCACTCCTTCATTCCC
>NW_026596091.1:21757334-21834647 GCF_907164565.1 Psammomys obesus | reverse complement strand
GGGGGGGGGGGGGGGGGGGCAAAGAGCCAGCCATTGGGTTCATGTCAGAAATAGTCCTTGTTCCCCTTACTAGGGTACCCACTTGGATACTGAGCTACCAAGGGCTACATCCGAGGAAAGGTTCTAGGTTATACCCATACATGGTCCTTGCTGGAGTGTCAGTCTCATAAAAGACCCCTGTGCCTAGATATATTAGGTCCTTGTGACGCTCCTGTCCTCTCCAGGTCATACTAACTCCCCCTTCTTTCATATGATCCCCTGCACTCTGCCGAAGGTTTGTTTATGAGTCTTAGCATCTGCTTTGATACACTGCTTGGTAGTGTCTTTCAGAGGCCCTCTGTGGTAGGCTCCTGTCCTGTTACTTGTTTTCTCCTACTTCCAATGTCCATCCCATTTGTCTTTCTAAGTGAGGATTGAACATCTTACCCTGGGTCCTCTTTCTTGTTTATCTTTTTTAGGTGTATAGCTTTTAGTATGTTTATCTTATCTTATATGTCTAGTACCCACTTATAAGTGAGTATATACTATGTGTGTCTTTCTCCTTCTGTGATACCTCACTCAGAATGATCTTTTCTAGATCCCCCAATTTTCCTGTAAATTTCATGATTTCCTTGTTTTAAATTCCTGAGTAGTATTCCATTGTGTAAAAGTACCACAATTTCTGTATCCATTCCTTCGTTAATGGACATCTTGGTTGTTTCCAGGTTCTAGATATTACAAATAAAGCTGCTACAAACATGATTGAACAAATGTTCTTGTTGTATACTTGAGGAAATTTTGGGTATATGCCTAGGAGTGGTATAGCTGGATCTTGAGGAAGCACTATTCCTAATTGTCTGAGAAAGTGCCAGATTGACTTCCAAAGTGGTTGTACCAGTTCACATTCCCACCAGCAACAGGGAAGGTTCCCCTTTCTCCACAACTTCTCCAACATATGTTGTCACTTGAGTTTTTCATCTTAGCCATTCTGATGGGTGTGAAGTGAAATCTCAGGGCTGTTTTGATATGCATCTTCCTGATGGCTAAGGATGTTGGGCATCTCTTTAAGTGTTTCTCTGCCATTTTATATTCCTCTACAGAGAATTCTCTGTTTAGCTCTGTACCCCTTTTTTAATTGGATTACTTGATTTATTGCCTATTAACTTTAGTTCTTTATATATGCTAGATATCAGCCCTCTGTCAGATATAGGATTGGTAAAATCCTTTCGCAGTCTGTAGGCTGTTGTTTTGTTCTGAGGACAGTGTCTTTTGCTTTACAGAAGCTTTTCATTTTCATGAGGTCCCATTTATTGATTGTTTCTCTTCGCACCTGTGCTGTTGGTGTTCTGCTCAGGAAGCTGTCTCCTGTGCCAATGAGTTCTAGCCTCTTCCCCACTTTTTCTTCTAACCAATTTAGTATATCTGGTTTTCTGTTGTGTAATTTTTGGATCAAAGGTTTTGTTGGTGGATTATTCTTCACCTCCTTCCACTATTCCAGCCCTGCCTGGCTAGGAGGTCATCATTTCAGTCTTCATACCCCAACCCCCTTTAAGGAGTTTGAGCTAGAGTCATACCCATATCCTCTCAGGAGCCTGCACTGTTACAGGCCTCCAGTTTGACAAAGAGATGTCCCCCCTAAGTTTCCCTTCTTGTTCCTTACCCTCTCACCTCTGACCCCAATTTTCCCACATCTTATCTCTAACCTTGTTTCCCTTCCCTATTCCATCTCCTGTACAGTTCTCTTCTTTGTCAAAATTCAAGTACCTATAGGAGTGTGTGTTTCTTTCTGGGTCTTCCCCACTTTTTTTCCTAACAGATTTAGAGTATCTGGTTTTATGTTGTGGTCTTTGATCCACTTGGACTTTAGTTTTTTGCAGGATGATAAATATGGATCTATTTTCATTTTTCTGCATGTAGACCTCCAGATGGACCAGTACCATTTATTGAAGATGCTTTTTTTCTTTTTTCCATTGAAAGGTTTTTGCTTCTTTTTCGAAAATCAAGTATTCATAGGTGTGTGGGTTTATTTCTGGGTCTTCTATGCGGTTCCATTGATTATCCTTTTTGTTTTTATGCCAATACCATGCAGTTTTTATTACTATTGTCCTGTAGTACAGCTTGAGATTGGGGATGGAGATACCTCCAGATGATCTGTTGTTGTACAGGTCTTTTTGGAGATTCTGGCTTTTTTGTTTCTCCATTTGAAGCGGAGAATCTTTCTTTCAACTTCTGTAAAAACTAACTTGTTATTTTGATTGGAATTGCATTGAATCTGTAAAATGGCAGAATGGCCATTTTCACAATGTTAATCCTACCAATCCATGATCATGGAAAATCTTTCCATATTCTGATATCTTCTTCAATTTCTTTGTTTAAAGACTTAAAGTTTTTTTCAAACAGGTCTTTCATTTGCTTGGTTAGAGTCACCCCAAGGTACTTTATGTTATTAGTGGCTATTATGAAGGGTGTTGTTTCCCTGATTTTTTTCTCGGCCCTATTGTCTTTGGTATACAGGAGGGCTTCTGATTTTTTTGAGTTGATTTTGTATCCTGCCACTTTGCTGAAGGTGTTTATCAGCTGGAGGAGTTCTCTGGTTGAATTTTTGGGGTTGCTCATATATACTATCATATCACCTGCGAATAGTGACAGTTTGACCTCTTCCTTTCCGATTTGTATCCCCTTGATCTCCTTTAGTTGTCTTATTGCTCTGGTTAGGACTTCAAGTACTATGTTGAAGAGGTATGGAGAGAGTGGGCAGCCTTGTCTTGTCCCTGATTTCAGTGGGATTGATTTAAGTTTCCCTCCATTGAGTTTGATGTTGGCTATAGGCTTGCTGTATATTGCCTTTACTATGTTTAGATATGTGCCTTGTATTTCTGATCTCTCCAAGACTTTAAACATGAATGGGTGTTGGACTTTGTCAAATGCTTTTTCAGCTCTAAGGAGATGATCATGTGGTTTTTCTCCTTCAGTTTGTTTATGTGATGGATTACATTGATGGATTTCTGTATGTTGAACCACCCTTGCATGCCTGGGATGAAGCCTACTTGGTCATATCTTGGTTTTGTTGATTCTCTGTATTGCTCTCTTTGTTACTGATTTTTTTATTTCAACCTTGAGTTTGATTATTTCCTGTCTTCGACTTTTCTTGGGTGTGCTTGCTTCATTTTTCTATAGAGCTTTGAGGTTGTTATGCCAGGTTCATGAGATCCCCAAAAGACCACCAGGAGTTGAGTCCATTGCAAAACACAGGAGGATCTTTATTTGCAGCTTGAGCTGACACTCTCACAGATACCAAGGCATTGGTATCCAGCAGAGAGCCCTGAGCTTTGGACTATGGGTGATTTATAGGTCTCAGTCCCTTCCAGTGCTCTCAAAGCAGGGGGATTTCAGCCTGGCAAGCATCTAGTGGTTAAAACACAAAAAGGGGAGGCTGCATTTTTAGATACAGTTCAGGCTTTGGGCTTTGGGTAGTCTATGCTATTTTCAGGGGCAAAGCTATGAGTTGCACTGAGTTGGAGCCATCTGATCCAGTTTCCTAGCAGCTGTATCTTTAATGAGCAGCAAGGTCAACTCTTCCCTGCAGTTGGCTGTATCTGCCTAGAAGCAGCAAGGTCACCTGGCCCGATATATTTTAAATGTTTTAGCTCAGTAACCCTAGAAACTTAATTTTTTAATTCTCTGGCCTCTCAAGGTGAGCTGTTAAGTTGCTAGTAGGAGCACTTTCCACTTTTGTTTTGAAGACACTTAGTGTTATGAACTTTTCTTTTAGCACTGTTTTCATTGTGTCACATAAGTTTGTTTTTGTTGTGCCTTCATTTTCATTAAATTCTAGAAAGTCTATACTATTTTACTTTATTTCCTCCCTGACCCAGTGGTCATAAAGTAAAGAGTCTTATTTCAATTTTCTTATATTTGTTGAGGCTTGCTTTGTGTCCTAGTGAGAGACCAAAGACTTAAAAATCAGTGGGTATTGTTTTACAGTTTAAAGCAGAAGCCTGAAAGAAGGCTAGCAAGGTGGAGACATGTCCAGCCACCTTCCAGGAAGAACTAGCCTTAATACCCTGAGGGGAAGAACTAGCCTTACTGCATTCTTTCCTGCCCACTAATTGTATGGTTCTAGGAAACTGGGCCATATGACCAGGCCAAAACTGTTTGTAATCTTACTGCCTAAAGTGGACCAATCATTTCAAAAGTCAGTTTACCTTACCTAATCATGTAATGCCAAAGCATGTAAGTCCCTGCTTGCGGTTTTGCCCATAAAAACCTTGCTTCCCTAGACTGGAAGGACCATATTCCTCTCCTGTTTTCACAGGATGTTTGCATCCCATGTTTGAACAGGCATACAATTTAAAAAAAATCTCATATATTTATGGAGGAATCTATTCCTGGTCTTCTGGGGTTCACAAACTGGGTATAATACTAGCATGTGGTCAATTTGGGAGAAGGTTCCATGGGATGCTGAAAAGAAGCTATATTATTTTGTGTTTGGATGGAATGTTCTGTAGATATGTTAGGTCCAATCCACTCAAAACATCAGTTAATTTCGTTCTTTCTCTGTTTAGTTTCCATCTCAATAATCCATCCATTTTGGAAAGGGGTACGTTGAATTTTCTACTACAAATGTATGAGGTTCAATATGTGATTCAAGCTTTGATAATGTTCCTTTTCAAACGTGGGTGCCCTTGCTTTTAGGGAGTATATATTCAAACTTGAGACATCACCTTGGTTAATTTTTCCTTTGATGAGTATGACCTGTCCTTCCCATCACTTTGAATTAATTTTTGTTATAAGTTTTTTATTAAATATTATAATAGCTACTCCAGCTTGTTTTCTGTGTCTGTTTGCCTGGAAAACTCTTTATTCTGAGGTAATGCCTATCATTGTTCTTGAGGTGTGTTTCTTGTATGGAACAGAATGATGGGTCCTGTTTATGCATCCATTCTGTTAGCATCCATTCTGTTATTGGGGAGTTAAGGCCACTTATGTTGAGAGATTAATGACCACTTGTTGTTAATTCCTGTTATTTTGATGGTGGTGGTGGTAGAGTGTGTTTGTGTTGTAGGGGCAATTTCTTTCCTGTGTTTTCCTGGTGTGTTACCCCCCTTGGTTTGGAATTTTCCTTCTAGTATCTTCTGTAGGTCTGTGTTTGTGACTAGAAACTGGTTAAACTTGGTTTTATCATGGAATATCTTGTTCTGTCCATCTACGGTGATTGCTGGGTATTGTAGACAGGGTTGACATCTCTGTTCTCTTAGTGTCTGCATGAAATCTGACCAGACATTTCTGCCTTTCATAGTCTGCTGAAGTCAACTGATAAATTTGATAAATATAAATTTATATTTATAAAATTTATATTTTTTAAATTTATATTACATATATTTGATAAATTCTGATAAATTTGCATTTATATGTGACTTGGCCATTTTCCATTGAAACTTTTAATATTCTTTCTTTGTTCTGTACATTTAATGCTTTGATTATTATGTGACAGGAGGATTTTCTTTTTTGATCCAATCTATTCAGTGTTCTGTAGAAATCTATATTTATAACTATTTCGTTCTTTAGTTTGCCGAAATTTTCTTCTACAATTTTGTTGAAAATATTTTCTGGGCCTTGGAGTTTGGAGTCTTCTTTTATTCCTAACATTATCAGTTTTGGTTTTATCATATTTTCACAGATTTCTCAGATGTTTTATGTTAAGAACATTTTAGATTTAATATTTCCTTTGACTGATGTATTTATTTCTTCAGTCGTATCTTCTATACCTGAGATTCTGTCTTTCTTTCTCTCATATTCTGTTATTGATGCTTGTGTCTGCAGTTCCTGTTCTCTTCCTTAGGTTTTCCCATCTCCAGGATTGCCTCAAATTGTGTTTTCTTTATTGCTTCTATTTCCATTTTTAGGTCCTGAGCAGTTTTATTCATTCCTTTCTCCCATTTGGTTGTATTTTCTGTTATTTCTTTAAGGGATTTACTCAGTTCCTTTACCTGTTTGATTGTATTTTCCTATGTTTCTTTAAGGTAGTTATTTTCTTCTTTTAAGGCCTCTATCATTTTCATAACTACAGATTTAAGATCATTTTCTTTTGCTTCTGCCCTGATAAGATCCCCAGGGCTTGCTGTGGTAGGATAGCTGGTTTGGTGGTATCATATGGCCTTGGATTATGTTGCTGGTGTTCTTGCACTGACCTCTAGCCATTTGGGTGACTCTCTTATTATCCAGCCTGGTGGTCTCTGATGGTAATAGGTCTCTGAGGTTATAAGTAGAGCTTGTGGTCCTAGTGGCCTCAGTCCTTTGGTATTACTGCTGCTCCCTGATTCCTGCTGGTCTCCAGTGCCTCTGATCAGGTTGGGCCCAGGGAAATGCTGCAGGCCAGGGAACTAGGGTGTGGGTCATGCAGGGGAAGCAGAGCACAGAGGACCTCGGAAGACAAGGCAATTGTTGCTGGAAGGGTGTGTAAGGCCGGTAGATTGGGGGTAGGCTCTTATATGTTGCTTCCTAACCCATGTTGTTCATGGGCCATCGATCAGGGTGGGTCCCAGAAAATGGAGCAGGCCTGTAGAAAAGCTTTTTATGATAAATAATAGTTTAACATAGCATTTCATGTCATCTACTCTATTTTACATTTACTTTAGATTATGTGAGTATCTGTTCTCTGTAGACTCCTTAAAATGATCAGTCACAGTGGTTTGAATTTAGGAACTAGAATTTGGCTTTTTGTTGTTGTTTTTGTACATTTCTCATAACTGATTTCATTTTTAGTTGTAAAGAATTCCTTCAAAATCCCAGGGACTGGTCAGGGAAACTGGTAGATTTTACTCTCCCTACCACCCCCTTTTCTCTAAATCAACCCCCCCACTCTTATCTCCAGCTCTATAGCAGACCAACTACATGGACTTCTCTTCAACTCTGTCCTCATTCCCAGGATACAAACCAAATCTTGGTGGAACACCCTGCTTTCTTTCTTCCTGTAGACCCCCACAGCCCCCAGACCCTTTTAGAACATTCTTATTCTTAAGTGTTAGCACCCAATAGCTAGAAACGATTTATGTCAAGATCCTAAAAAAGCATTCCTACCAGGCAATACACATCTACTATAGTCTCTTAAGAACAAGAGAGGACAGCAGAAACTAAGGGAAAAATTAACAATCAGATAAAGACAAAATCAGTTATCAGCACCTAGGATTACTATCCTCATAAAGCTAGATGCCTAGCTGCCAGAGCAAAAACAAAATCAATAACAGCCAAGATAATATCTCTACTAGAGCCCAGTAACCATACTACAGCAAGTCCTGAGAAATGTGACATAGATGAAGAAAAAGACAAGGACTTTAGTCTTTAGGAATATGATAGAAGTCCTCTGTTATTCCATAAAATAGAAACAGAGGGAACATTACTCCATTTATTTAAGAGGCCACAGTTACCCTGATGCAATTGTTTTTCTACACATAGACATACACACACACACACACACACACACACACACACAATGTAGTAAGTAAACAGTATTAAATAAAACAATGTGCTGATTTTTTATCTATAGGATTTTAATTTAAACTGTTTTGATTTGGAAGCCAACTTCAGAGATCATATTATATAATAATTTATAATTTCTAGGCCAACAAATGGGCTCAAGGACAAAGGAAACTTTCTTCACATTGTGGTGACTTGATTTTAAACTCCAGACAAACATGGTAGAAGGATAAACTGAACTACTCTAAGTTGTCTTCTTAGCAACACATTTGTGCCATTGCATACATATACACTAAAGCATACATAAAACATAAAATTTAAATCCAAAAAGCAATGTTTAGAAATGTCTCTAATGTGATGATCGATGGACAAAACCACTGGTAATTTAACATACTAAAACTATAAAACAAGAAAAATTGATAATCAGATATATTTTCTCAAAAGTGTCTTTTTTGATGGTTTAATTTTAAATGATAGAATTTTAAATAAATTTAAGTTATTTACTCTACAGGTAATATCAAATTCCATTTGGCAATTAAGTCTCATCATCCACTACAATATGGTAAATTGATGCTATTGTGATACCCTTTTTCTTAGTAAATAGCTGAAATAGAAAGTGTATTTATTTTTAAATGGAAAACGTAAGTTATTTCAGTTGAGCAACTATTCCTTCTTTATCTTCTTTTGTGATTTAAAGACTCAATAAGCAAACATTAAGAAAGTAAGATATTTTTTTATAATTCATCAATCATATTTCCAATAACCAATATTTCACCTTCAGTGTTTCTCTGGAACCTTCTGGAAAAAAAACACTATTTAGATGAGAAGTCTTCATAGAGTATCATAATTCATATTCTTTTAAAATGAAAATCATTGAACCATATGGCTTGGATTTATTTTTTCTGAACAGCACATAAGCAAATATGATTGTTTTTCACTAGGGCAAAAATGTACATGCAACAATATCAGTGTTTTAAATTTAGGAACTAGGGAATCTGACATGTTTCTTACTACTCAGTTTCCCATATTTACATTTCAGTTGTAGGTGTAAATAATGCTTTTATATCCATTTGTGTATTTATATAAATGTAAAGTGGTAGGTAAACAATTTAAAATAAACCAGTACAACTATTTTTATTCTGTAGTGTTACAATTTAATCTCTTTTGACCTGGGTAACTACTTATGGAGATCATATTATACAATGATTTGTTACTCTTAGGCAAGTGGGATGGCTCAGTAGGAACAAATTTTTTTTAAAAAATACATTAAAATTTGTAGACAATGACTTTTACTATATTTGTGATTCGTTAGTAAAATATAAGATGACAAATTAATTGAAATCCAAGGTAGAATTCTATCTAAAGCAAAGAAATAGAATTTCAAACATAGGTTTTATTTCCCTTTTGAAGGACTGAAATGTCCGTTTCCCAATATGCTCTATATACTACATTGGCTCAAATAAATGCCTCAACTGTTATGTATTTGGTAGGTGCAGAAAATATGATGCAAATCTAAGAAAATTGATTACACTCTTTTGGTGGAAAAGCATCATTAAGAGGTAAAAGTAAAGCAAAATCTATTCATGGTAAATAGTATTTCTTCCAAATCTCTGGAGTAAATACAACTATGCTGTGATTCTATAAGGTAGAAATAAGTGTGTAATATTATTTTTAACCAAAACAGAAGAATTCATACATCACACAATAAATATTTTTGGTGTGTATTTCACAATGTTTCTTCAACATGTGATGAAATCTTAGTTTTCAGTGTGGCAAAGTGAGGCTGGTAAAAATTTTAATAAGCACTTAAATGACCTTGCTTTCTTAACAATGTGCTACCATGGATATTTTGTTGTAGCAACATAAATTGTTACAATGTAATATTATCTCTTTTTTTCTATTTGATGACAATGGAATGTAAGGAGAGAAAGGAACATTTTTATGCACATACTTAAAGCATTAAAATAGTAGTTAATAACTTTAATATCTTCTTAGAATAGCCCACATGCAATTTGCCATTTTGTGCATATCTAGTAAACTTGTAATTTAGTATTTAGGGGAATGGTTTCTCAGTTCCTCCAACTTGATTAGTTGGAACTTAAGAGTCATTGTTATCCTCTCTTATTTAAGGTCATCAAATTCTTTAAGCTTTACCTTTTTAATGCTGACACTTGCATTTTCCTTTATGTCCATGCAAAATGTTGTTTTTCAAGGAATACTTATAAACATCACATCATTTTTCTTGGTTCTACACTGAACTCCTCCAGTGCTCCAATTATAATTTTCAGAAAAGTTCTGGAAGAGATTTCTGCAAAATAAAAGGCTGATGGCCTTTTATTTATTTAACATACAGTTTTTATAATCCTATATAACCGTCACTAAGTATCAGAAACTACTCATCGCTCAATACACTGAACTTACCTTCCTCTAACTCACGTACTTGTCATGACAAATCTTTCAAATGTATTAGTTTGTGTCATGCTAAGAATGTTTTTCATGGGTCTTGGGCATAATAAAAATAAATAGGAAATTATATGTGACATAATATCAATATATGCAAAATATTTTACAAATATGTCAGAATATGCAATGATTGTTGATAAAAACACTGGCTTGGAAAATTAGGATGTAATGAAATTAACTGTTATGTTTTAAAAAGTCTTTTTTTTAATGGTAAAGCTGCTTTATTAAGTATAAAAATAGTCTTTAAATAATCATTAGAAGATCACAAAAAAAGATAGTTCCATTAAATGAAGTGGTATTAATTGCTTTCCTATTTTTGTGAAAATTTTTAGTGACTGATTATGATATGACACTTCAGTAAAGTACAACTGCTATTGTTGTGTTCTAGCTGGCAAGATATAAAAGAAAGATGTAAATCAATAGCCATTGTTAGAGAAGAAAAATAGTACATGAAAGCTTTTGATGCTATAAAATTAATAAAACTTTGTTGATTGTGTGTGAAAAAAGAGAAGTATGCTTTAGGGTGAACCTGATATTCATGCTTAGCTAGGTAATATTGCCATCAGTCTTAGCAGTAGACAATGCAGGAAAAAAAACAAAATTTCTAAGGAAGGGAGTGACAAAAGTACATCTCAATTAGCTTTAGGAAATCCAGTGATCTTGAGAGTGCTTCTTAGAATGGAAGGCCAAGGGAAGTCTGCATATACATTTTGTATCCAGTAGTAATGGAGTGGAAAAGGTATCATTATTCAAGCTGAGATGGGCATTACTGTTATAAATGGTACAAAATACTATTCTAGGCTTGTAAGGTGGTTCAGTTATTTTATTTTCAAGGAAACTAAGTAGCAGAAGAAATGTTTCTAAAAGATAAGTAAGGAAAAATCATCCCAAGTGTGTATGTTTTCATAAATGCCTTTAGTTCGTTAAATTCACAGGTTGCCTCTTGACTTTTTTCTCTTTTACTTAACCATAGAGCTAGATCAGTATGGATAATGAAAATTTGCTTGTGGGAATTGTAACAAGCCTTCAAGAGTACTTCCTGCTTTCTGTATGTATTAAGCATAATGAAGATTTTTAAAGGTTTAGAATAGGTGGATCAAAACACTTTTTTGTTCAGAAGAGAATAATAGTCACTGAAGGAAAATATTAACTTTGCATTCTCTTTTTAAATCTAATGTTTGATGAAGGAATATGTGTTGTATGGAACAGATATAAAAATAATGGGCTTTAGAACTAAGCAAAGATACTGAATCCAAAGTGATAATAAAGTCAATAGAGTATTTTAAGCAACAATGACTGTATAAAACTGATAGAAAAGATAAATGTGTAGGCTTAGGTAGAGAATGGCTTTGAAATCTATACTTAAGGTACTCAAATTGAATCATGAGGTATGTGTGAACAGAAGCACAATAACATCAGTGTTTTAGAAAAATTATTCAAGTAGCAGTCTGGGTTAGGGACAAAGTGATAATTGCCTGAAGACAAGGCTAGCAAATACATCATTGTACTAATGCCAGCCAGGTATAAAAGAAACAGAAATACAGAGAAAAATAAGAAAAATAAATAAATCCATTTGAATAACAAGGTCATCTAATTGAGTTATCATGATTAGATGAGATGAATAATTAGTATTTTTTGTCAACAGGGAATTTTAATTTGAAGCTATGACAAAGAACCTAAACATGAAAACTTACTAATATGCTTCCAATTCATTTGGTTTCCAGGAGCAGATACCAAGGGGTTGAATAATACGGAGCACTCTGGAAGGGAGCAAAAAGACTTTAAGAGTTGGAAGACATGATTACAGATGACCAGTAAATACTGTATTCTGTGCACAGTGGGACTGCTACACATATGAGCACACAGCTGTTGTAACAGCATGACAAACCTGTGAACTTGAAGACAAATCCCACCATAAAGGAAGTGGACTCCATATGAAGAGAATATTGGCAATTTGTTAGCAGCTGGAAGAGTGAGACACAGTCTTTGTTAAGTGTTGACCCTGGGAAGCTGAACATTCTCCACTGGAAGACTACATATCCAAGAACATTTGGACAACACAAGTCAATCTTGAAGGTTTTAAAGCAAAAAGACACATAGCTATATTTATAGGCAAGGGCAATTGTATCTGGGAACAATTGGGAAAGAGATATACATGATCAAAATACATTATAGGAAACAGAAACGACTAAAATTATTTTTTAAACTAGGCTTAAGTATAAGCAAATTTTTATCAAGCTTTCATTCCACAGAATTTTTAAAAAACAAATTGCATTGTGGAACTTTGAGAGAAACACTACAGCATTATAAGATACATACGAACTGATGTCAGTTAAGCAGGAAAATACACTTGCTGCCAAGCCAGATGACCTGAGTTTCATCTCCTTGACCCATATGATGAAAGGTGAGAACTGCATCCCAACAAGTTGTCCATTGACCTGCACATACCCATTGTAGCACACTCATCAAAGAAATAAGTGAATAAATAAACACATTAAAAAGTAAACATGATATATATATATACATATGTATAATAGATGTATATATACATATATATATACATATGTATAATAGAATAGCAATGTACTTAAGCAAGTCAATGATCACACATACAGCTTTTGTGACACAAATGGATAAAACGTCTTTATGTCATAGGAATAAAACATTGTCCACTGGTTTTCATGCTGGACACTAGCTGTTCAGACTTTTCAGTGTGTATGTCTGCTGTTTAGTAGCCTCTGAGTTACATGTCCTTGTGTTCTTTACCCCAATCTAGGCTATGATGATAATAATTTCATTATAATTTATTAATTATTTCAGTCTATCTTATCAAATATTTTATGTTCTCAATGCATGTGAGATCAGGTAATACATTCAGGACCTGACTTACTTAATATGGCTTGAAAGAGTATAAGATTACTTATGTCAGTAGTTCTTAACCTTCCTAATGCTGTGACCCTTTAATACAGTTCTTCATGTGGTTACCCGCAAAACATAAAATTATGTTCACAGTTACTTTATAGCTGTGTTTTTCTACTGTTATAAATATAAGGTATTTTTTTTTCTGATGGCCTTATGTGGCCATTGTGAAAGGGTAATTCAGCATTCTAAAGGGTCACAACCCAAAGTTGAGACTTAATGATCTATGTTGTAATAAATACCCAAGTTTTCTCAGTTTTGGGTGCCAAATATCATTCATGTATATTAATATAACACATATATATCACATTTTCTTCATTTATCCACTGATAGGCATATTTGTAGGTTGCAGATCTTGACTATTATGCATGTTCAGTGTTCTCATTATAAGAAAATATATATTACACCGTATGTCTGGCATATTTTGATTGCATCCTTTGCCTGATTGGATCAGTAAATATATGTTTATAAAAACTCATTTTGGGTATTGCTGTTCTTGTTTTGTAGATATAGATAGATACTCAGAGAGAAGATCCTGTTTACAGCTACCTAGATAGCAAGAATTTGGGATCTGATTTTTGCTCAATTTAGCTTTACAGCTAGAATCATCAACAAAATCTTGTCAACAAAAGAGGCTGTTCAGCTTTCAGTTAGCATGCTTTGTGATTGAGGAAATTTGAGAGCTTTAGTCATAATGAAAAGAAGGTAATGTCACAAATATTTTTAAATGTTTTCATTATTATTATTATTATTATTATTATTATTATTATTTATTACAATTTATTCACTTTGTATCTTGGCTATAGCCCTCTCCCTCATCTCCTTCCAGTCCCACCCTTCCTTCCTCTTCCCCTCTATGTTCCTCTACTAGTCCACTGATAGGGGAGGTACTCCTCCCTTACTATCTAACCCTAGACTATCAGGTCTCATCAGGACTTTCTGGGTCTTCTTTCTTTTTGTACTAGTAAGGCCACCTCACCAGGGGGAGGTTATCAAAGAGCAGGCAACCGAGTTCATGCCATCCCTTACTAGGGAACCCACATGGAGACTAAGCTGGCCGTGGGCTACATCTGAGCAGAGGTTCTAGGTCCTTTCCATGAATAGCCATTGGTTGATTCATCAGTCTGTGCAGGACCTCCAAGGGCCTAGATTTTTGTTTCTATTGGTTTCCTTGTCTGTTAGAGCCTTGGTGTAACTGAAATCAGTGAAGGTGTTTATGTAGAAGAGACACACAAGAGATGGTCAGAGTGTGGCCTGGAAGCACTATGTTATAAAAGCTTGATAGCTTTATGTGGCTGACGAAACATTCCATTTTCCAGGATTACAGTTATCATATCTCAGAGACATGAGAAAAATAAATAACTATAGTCTACTGTCAGAACAACTAGAATAAAACCAAGAATCCAAGATGGATTTGGAAGTCTAAGAAAGGTTTGAGCCAACCAGAGGACATTTTAGTTGAAAATGGAAAGAATCCAAAACTGTCGGGAAGATGAAGAAAATTTAGAAAAGATGCTGATATGACTGAGGGAAAGAAGTACTTGGTTTCAGTTTTTCCATTTACCTTCCTGCCTTGGTGGAATTAATACCCAAGTAAGCTGGTCAAATGCGATGTAAAATGCCCATTATCGTATAAGTGTTCATTTCCAATTTGTTCATTCCAAAATATTGCACAGTAAGTTTTTAGTTAACATCAATACTCATTTCTTTTGAAAATTCAGTCATAAATACTGATAAAAAGCCAAATTATATATATTTTTTGTTCATACCCTGTGGTAATGAATTAAAGGCTTTCAAATAATGAAGAAAGATGAAGTCATTTCAGACTTACCAACTTCATAACTAATATTTGCAATTTATTTTTCCAACAATATATTTGATCATATTTTGCCTTTATTCAAGTTCTTCCAGATGCTTTAAATCTCCCTTCTAACCCAACTTCTTCCTCTCTTTCTATGTGTTTTTCTTTTCTCTCTATCTCTCTCTCTCCTCTCTCTCTCTCTTTCTCTGTCTTTCTAGAGACAAGAAAGAAACAAATGTTTTAGAACTGATTCCTACTTAGAAAGGAAAGATAATTTGTTTTCAGTGGAGTAACAGTGGGTATACCAACCATACAGCAACACGAGCCATCCTCCCTATCTATCTATCTATCTATCTATCTATCTATCTATCTATCTATCATCTATCTGTCTTTCTGTCTATCAATCGATCTATTTGTGTGTATGTGTAGAAGCAAAATATATATTGCTTCAATATAACAATACACTATTGTTTCTTTTTTAATTTAAACTATTTTACTATTTATTGATACTACTGTTTTTTATATTAATTACAGTTTATTCACTTTGTATTCCCAGCTGTAGCCCCTCCCACATTCCTTCCCAATACCACCCTCCCTGCTTCACCTCTTCCCATACCCCTCTCCAAGTCCACTGATAGGGGAGACCAGTGCGCACACTATTGTATCTTAGTGCACTCACAAAAACTAAAAATAGAACTTTGTGGCAATACAAACTCAAAGGTAAATTATAAGGGCAAAATCTCTTCCCTTAGAATTTCAATTACCTCAGCTTAGGAAAAGACTGTGTTTATATTGTCATGTGTTTTGGGTTTAATTTCTTAATATAAATTCACTCCACTTGTTGTAATTACTTTAAGCTTATGCTAGCAAGACTATCTCATTGTCAATGGTAGTCACATGACCAGCAGGTTTGAACACATGACAGAAGTCTTGCCTTGAGATCAAAGAGGAAAGTCTTAGTTCCATGGCTCTCAACTTTTCTTAATGCTTTAATTCAGTACCTCACATTGGGACAGTCCCCAACCATGGAATTATTCTTGTTGCTTCTTAATAACTGTAACAATTATGTCACAGTTATGAATCGTAATGTAAATTTATTTTTTTTTAATGTTCTTAGGCCAGCCCTGTGGAAGATTTATTCAACCCCACAGGGGTTACATCCCAAAAGTTAAGAACCACTCTTTTAGACCATTCTAAGATAAGTTTACATGATTTTTGAAAAACATTTTTAGAAGAGATATCATACTCATATAAACACTTATAAGTATAGATGTTAAGCTTGATAATAAGATGATATAAAATTAACACCTTGCTAAAATATCAACACATAAACAAATAGATTGAAGAGGCTGAGAAACAGACCAGAAACTGATTTCTGCAGAGACTTCCATAGCCTGTGAAACTTTCTTTATTTGATCTTAAATGTTTTCTAAGTGTCTCAGTAAGTTTTTAGCAAAACAATCTGACACCACCAAATTTATTGGCTCAGAAAAATACCCAAAGACTAAGGACTTGCAGAGTGGGGTTGTCTTCACAGACTACAATACAGAAAATGATTCCAAAGTTTTCTAACTGTTCTCAGTAATCAAAATGGTTCCAGTGTTTCACCTCTGCAATAGCTTTGCTTACTTATATTAAAAAATGTCTGTGATTATGAAACAACATTGAGTTATATTTGGTGTGACTTGTATTTACAACATAGACCCTCTCATAAAATGTCCAAGAAAAATATTCCCATAATGAGTGTGCTTCTTTTGTGACTGTGGACCCCTTCCATCTGCTGACAACATGTTTTATTTGGAGACCATGTTAGTTGCTCCATGAGACACTTAATGACCATCTTTTAACAAAGTGATAGAAAATGGGTGGAGATAGACAAGAGGACATAAAATTTCATGACCTGAGTTACTTAATATTCTCCTTTTCTCTGGGACAAAATACATGTGAAAAAATACTGTAAGGAAGGAGGTGTTTATTTTGGGTCAGAATAGGAGTACAAAGTCTGTTATGGCAAAGATAAAACAGAAGTACAAACAAGCAGGTCCCACTAAAATTACCTCCATAGTCAAGCAGTAGAAAGAAAGAAAAAAAAAAAAAAGACAGCGCTTTGCCTACATTCTCTTTTTTATTCAGTGGAACTTCAATCCATAGTGCTAGCTATATTTATTTTTAATATTTTCATAATGGTTAACATCATTTAGAAAATCCCTCACAAATATGACCAGAGTTTTGCTTCCATCGTAATACTAAATCTTTTAAAGTTGGCAATATAAACTTCACAATCAGGTAAAAAATCAAAAACTTTCATAAGATTCCCTGTACTCTGCCCAAAGTTTGGCTATGAGTCTCAGCATCTGCTAATCAGGAAGGAGGACTCTGACTAAAATGCTCAATCTCCATTCAGTAAAGCAAAGAGAATGGATATCAGATGAGGGAGAAAACAGGGAACAGGACAGGAGCCTACCACAGAGGGCCTCTGAAAGGCTCTACCCTGCAGGGTATCGAGGCAGATGCTAAGGTCCCATTTATTGGTTGTTGCTCTTAGAGACTGTATTATTGGTCTCTGTTCAGGAAATTGTCTCCTGTGACAATGAGTTCAAGGTTCTTCCCCACTCTTCTAACCAATTTCCCCTACTCTTTCAGATCCATTCTCTCCATCCTCACCTTCCTACCACTCAACTTGGAATATTATTCTTTGTTTTTCTTTTCCTCCTCCTCATGCCCTTCTTCCTTCTCCTCTTCTTGTCTGTGTCTCAATCTTAATTTTTTCATTGTGATTGCCTTCTGTCCCACTGAGTGTGATTTCTGTTGCTTAGGTACTTTTGAGAATGAGAACCTGCCCTGGTATGTGGTTGACATATCAGGATCACACCTTTAGAATAAAATCAAATCTACATCTTTCCCCAGCTATCTAAACCTAATATAGCTCATGAGATAGGGTTTTAATTTGCTATTCAACTGCTCCAGTTCTATGTGGTGCTTTTCCAAGCTTGAGCTTGTACAGTTCTGTCTACACTGTTCCAACTACTCTGCCTAAACAAAATGAGAACTGAAAAAGAAAACAAGAGATTCAACTAGAACAGAAAATAGTCAAAGTAAAGATTCCTCCAAAAAAACTCCAACAGCTGATAAACACATTCAGCAAAGTATAAGCATGTAAAACTAACATTTAATTGTGTAAATGTACCACAATTACTTAACAATTAAAAACAAGGAAATCATGAAATTTGCAGTCAAATTGTGGGAACTAGAAAAGATCATCCTGAGTGAGGTATCCTAGAAGTAGAAAGACACATATGGTATATACTAACTTACATTTGGATGCTAGACCTAAAAGATAAGATAAACATACTAAAATCTGTACACCTAAAGAATCTAAACAAGAAGGAGGACCAATAATCAATTAGTAAGATGATCAATCCTCACTTAGAAAGACAAATGGGATGGACATTGAAAGTAGGAGAATACAAGAAACAGGACAGGAGCCTACCGAAGAGGGCCTCTGAAAGACTCTACCTAGCAGTGTATCAAAGCAGATGCTGAGACTCATAACCAAACCTTGGGCAGAGTTCAGGGAATCATGTGAAAGAAGGGGGACTTAGTAAGACCTGGAGAGGACAGGAGCTCTACAAGGACCAAATATATCTGGGCACAGGGGTCTTTCTTGAGACTGATTCTCCAACCAAGGACCATACGTAGATATAACCTAGAACTACTACTCAGATGTAGCCCATGGCAGCTCAGTATCCAAGTGGGTTTTCCTAGTAAGGGGAACAGGACTGTCTATGACATGAACACAATAGCTGGCTCTTTGACCTCCCATGCCCCTGAGGGAGGAAGAACCTTGCTAGGCCACAGAGGAGGACATTGCAGCCAGTCTTGATGAGATCTGATAAGCTAGGATCAGATGGAAGGGGAGGAGGACCTCCCCTATCAGTGAACTTAGAGAGGGGCAGGGAGGAACTGTGGGAGGAAGGGTGGGGGTGAGAGGGAATCAGGGAGGGGGTTACAGCTGGGATAGAAAGTAAATAAACTGTAATTAATATAAAAATAAAAATTTAATTAAAAAAACTAACATTCAAGAGTCAGTAGCCTTCTTATATAAAATGACAATCAGATTTAGAAAAGGAAAATTTTCACTCACTGTAGTTATAAATATTCTTAATAAAAAAAAAACTAAGCCTCAATAAGCTAAACAAGTATTAGCTATTTATTAGATATAGTTACTAAAATATAAATTAATGTCTTTTTAAAGTCATTCATTTGAATGAAATTGTATAATCAAGTAAAACATGCTGTGCTGTATGAATGTCTAAACTGTATTTCCCCAAATTACCATGCACACCGGATGCTACTAAAAGGACACATGCTGTAACATCATATGTCTTTAAGATTACATATCACTTCTTGATACCTTAATCTGTTTCTGTCAAAGGACTGTATTTGAAGTTTTGTGCACTTTCTAATTAGGATTTTAGTTTCTTTCAGTATGGTATCCTGCTATTTTCCTTGTTATATAGAGTTATAATGTGCCATCTTTGCATGCAAACCTTGTGGGAAACATTGAAGCCCATCAACCATTGTCTTTTATTTCTTTTTGGTGTTACATTAAAGTTATTTTTAAATCTTTATTTTATTTCTATTTGTGTGTATGTGTGCACAGAAGCCTGAAATAGTCAGATGAAGATAATCAGCCCTATAGAACTGCTGTTACATGTGATTGTGACCTGAACAATGTGTATGCTGACTGACTGCACATTGTTCTCTGGAAGAGAAGTACACACTCTTAATCACAAAGCCACAGCTCTATCTTCCTACATACCTTCCTAATTTACGTTTTTTTTGTTTGTTTGTTTGTTTTTCGAACTGTTAAAAATGATGACAGTTTTCAGAGTTGTGAATATTTTTATGTGGGAATGACAGACTATGGGAGCTCCTGTAAACCCAGTTTCCTCTTTTAAACAAAATTCAATTCCTTTTGTGTCCATTTGAACAGCTAGGTTCCAGGTTCATTGATTACAAATCAATCTGAGTTTCCAGTCCTGCCCTTATTCATACACTTTGAAACATGATTTTGTAGTTTCTTCTATGCTGAGTTGGAGTTTATTTCTCAACTCCTAATTGACACCATTGACTTACTCAATAGAATGTGGCAAAACAGACAATGTTCCAGTCACAACCTGAAAAAAATGCACTATTTTAAATTTCTTTTTTTTTTTTTTTGGTTCACAATTTATTCATTATATATCCCTATTGAAGCCCCCTCCCTCAACTCTCCCAGTCCCACCCTCCTTCCCATTTCCCATCATCCCCTTCCCCTAGTCCACTGAAAGACGTAGTTCTGCACTATTGCCATCTGCCCATAGCTTGTTAAGTCTCATCAGGACTCCCTGGATCCTTTTCCTCCATGGCCTTGCAAGGCTGCTTCACCAGGAGCGAGTGATCAAAGAGCAGTCAGCTGAGTTCATAAGATTTGTAGGCAAATAGATGGAGCTAGAAGAGATCATCCTGAGTGAGGTAACCCAGAAACAGAAAGACAGGCATGGTACACACTAACTTATAAGCAGATATTACCCATTTATAGTAGGACAGCCATCTATAGACCTAAAGAAGCTAAACACTGAGGAGGATTTAGGATGGATGTTTACATCTCATTCAGAATGAAAAAGAGGATAGACACCAGAAGCTATGGAAGATAAGAAACAGGATAGGAGCCTACTATAGAGGATCTTCCGAAAGGATTCATCCAACAGGAGATAGAAGCAGATGCTGAGACTCAGGGCCAAACTTTGGCCAGAAAGCAGGGAGTCTTATGGAGGAAGAGAGAGGTGGAAATAAAGGGACATGGAAGGGACAGGAGCCCCACAAGCAGACCAAAAAAACTAAAAGATCTGAGCCCAGGGGGTCCTGCAGAGACTGAGGCACCAACAGAGGACCATGCATGGAGAGAACCTAAGCCCCCTGCTCAGATGTGGCTGTTTGGCAGCTCAGTCTCTAAGAGGATCTCTGTGTGAGGGGAGCAAATGCACTTTTGTACTTTCATTTTTCCAACTCAACCTATCTGCATCTGCTTTGAGAATAATGAGGATAGGTCTGGCCTACTGTATGGAAAATGAGAATGTATTTAGAAGAATGTTAATTTCCCACTCAATGAAAGGCTGACTCCAGATCTAACAATGATCTGGAAAAAAAAAAAAAGTAGTAGTTAATTATTTGTCCCATAGTTGAGCATAGATGCAGGAAAAAGACCAGATAACTTCAAGCCACTGTCTAGGCTTTCAATCAGTATAACAGAGGTAAGTGCTTTAAAATGTCCTTTTGGGGATATATTATAGAAACAAAGAACTGATGAAATATGTTATGTGTCATTATTATAGAGAGGCTGCTTTGCAATGCTCACTAATGGGCTTAAGGAAACCATGGTGGCTTTGTAAATGTATACCAGAAATAACACTTCCAGAGACAGGAGAAACAGTTATTTTTTAAGAACAGAAAACCAGCTTGGAAATTTACTAAATGTTTACAACCTTAGTGCTTATGAAGTAGAACAAGGGTGAATAGGAGTTCAAGGTCAATCTTGATTACATAGCAACTTCAAAGCTAATTTTGACAGTGTTTAAGTAAATAACTTATTAAAAATAAAATTTCCTGAGATGAAATAGAGTGTTGTAAAGGATTTACTGAACACTTTTATGTTAACCAATTGGGTCCTATATTCCTTTCAGCTTTGATGACAAATTCCAGATTTTAGAAATATTGAGATATTAAATCCTACGTTAATATATTTTGAGGCTAGTTCCCCTGAGACCTCTAAATGTATAAAATACATATTGGAAATAATTCTGGACAAAAAGGATAGATATTTTCTGATTATTCAAGTATATTTCACATAAAAATTTGAGGTCCTCTCTTTGTTTTGTATTATATTGTTGTTTGTTGTGAATGTATACTCTAATATGCCAGCAGAAACACTGCCACGGGAAGTGATTCACCAAAGATTCTAGGTTTAATTCCCATATCTGTTGAAGGATCAAGAAGGGTGTACTTATTGGAAACTGGCTAGATTTCATTCCCATGATAAATAAAAATATGTTAATGTGAAATTTTTAAATATTTTCTTGGCAATTTCATGCATGTATATAACACATTCTGACCACACACACCTCCCAACCTTTCTTACCCCCCTTTTGCCCTTGCCAACAAACTCTTCACAACAATTCTCCTCCTTGTTTTATGTCTGGTTTCATTTTGATAGTGTGTTCTTTTGGGTTTTTAACCAGGTTCACCTACATAGTGAAAAGCTATCCACTGAAAAAAGAAAAGAACATTTCATTGGTGAAGACATCACTGAAGACAATAGCTCCACACTCCACATCCCATAGGAAGCAACATAACAATACATTTACCAACATATTTACCCCTATGGGCTATGACTTACCAAGGTAGAGAGGCCTTTGACCATAGCACAAGGCATAGCTGCTTTCTTATGGAGACGGCCTCAGACCCACCCAGAAAGAAATTGGTTGTTAGTCATTCCCACAGTAGTCATGCCACTTTTGCACAACCAAGTACACCTTGCCTGGCAGGTGAGGATTATAGCAGGCCAATTCCACCTCTAGGTTAGATTACTGTTGACTTTTCTCTGCTAGCTATAAGAATAACACCTTTAAGCACTAGGAATGTTAGACACCAATAATGAAGTTTCCAGTTCAGGTTCAGCTTGATTTCAAGCGAGGTAGGTGATAGCTGTAGCAATAAGTTCTGATTTTGTTACCTAGTTAACCAAGAGCAATGGGACTATTCTGTATTGTTTAGAGAAATTCTCAGGCCTTCTAAACCAACAGCTCCTATTCTGCACTGCATAGTAGAATTTTCATTTAAAACCATTGTATTCTCCATCAATTGTTCTTGGTTGGAGGATCAGTCTCAGAAAAGACCCCAGGGTCCAGATTTTTTGGATCTGTCGCTGTCCTTGTGGAGCTCCTATCCTCTCCAGGTCTTACTATCTCCCACTTCTTTCATAAGATTCCCTGCACTCTGCCCGAAGCTTGGCCATAAGTCTCAGCATCTGCTTTTATGTTGCCCACAGCAGCTCAGTGTCCATGGGTTCCATAGTAATGGGAACAGAGACTGTCTCTGACATGAACTAATTGGCCTGCTCTTTGATCACTTCCCCCTGAGGGGGAGAAACCTTACCAGGCCACAGAGAAAGACAGTGCAACTAATCCTGATGAGACCTGATAGACTAGGATCAGAAGGAAGGAGAGGAAGACCTTCCCTATCAGTGGTCTTGGGGAGGGGCATGTGTGGAGAAGGGGGAGGGAGTGTGGGGTTGGGAGAGGAGGAGGGAGGGGGCCATGGGGAGATATAAAGTGAATAAAATGTAATTAATAAAAATTAAAATAAAAAATGGAAAGAAAAAAAAAGAAAAACCCTTGTATTCTGGGAAAACAGTAATTACCAAGGTACTTCTCTGCAAATTCTTATTTTAAAATTGCTAACAAAGAGCTCAATATAAAACCAGCAATACTGAATCTAATAGAAGAGTAAGTATAGAATACCCTTGAAACATTGGCACAGGAGACAACTTCACGAACAAAACAACAATGATCAAGCAGGCACTAAGAACAACAATCAATAAATGAGACATCATGAAATTTGTAAATGTTGCTTTTATTTCCTCTAGTGAGGGGATGAGATGAAATCTGTACTCAAACTGTGTGAATGTATTCCCTGGGCAGAGCCCAGTATATTTCTTTCTCTGTTCTAGCTCTCCCTAGGCCTAGGCTTGGAAGCTTCTAGCCTCCATAAGCCCTAAGCTTCTGAGAACCCAAACCTTGATAGCTTCAGCTTCCAGCCTCCATCTGCTAATATAAACCTAGAGTGGTGCCTCCTCTGAGACTTAACTGCTGAATAAACTCACCTTTTCTAGTTCTTTGTGAACTCTCTTTAGCTGATTCAACTCATCTGTTTTGGCTCAAAACTCCTTTTGAAGCTGTCTGGTTCAATCTGGCTTCTCTCAGTTTCTGACTGAAATGCTCTGAATGGGTTCAAGCTAATTCTGGCAATATGTTCTAATCTTCTGGCTCCTTCTAATTCTTTGACTTGTTTGGTCTTCATCTGTGTCAAGCTTGTTCCCTCTACCTCTGTAAAATGGTTCCAATAACATGCCATATACTATTACTCCTCCTCCTCCTCCTCCTATTACTATTACCACTGCTACTACTGCTACCACTACTACTCTATCTCCCTTCTCTCCCTTTACTGCTCTTAAGTCACCTCTCTTCCCTGTGTTGTTCTCAGGAGAGTTGAACATATCCTGTGATTCATTCTGTCAAACCTTTCTCTGGCTCATTACTTTGCCCCTCAATTAGACATCACTTTCAATTCATGCCTGCTTCTTTTTGTAAACTAACTCTACCTTCATTGTTAGGGAGTAAAGGTATGTGCTAAGGTGTTTGTATTGAAGCCAGATCATTCATTGTCTGGAATTAAAGCTGTGTACTAAGGACCTGTCTGTATTTCAGCTAGATCATATTGTTAACCAGGGCATATCTGCATTTCTAGAAGGTCTTTACATGTGATCCCTTTCTAGAGCACCCCTATTTCTGAATTAAAATTCCTCTACATAAACTGAAAAGCTTCTGTATGACCCAAGACACTCTAAAAAGGGCAAAACAGCAGCCCATAGGATAAGAAAAGATTTTCAGCAATTTTATATCTGACAGAAGGGTATTATCCAAAATATATAAAAAACTCAAGAAACTAGACATCAACAAACCAAACCGTTCAATTAAAAAATGCAGCCACTTTTGATGAGAACTGATAGACGAAGATCAGAAAGGAGAGGAGAACCTCCCCTATCAGTGGACTTGGGGAGGGGCATGCATACAGAAACGGGAGGGAGGGTGGGATCGGGAGGGGAGGAGGGAGGGGCTTATGGGGGGATACAAAATGAATAAAGTGTAATTAATAAAAAATAAAATTTTAAAAAAAATGGGACACAGATCTAAGTTGAGAATTCTCAACAAAGGAATCACAAATGACTGAGAAGCATTCAAAAAAATTCAACATAAGTCATCAGGGAAACACAGATCAAAACAACTTTGAGATTCTGTCTTACTCCTGTCTGAATGGCTAAATTTTTTTTTAAAGGCAAGTGACAGCTCATGCTGGTGAGGATGTGGAGAAAGGGGAACACTCCTCCATTGCTGGTGGGAGTGCAAGCTTGTACTTGGAAAACAATATGGAGTTTCCTCAGAAAATTGGGAATAGTATCAAGACCCATCTATACCATTCCTGGGCATATACCCAAAGGGTGCCCCACTGTACCACAAGGACTCTTGCTCATCTATGTTCATAGCTGCCTTATTACTAATAGCCAGAAATAAAAAAAAAAAAAACCTCCCGTCCTTGACCTAAAAAATGGATAAAGAAAGTGTGGTTCATTTAAACAATGGAGAATTACTCAGCTGTTACAAAACAATGACACCTGATTTTGACAAACATGCTAAAACTATACAACGAAAAAAAGATAGCATCTTCAAAAAATGGTGCTGGCCTAAGTGGAAGTACACATGTAAAAAAATGTAAATAGACCCATTTTTATTACCCTGCACAAAATTAAAGTTCAAGTGGATCAAAGATTTCAACATAAAACCAGACACACTAAATCTGTTAGAAGAAAAGTGGGGAAGAGCCTTGAACTCATTGGCACAGGAGACAATTTCCTGAACAGAATACCAACAGCTTGGGCTCTAAGATCTACAATTGATAAATGGGTCCTCGTGAAACTGAAAAGCTTCTGTACAGCAAAGGATACTGTCAGCAGAATACAATGATGGCCTATAGACTGGGAAAAGTTCTTCATCAACCCTACAAGCTATAGAGGACTAATATCCAGAATATATAAATAACTCAAGAAATTAGACACAAAAAAATCAAATAATCCAATTAAAAAATGGGGCACACAGGAGGGCTACTGATTTTAGTAATGGGAACAGGGACTGTCTCTGACATGAACTAATTGGCCTGCTCTTTGATCACCTCCCCCTGAGGGGGGAACAGCCTTACCAAGCCACAGAGGAAGAAAATGCAGCCACTCCTGATGAAACATGATAGACTAGGATCAGAAGGAAGGGAAAGAGGACCTTCCCCATCACTGGACATGGGGAGGAACATGGGTGGAGAAGGGGGAGGGAGGGTGAGATTGGGAGGGAAAGAGGAAGGGAGCTATAGGGGATACGCAGTGAAAAAACTATAATTAATAAAAAATAAAAGAAAAATGATTACAAAAAATAGGGTACAAAGAATTCTCAACAGAGGAATATAGGACAGCAGAGAAACAGTTAAGGAAATTCTCAATATCATTAGTCATCAGAGGAACTCAAATCAAAACAACTCTGAGATTCTATCTTACACCTATCAGAATGGCTAAGGTCAAAAAATTCAAGTGACACACACAGTATATACTCATTATAAGTGTATATTAGACATATAATATAGGATAAACATTCTAAAATCTGTACACCTAAAGAAGCTGTGCAAGAAGGAGGACCCTGGATGGGAGGATCAATCCTCACTCAGAAAAAAAAAAATAGACATTGAAGAAAGGAGAGATCAGGAAGCAGGCCAGGAGCCTACCACAGAGGGCCTCTGAAAGACTCTACCCAGCAGTGAATCAAAGCAGATGCTGAGACTCATAAACAAACTTTGGGCAGAATGCAGGGAATCTTATGAAAGAAGGGGACAATAGTAAGACCTGGAGAGGGCAGGAGCTCCACAGGGAGAGCAACAGAACCAAAATATCTGGGCACAGGGGTCTTTTCTAAGACTGATACTCCAACCAAGTACCTTTCATAGATATAACCTAGAACCCCTGTACAGATGTAGCCCATGTCAGCTCAGTATCCAAGTGATTTCCCTAGTAATGGGAACAGGGACTCTCTCTGACATGAATTCAGGGCCTGGCTCTTTGATCACCTTACCAGGCCACAGAGGAAGACAATGCAACCAGTCTTGAGCAGACCTGATAAGCTAGGGTCAGATGGAAGGGGAGTAGGATCTCCCGTATCAGTGGACTTGGAGAGGGGCATGGGAGGAAATAAGGGAGGGAGAGTATGATTGGGAGGGAGTGAGAGAGGAGGCTACAGCTGGGATACAAAATGAATAAACTGTAATTAATATATAAAATAAAAATTTAAATTAAAAATATTCAAGTGACAACACATACTGGAGAGGATGTGGAGAAAGGGGAGCCCTTCTCCATTTTTGGTGGGAATGCAAACTTGTAAAACCACTTTGGAAACCAATCTGAGGCTTTCTCAGAATATTGGTAATAGCACTACCTCAAGATCCAGGTATAGCACTTCTGAACATACACCCAAAAGATACCCCATTATTCAATAAGGACATTGCTCAACTGTGTTCATAGCAGCTTTATTTGTAATATCCAGAATCTGGAAACAACCTAAATATCCCTCATTGGAGGAATGGATACAGAAATTATGATACATCTACACAATTGAATACTACTCACCCATTAAAAACAAGGAAATCATGAAATTTGTGGGCCAATGGATGGAGCTAGAAGAGATGATACTGAGTGAGGTAACCCAGAAGCAGAAAGACAGGCATAGTGTACATTCACTAATAAGCAGATATTAGCCTTTTAATATAGAACAGCCATCTACAGACCTACAGAAGCTAAACACTAAGTAGGACCCTAGAGAGGATGCTTAAATCTCATTCAGAATGGCAAACAGGCTAGACACTGGAAACAGCGGAAGAGAGGAAACAGGTGAAAAGACTGATGCACTAATGGAGGACCATGAATGGAGAGGAACTACACCCCTTGCTCAGATATGGTCATTTGGTAGCTCACTCTCCATTTGGATCTCTGACTGAGGGGATCAGGGGCTCTCTCTATTATGAACTCAGTTCACTGCTGTCTGATCACTCACCCCTGATGATGGAGCCTTTACTGCCATGGAGGAAGTGGATCTAGGCAATCCTGATGAGACTTAACAAGCTATGGGTAGATGGCAATAGTGGAGAACTCCCCCTTTCAGTGGACTAGGGGAAGGGGATGAGGTGAAATGGGAAAGAGGGGAAGAGGGAGTGATGGTGGAACTGGGGGAGTTGAGAGAGAGGGCTTCAATCAGGACATATAATGAATAAATTGTGAAAAACATAAAAACAAAACAAAAAAATGAGAGCATAAAATTTCAGGCAAATGGATGGAACTAGAAAAGAAGAAATCACCCTGAATGAGGTAACCTAGAACTAGAAAGACACATGGTATATTCACTTTCAAGTGGATATTAGCAGTTAAGTAAAGGAGAATCACAATACAATCCACAGACCCAGAGAATCTAGGTAACAAGGAAGGCCTAGTAGGGATTGTATGAAACTCCGTGGGAAAGGGAAATATAATAGATTTTTTATGTGACCTGGGAGAGGGTGGGTATGGAACAGAGGGTTCAGATGTGGGAGCAGATGTGGGAAGAGGGTAGTGGGAGAAACAACTGGAATTGAGGAGCTCTTGGGGAGTAATGTGCAGTGGAACCTACTACAGTGGAAACTCCCTGGAATCTACAAGAGTGACCATAGTAGAATCTCCTAGAGATGAGGAATATGGAGACTGAACAAGCTGTTTTCTATACTCAGGAAAGGCTCCCACCATTGGATATGGGACTTTGTCCCCAGCCACAAAACCTTAAACTTGAAATATGTCCTACCTGCAGGATGTGCTAGGGTAATGTCAGTGCAGAACATGTGGGAATGGCCAACCCATGACTGGTCCAACCAGAGGACCACACTGTGTGAGTTAGTCATACCATGCCTAAGTTTGCATGGATGGTCAGAAACTAAAGGCTATACAGTCCAGAGACACAGAATAGAACCAAATAGGACTGTTAAAAAAATTCAGTGAAATGATTTCTTTTTTTTTTATTTTTTTCAGTACTTGTTTTCTTTTATTTTTTTCATGTGCTTTCATATTTTTTTTCTTTTTTATTAAATCTGTATCCCAGCTGTATCCTGCTCCCTCATTCCCTCCCAAACCCTCCCTCCGTCATCTCTTCCATGCCCCTTTCCAAGTCCACTGATTGGGGAGGACCTCCTCCCCTTTCATCTGACCCCGTTTTATCAGGTATCTTCAGGACTGGCTGCAAAGTCCTCCTCTGTGGCTTAGCTGGACTGCTCCTCCCTTGGGGGGTGGGAAGGTCAAAGATCCTGCCATTGAGTTCCTGTCGGTGAAATGATTTCTAACGATATTCTGCTATAAGCAATAGATTGGTTCCTAGCCCAAATTTCTTCAGAGAGGCATAGTCCTCAATTGATAGGGGCAGATATAGAGCCCCACATCTAAACACTAGGTGAAGCTAGTGGAACCCCACAAAGAGGAGGAGCAAGGATTTTAGGAGATGGAAGTGTGAAGATCTCCACAAGATAAACAGCCCACAAAATCAACTAATCAAGGCTTCTAGGGGCTCAGAGAGAAAGAGGTGACAATCAAGAACCCTGAATGTACCTGAACTAGGGATTCTACATACATGCTATGGTTACGCTTTTGGTGTTCTTTTGGTACCCCTAAGAGCAGGAGAGGGGGGCACCTCTGACTCTTTAGCCTGTACTTGGGACCCTTTTTCTTCTACTAGCTCACCTTGTCCAGCCTGAACATGAGAGTGTGTGCCCAGTCTTACCATAATTTGTTATGCCGTATTTGGTTAATATCTGTAGAAGGCCTTTTTTTTTTTTTTTAGCATTATGTTTTTATTTATTTTTTCTTATCAGTTACATTTTATTAACTCTGTACTCCAGCCGTGTCCCGATCCCTTATTCCCTCCCAGTCCCTCCCTCCCTCCCTCCTCTCCACTGTGCCCCTTGCCAAGTCCACTGATAGGGGGGACCTCCTCCCCATTCATCTGATCCTGTTTTATCAGGTATCTTCAGGACTGGCTGCAAAGCTCTCCTCTGTGGCCTAACAGGACTGCTCCTCCCTTGGGGGGTGGGGAGGCCAAAGAGCCAGTCATTGAGTTCCTGTTAGAAACAGTCCTTGTTCCCCTCACTATGGGAAACCAATTGGTTACTGAGCTACCACAGGCTACATCTGAGCAGAGGTTCTAGGTTACATTCATACATGGTCCTTGGTTGCATGTCAGTCTCAGAAAAGACCCTGTGCCCAGATATCTTTGGTCCTTGTGGAGCTCCTATCCTTTCCTCATCAGACTAACTCCCCTTCTTTCTTATGATTCCCTGTACTCTGCCAAAGGTTTGGTCATGAGTCTTTGCTTTGAAAACACTGCTAGTTAGAGTCTTTCCAATGCACTCAGTAGACTCCTGTCATATGTTCAATGCGCATCCCATCTGTCTTTCTAAACGAGGATTGATCATCTTACCCCATGTCCACTCTCTTGATTATCTTTTTTAGGTGTACAGAAAATAGAGGAGGAGTGGATCCAGGGGAGAGGAGAGTAGTGAGAGAACCTAGGGAAAAGTGTGATCAGGATATAATGCATGTGAAGAAAATAATAGAAATAAAAATTGTTAAAATTTTCATAATTACTTTGAAAAATTCCCGTATTTTAGAAGCTATTACTTTATAAATTATATGTAGATCACAAGACTGTGTGAATGAATATGGATGGGATTTGTCAGATAGAATGTATCCTGATATGTCTGTCCCCAATTTAAAAAAAATAAAATAAAAATAGATACCATTGTCCTAATTTAACCCAAAGTCCTTGTTTTCTTCTTTAGGCAGTTTTGTATTATTTTAAGTAAAGCAAAAATTGATAATTAATTGCATGGGACTCTGATAGATTTATTTAAAAGAATACTTTAACAGGTTCTTTCTCTGAGTGTTTTATATAACTGTGGATTTATTTCTCCATCACATTTTATGTGAGGAACTATGAGTGAGATGCTGACTTATAAAGCTGAACATGCACTGCAGGTCTTTCCCTGTGTGTCTTTTTCTAGGACATGCTTGAAACATACAATACATCTGAGATGTGAAGTTTTCATGAGAATCTGTTGAAAGAAGTACAAACGCTTCTCATACCTCTCACATCCTTTCATCAAAATCAGCACCTTGTCATGTCTGCCTATATTCCATCGGCCAAAACAAGCCTTATAACACAGTGGTATGTAAATGGATATAGAATAATACCCCTCCTGTGGAGTAGAAAGAGAATATTTGCTAATATGAATATCATTTCACAAATACTTTGGATATCATTTGCTGAGCTTGAATAAAATTGTAGAGTGTTTCTAACAGCAATAAAATTATAAGATATAGTTTAAAGATTAATATCTCATCCAACTGGTTGTAATAAACCTAAATATTTTTTGTGCCAACTACTAAATATATTTTGGTTTGAATCCCCCCAGATCTCCCCAAAACCCCGCAATTTAAAAAGGTTTTTGGAGGCCCTTTTAATAAAAGACTCAAAAATAGAAAGGCTAACACAAAAAAGAATGGTGTGAAGCATTGTATTAATCTTTTTCATGTGTGAAATGAAATACAGGTCAGAAGAGAAAAATAATCACAGAGAATATTTAAAGGCAACAAGTAGAAAACTTAACACAGGCACATTTAAAATTCCTAAATATGAAATCAAAGAAATAACTTTTTTCAAGAGTCAATTTTTTTTTCTTCTGCTGTTAAATGCAGAGTGTGATTCTCTGTAAACAGCATGATTTCTGGAAGACTCACAGTGCTAGAAGCATGGCCTTATTCTTCCACTTCCCAGAACTGGCATTGTGTGTGCCCACCATGTCTGTTTTTCTGAGCTCAAATTATATTGTTTTTGAAAGACCCCTGGAGGGTATCTTTCGTCTGAGAGACCCCCTCCCAAGGAACAACGAGGCCATTCGGATGCAAACAGCAAGAGGCTTTTATTTTGATACACGGGTACCCGGGGCAGCAGAGTCATTCGGAGGACTTTGTGCGCCCCCTGGGTGGAAAGCTGGGGTTTTTATAGGGTTTTAGAGCAGAAGCGCTGGTACAGAAGCGAGAGGCATGGTTACAGGGGGCTGATTGGTACGTTTACATGAGACCACGGTTTGTGTCAAAGTTTGGCAGGGACACCAAGATTCCAGGAACTGGGTGGTCAAAATGGTCATGATGACTCCTTGACATGGCCCGCCACCTGTTGTTTTCCTTAGGACCCTTATCTTAACTGGAACAGTCTCACAGATATCCATGAGGGTGATTAACACAAACTGTTTTTAGCTCAACTGGGGCAGCCTGACCGCAGATATCCCAAGTGGATGACACAGCTGGGTTTCTTAGTAATTTTTCAGTTTTTCATTTAGCCTTTAGAGTTTTACAAAACAGTGGTGTCCCACAAAATGGCGTTAGCTATGTTTAACTTAGGGTGAGGCAGGGGTCTTTCAGTTTTATCATTAATAAAGCTAACATTTCAAGAACAACTAAAAATTAGTGAATCTATCAAATACAATTATTTAGATCATTACAGAAAATTTGCAAATAAAAACTGAATGTGTTACACCCAGTTTCCGAGCCACAGAAGCCTCAGAGTAGTGGGTGGTTCTAGACCACCTCCAGAAACTGATGAATTTGGGGACGTCTCTCCTACTTCAGCGACTGTGATTGTTCGACTCGTCTGTCTAAATCACATTTAGTCACTCATACAGATTCCTGGAGGCAGAACAGAATACAGAAGATAGGCGCCAACAGGAACACTGCACACCGCACAAAGCACAAAGAGACAAAGGTGGAGACGGAGACACAGACCTGACACTTACCAGCTAGTATGAGACCTTTCAGATCAGTCCTGAGGTCTTGGGGGGCCCTGGAATCTCGGTGGAACCTCCAAATGTTACACCCAGTTCGAGAGCCCCCAAAAGACCTACAGGAATCGACTCCGTTGCAAAACACAAGAGGGTCTTTTTATTACAAGCTCGAGCTGGGTGGCTGCCCTTTACAAAGACATACAGGCAAGTGACCTCCAGCTCCGGGAGATCAAGGTTTTTAAAGGAACAAAAATGCCAGTGGGGTAGTACAAGCCTTGGCATTACAGGACTTGGTAAGAGGAACAAAATGCAAGCAGGTGGTCTCTAGGGAAGCTGACCTTTAAAATGATTGTTCTATTTTTAGGTGCCAAGATTGCTAATGATCAGGCCTAGCTACCTGGGAGACATGTGACCTCTAGTTCTTAGGGGCCATGTGACTCCAATCATTCACTGAGGTTTATCTGGGTGGGGACTGCTGCTGGCCCATTATCTGAAAGGAATGTCGTCTTGGTCTTGTGATTCTGCCCTAGCCTCTGGGCTAGCCCTCTGCTCTGAAAGGAATGTGGTCTTTTGATTCTGCCCCAGCCCCAGGAATTAACTCTAACCTTTCAAATGTTACAATTGTCATTGCATTCCAGTGATTAATACACTAATGGGGGTTGAGAACACAGATTTTTTAAAATCTGTATATATAGAGGTCCACTTAAAACTTATAATTCCTAAAATGGAGATAGAGATGTAGGTGTCTACCTGGAATGTATACATAAAACTTTGGGTTATGAGATTAAAAAGGTGATTCAGTGCTTATAAGTGGTTTTCATTCTTCCTTCCTTCCTTCCTTCCCTCCCCCGTCCCTCCTTCTTTCCTTCCTTCCTTCCTTCCTTCCTTCCTTCCTTCCTTCCTTCCTTCCTTCCTTTCTTCTTTCTTTCTTTCTGATTTTTAATCAGGAGCTCACAACTGCTACACCTCCTGCTCCAGGAGATTAAATATCTTCTTCTTGTCTCTGCTAATATAGCTGTCCTACAAGGTGGAAGAACATACCTCAGTATGAATGTCCCTGATGATGATGAGCATCTTTTCACATACTTATTGATTTTTTATTGATTTTTACTTGTGTTTGCTATGTTAGTTTGTTCTGCCCAGTTCACAAACCCCAAAATACCAGGAATAAACAGACTCCGCTGTAAATACATGAGGTTCTTTTTATTGTAAATTACAAGCTGCAGCTTGGGCCCACACACCCCTACCACTGCTGAAGCGGTGGGAGCCAAGCACCCTGTGCCCAGGTTAGTTGGGTGATTTAAAGATTCTGGTCCATCCCAGCATGCCCAAGGCAGGGGCAATTCCTGCCTGGCAAGCATCTATTGGTCAAAATGCTACATTTTGAATTGATTGGCTATAGGAAGGTTCCCAGACCATTAATGATCTGGTGTCCCTCCCTAGGGGGATGGGCCAGTTTCCTAGCAACTGTATCTCTAGTGGGTGGGGAAAGAATGCAGTAAGGCCGTCTTTCTCCTCAGGGCATTACTGGACTTCTCCACCCACCTAGTTCAGGCCTTAATTAATAATAGCTGCTAATTTTTAATCTTATGGTCTCTCAAGTTATCATTTGCTCCTGTTGTAATCAGATTACTCATTTGCTCAGGTCTTTGGTTTCATCATTTTTTTACAGCACCTTCTTACATTTTTAACTTTTTTGACATGTAATTTGTCCACCCTTCTGCCTTTCAGTCTTTCAATGGTTTCATACACTGTGCAGAGACTTCCTTTGTTTGATGTAGTCTAGCTTGTCTATTTTGCTTCTGCTAGTGAAGTTTTTGATGTTATAACTAGGAGAACATTGTCAAAGGCAATATCTTGAGGAATTCCCTTATGTTTTCTTCCAATATATTCATAGTTTTGGGCCTGGAATTGTTGCCCTTTATCTATTTTGAGTTTACTTTTTCTGTATAATTTAAAATGAGAGTCCATTCTTACATGTGAATAGCTGCTTTTCTCAGTAATGTTCACCAAAAGAGGTGAAAGACCCCAGCCTCACCCTAAGTTAAACATAGCTAACGCCATTTTGTGAGACACCACTGTTTTGTAAAACTCTGAAGGCCAGATGAGAAACTGGAAAATCACTGAGAAATCCTAGCTGTGTCACCCACTTGGGATATCTGTGGTCAGGCTGCCCCAGTCATACTAAAAACAGTTTGTGTTAATCACTCTCATAGATATCTGTGAGACTGTTTCAGCTAAGATAGGGAAAAACAAAATAACAGGTGGCGGGCCACGTCAAGGGGTCATCCTACCCCCCCTTGACCACCCAGTTCCTGGAATCTTGGTGCCCCTGCCAAACTTTGACGCAAATTGTGGTCTCGTGTAAACGTACCAATCAGCCCCCTGTAACCATGCCCTCTCGCTTCTGTACCAGTGCTTCTGCTCTAAAACCCTATAAAAACCCCAGTTTTTCCCCAAGGAGGTGCGCAAGGTTCCTCCCGAGTGACCTTGCTGCCCCGAGTACTCGTGAATCAAAATAAAAGCCTCTTGCTGTTTGCATCCGAATGGACTCGTTGTTCTTTGGGGCGGGGGGGGTCTCTCTGACGGAAGATACCCTCCGGGGATCTTTCAGAGGCTTCTGTTCTTGTGGATTTGCCTGAGCCCACCTGCAGAGTCGAATGGTTCTTGAGTCTGGAGTGAGGATTGAAATTAATAAACCAACACACAACCCATAGGACCTTTATGAGAGGCTCTAGTGAAAGCTAGATGCCATGCTTTCTTCTAGACGCCTTTATAGCCAGAGCAAAAGCACCTCAGCACAATGAGTAAATTCAATAAGAACTCAAGCAAAAGGTGTGACTTTGACAAGACATACCACCTGCTGTCTCAAACAAAAGGAGATAGACTTGGAAATTTATCACTGACTCCAGTGAAGGGCATGGTGAAAACAGTCTTACCACTGACATCTACATATCAAAGCAAGCTGGCAGACTAGAGGCTCCCAACTTGGATTATTGTCGCCCTTGGTGTAATCATGATCACTCACTCTGCCATCATGATTTCCTTCTGGGCCTCTTTCGTTCATCTTCTACAAGTCTAACTCTCTGTTTTCAGGCTATTTTACACTATTTACTTGTTACTGATTTATAATATATGTCTTATTAAATAATATGTACTTAAGACATGTAATTCTCATGCCTGCTATTTTTCCTCAAGGTTACTGTATTTTCTTGGGGACATTTGATGTTCCTAATAATGTTGGGGTTTGTTTATTATGCTCTTTTCACTACAGTTAACAATAATGTAAAATCTTTTAATTCCTCTGGGAAATAGTACCTAAGGATGCCACAAAAAATTAAAAACAGTATCACCATGGGATTTAACAATTATTCTTCTGTGAAGCTACACCAAAAAATTGATTTAGATGTCAAACGGCCTTACCAGGCACTATTAGGTCAATGTTCATAGTTTTATAAACATTATTTTTGACTTAGTTTGTGAGAATAGCATTGGACATAAATTTCTTGTTTTCAAACATCATTTTATGCCTTAGCTGACATTTATCTAAATCTACGCTTGGTTTCTATGAGGAGTTTCCACATGATTTCTGGACACTCCTGATACTGGGAACACATATTTTCTTATCTGACTTGCTTTGGTTCCCTATTTCATTTATAGTTGAACATTTGTCTTGAATTTTAGGAGCAGAAGGTATTGCAAAGAGGAAGAATAATACATAAAGAAGAGAAAGAGAAAACCATGATTAAGGCAACACAGAGCCTACCCACCCACAACCAAGTTTCTTAGACTTCTTTTAAACCAGAGAAAGTGGAGGGTAGGTACAACAGAAACTGAGCTAATACTGGTTGAAAATGCTTTGTTATATTTTCACACATGGTCACTTGAAAATCCTAGTTAACGAAAAATCTCCTCCATCTAGTTTTGCATCTAAACCATCATTGTTCTGGTACTTGGTTTAACAGAATTTTGTAGACAATCAAAACTCTGCAAACATATTAAAATTGGCCAGCTTAATTTTGGCAATAATGTAGATTCTTCAATATCAAACACCAATAAATGAAACTAGAGAAAGATAAACTGACACCAAGCATAAGAGAAATTTAATGCTCTATGTGTAGCGTCCTTTGAGAACTTTTTTCTTTTTTTAATTTTTCTTTTTTATATTAATTACAGTTTATTCACATTGTATCCCAGCTGTAGAGCCCTCCCTCATTCCCTCCCTTCCTCTTCTCCTCCTATTTCCCTACAGGTCCTCCTCTTCTTCCATCTGACGCTAGCCTATCAGATCTCATCAGGACTGGCTGCATTGTCCTCCTCTATGGCCTGGCAAGGCTGCTTCCTTTGAGGACTTCTAAAAGTAATTTTCATCCCTGAAATCCAGAGGAAGCTCTCTTTTCTCTGATTATTAACATCTTGATGTTAACCATGTAACATACATTAACATTTACCTTAAAATAATTTCTCATATAGTCAAAAAGTGATTATTGTATTATACTTTTAATATTCTTTAACATTACAGAGTAGATAGTTACACAGTCAGTATATAACTATGAACCTATTTAAATATGATAACAATGAAAAGTCTATTTTAACAGTGACACAGGATCAAATTCTGTATTATGTGTATTAGGTAGGCATTATTTTATTAGCTTGATTGGAATGTTTGAGGAGGGAAATGTGGGAGAGTGTTTTAGAAGGTAGCAGGGGAATTTGTGCTTTCAACCAAACTCTAAAAATAATCACATGCCTAAATCTATCAGTCTGACTGAGGGTTTATACTTGTTTATTTATCTTTCCTGTAGTTCATGAAAGACAAAGCCCAACCTCAAGGAATAAAACCTCGAGATGAAATACAAAAGTTTCTGGAGTAAGATAGACATTATTTAGCCACAAATTTTAGTCTTTACTTGCTGTTCTTATATCCTTAGCCATTGTCTTGACGCAAGATTGTCACTGTTAGGACCAAAGTGGGGGACCCTAACTTTCCGAGGAGGATGAAGAGAACTCAGGAGACCAATCATCGATGCAATAGCAAGAGGTTTAATTCAGCCATTGTACAATGGGGCTACCTTCCCCCCCCCCCACAAAACCAGTGAGGAACAGCCAGGAGAGACAAGAGTCTGAGGTTTTTAAAGGAAGGAGTACGGGAATCACAGAGGTTGTGAGCTTGGTGATATTGGATTGGGTAGTTGACTTTTAAAATGATTGGTTCATTTTAGGCACCAATTCCTTCTGGCCCTGCCCCCATCTGGGTTGGGGAACTGTGACAGCTGGACCAGTTACTAAGCAACGTTATCTCGTTATCTCGTACTGCAGATCTGGACACTCCTTCACAGCAGGGAGGAGACCTTTCCCATTCCTTTGCAATGGGTCTTGTCTCAATTTACCCACTTCTCCTCCTGCCTTCTGTAAAAGTGCTGGGAGAATTTAGTTTAACATGGGGTATAGAATTTATAAAGAAACCTGTCAATCTAGCCTGTTCCTTTCAGTCACATTATTTTATAGCTGAATGGATAACACAGAAAGGTTCAGTCACTTCCAACAAGGACTGAAAGTTCAGTTTGGTCAACCTATACTTTTTCTAGTCCAGCATTTTGTCACTAAACAATGCTGAACATCACAATGCTCTAACTTACTAACTATAGTTGTTGCTTTTCTTTTTTTTGTGCAATCCCAGAGTCACTTAAAAAGTTCAATATAGTATCTCCTGTGAGTTACTTTAGCCACTGCAGGTGGTGAGGAAGGAAGATAACACTTTAAAGTCTAGTCTGAAATTAGCAGTAAATTCATACTTAATGTGGATGATTTAAGACTTTGTTTAGTATGCCATTGTGTAAATGTACCACAATTTCTGTATCCATTCCTCCGTTGAGGGACATCTGAGTTGTTTTCAGGTTTTGGCTATTACGAATAAAGCTGCTACAAACATGGTTGAAAAAATATCTTTGTTGTCCTTTAGCATATTTTGGATACATGTCTAGGAGTGCTATAACAGGATCTTGAGAAAGAACAATTCCTAGTTGTCTGAGAAAACGCCAGATTGATTTCCAAAGTGGTTGTATAAGTTTACATTCCCACCAGCAGTGGAAGAGGGTTCCACTTTCTCCACAACCTCTCCAGCATGTGTTGTTACTTGAGTTTTTGATGTTAGCCATTCTGATGGTGTAAGGTGAAATCTCAGAGTAGTTTTGATTTGCATCTCCTTGATGGCTAAGGATGTTAAGCATTTCTTTAGGTGTTCCTCAGCCATTCTATATTCCTCTAAAGAGAATTCTCTGTTTAGCTCCTTACCCCATTTTTTAAGTGGATTGTTTGACTTGTTGCTTTTTAACTTCTTTAGTTCTTTATATATTCTGGATATTAGCAATTAAAAACAAGGATATCATGAAATTTTCAGGCAAATGGTTGGATCTAGAAAAGATCATCCTGAGTGAGGTTTTCTCAGAAGCAGAAAGACACACACAGTATATACTCACTTACATGTGTATACTAGACCTAAAAGATAGGATAAACATACTAAAATCTGTATACCTAAAAAAGCTAAACAAGAAGGAGGACCCGGGGTAAGATGATCAATCCTCACTTAGAAAGACAAATGGGATGGACATTGGAAGTAGGAGAAAACAAGAAACAGGACAGAAGCCTACCAAAGAGGGCCTCTGAAAGAATCTACCTAGCAGTGTATCTGTAGAGCAGTGGGGAGGTGCCGGACTCTCAATGGTCAAGCTTCCCCAAGAGAGGCGTGTCTGCTGAGAAAATGCAGTGAACTCACCAATCTAGCCAGTGGTTGCATGCAGTAAATAGCAGTCTGGTAGCCAGGAAAGGAAGTCCCAAAACCAGGGAAAGGAAAGGAGTCCCACCTTTTGAGATAGGCAATAAGTGCAGTACTTATCTGGAGTCCAATTGTCCTGAGAGGTGGATTTAGGTAGACTTTTTGCAGCTTACAAGAATTACTTTTAAGTTTTAAGAAGGAGATAAAACTTTAGACATGTTAGTATCATAATTTTGCTGTGCATTGAGAAAAAAGCAGTAGACATACATATGTGTTAACAGCATAAGTACTTTTTAAGGTGAACTCTGAAAAGGCAAAAGCCTTTCATGAAGTAAAAGGGAAACTCACTTGTTCTTAACTTTAGCATAAGCATACACATTATGGAGGCTTGTAATCTTGAACTTAGGACCATAACAGTGGAATAGTGGTATAGTGGAATGTTTTTGTATCAGAGTCAGATGAATAAATTAGAGCCCTATTAATAAAGGTCAAAACTCTGGACAGTCAATACAACAGTAGCATAACAACAGGAAGAAATATTAAGCCTTTTTACCTATTTAAGATACCTTAAATTACCTTAGACCTTGTAACCTTTATAATTTGCGTTTATCAACCTTAAAACATTTTTTAGAACCCTCAAGTATTTATAAATTGTATTACCAACCTTAAGACACATTTTTAGACTCTCATACATGTATATCTTATGTTTACCAACCTTAAGGCACTTTTTAAGACTCTCAAATATGTGTAACTTGCATTTTTACAACCTAAACTCCTTTTATCCTTAGACCCTACATAAGCTATATATATTTTATCTAGCGATATATCTTAAACTGATCAATGAGCTAACAGTGGATCTAATTGTCTGCTCTTTAGCTGCAAAGCTACCATTAGCTTAGCATAGCCTTCAAGGTGATCAGAGACCTGAGAAGGATAAGTTATGAGCTAAATAAATATACCAATCCATGTGCCAATCAAAATGACAGAGATGACTAGTTAGTCCATCACCTAGGCAGTGTCCCTGGCTCCTGTGGTCTCATAATGTCGTAGGCAGAGGTGGTCCAGCTAGGCACAGAAGATGAGACTGTTTCTATGGAGAAAGAAATGAGAGAATGGCCTCACCTTGCCCTTAGCAATGTGAGACATTGACTCTCCAGGTGTCCACAGTTTTGTCCACAGTTTAGGCTGGGCCCTAGCAGTGGGCCAGTTGAGGCAGTATTGCCAAGTGGTTAGCATACCACAATCCAGAGTCTGAGTCATCTGCCCAAATCTTCTCAGAGACCTTGGGGAGCTACTGCCAGGACTTCGGGACTTTCTGTCACAATAAGCTTACACATGTTAAAATGCCATATTCATCAGATCTCTGACAAGCCTGAGGGTCAGCATATCTGAGTTACTCTGTCTGTCTTTATCGTGTGCTCTAAACTGTGTCCTATAGAACAGAATGCTATCTAGAACCATATTTTAGCTCAATATCTTAACCAACTGTAGTTGTTACCATAACTTTAAATCTGCTCTTTCTGAACTAAAATCAAAGTAAACCTTTTAATCAGATACAGTTTATAGAGAGGCTAGCAAATCTTGTTGCTCCTATCACTTGCATTAAAATTGAACAGTAAAAAGCTTTGCATTTAGCACTAATCAGTGGACTGAACATAACTGAGAGACCCTTGTAAGTCTAAGGCTATACAACAGATTAATAATATAATTTTAAGAGAGCAAGACCAAGCTTACATTAACCTTTTGATAGCAGAGATACAGTAAATTGACCCAGTTTTAATATAAATGTATTGTTTAAAAATGAATAAATCTTAATTTAGAATATTGGTAAGCAACCTGTAAATAATAATGAACCCTTGAGCTATAAGTTTAAAATTAACACTTTAGCAGAACCATATAAACCAAAATTTAAATTAACCAAGCATATTTTAACCTTTTGATAGTAGAGATGTAGCAAATTGACTCAGTTTTAACATAGAAAAATACCTCTAAAATTAATAGATCTTAATTTAAAATATTGATAAACAATTTGTATGTAACAATGAACCCCTAAGCAGAACAGTATAAAGCAATTTAGTAGTCTTATATTTTAAACCAACTCAATTTGAACAGATATTTGTAACTTTGAAATTTTATTATTATATAAAATTTATTTTGAAGCGGGTTAGTAAAATGCAACCTTGAATTTTTATAAAAGACAAGGTAAACAGTTAATTATGGTTAAGACTTATAAACGTAAACCCAATGAGAAAATTATAAAGATTATACAAAGCATTTGAAAATATAAGAGTGGGGTATAGAAATCAGAAAGAGAGAGCTTGGAAATAGAAGCCGCTTGGGAAAGGGGCGGGGGAGCACGTGGAGAGGTAGCTGGAGAAAGGTGCACGGGAGGCGGGGCCTCTCTGCCCAAATTAAAGATGGCGCCAGCCACGTGGAAGCCTCTGATGAAACCAAGGTCCCGCCCATTTCTTTCCAAAACCAAGATGGCTGCGCCAAGGGATCCGCGGGAATTTTAAATTTTGCAAAACTCCCTACCAAGTTTTGAAAAGTCGATTTCTGCGCTGTGTGTCTCCACATCTCGGAGCGTTGTCAGCTGCTGGGACTGGCGCAACTCAGGCTGTTAACCTGGGCATAGAGCTGGGCCCGACCATCTGCAGCCGACCTGGGCATGGCAGGCAGGACTGGGGGTGGGGATGGGGGGGCGCTACGGCAGGCCACCCAGGCAGGAGGAGCAAGGAGGCGGGGTGGAACTTTATCCGCTGGGTCAAAGGCAGAACTCCTTAGATTGAGGTTTTATGGTTAGGAAGAGTTTAGTAGGAGAGCAGGAGGAACAGAGAGGAAGTTTAGAGTGAAGGAGAAAGAAAGCCTGAATGTAAGGGGAACCTCCTTTCCTTTACCAGTTTGCTGACAATGGTTGAAATCCCATAAAATATTGGGATTTAACGTGCCGTTAATCGGCCAATTTGGACCCTTACCTAAGAGTATGTAGGCCAGGTTTTATTACAGAGGAGTATGAGTTTGGAAGTTTTTAACTGGGGTTGTAAATGCAAAGTCTTAAAATTTTCTAGAAGACATCCCAGTGGAGAAGCTGAGGGGACAAACGGCGTAATCTGGGCGTTCCCCATTGGGAGGTGAAAGAGACATGGCCTTAAATGGCATCCCAGAAGAAGGTGAGTCTCTAAAAAGAGGGGTCCTTCTGATCCATTATCTCGTCAGATTTTGGCCAAGGACCGGGGCACAGAAGCCGAGAGGACATGGTTCTGCCTAGCTAGGGCTTTCTTCAAGAGCAGGTAGAGAGGAACCACATGTAGAAAGCTCTCCCAGGGGAAACTGAAGCCCTAATAGAGATGGAGTCTAGCTATAGGGATCAACTGTAGTCAGTAAAGACTGTGGTTGTGCATTTCCCCACTTTAAAGAGCAGTGGGGAGGTGCCAGACTCTCAACGGTCACTCTCCCCTTCCCCAGAGAAATGTTTATAATGACTAAAAGGAAAACTCACCAATCCAGCCGGTGTTGGATGCCTCTGGAGCGATCTGGTAGCAAGAAAGTGAAGATCTCAGGCGGATTTGGAGAAAAATAGGTCTCCAGAAGCCCCGGTGGGATGCTGGCACTCCCCGCTCCATCTGTCCACTGGAAGGGACCTATCCCAGCCAAAACGCACCAATGTTAGGAAACGTAGGAATGTTAGGAAACATGCGCCTGTGAAGGTTATACGGAGGCTTCACAAATCATACCACGAGATCGGTTCCACGTGGGAGGTTTATTAGGGGAAGAGGGAAAAGGGTCACAGAGAGACAAGGCAGGAGAGGGCTCCAGTTCTCTTATAGGGTGACCCAGGGCATGCACAGGTAGTTCCTGGTGGTCAGCAGGTGGTCTGGGTGTCTTCACAAATGCCTGATAACCGGTTTGTCAGGTCCCTTGGGGCTGGCCATACAGGTGCCTGCTTACTGATCCCAAAGTGTTGGGATCAAAGCAGATGCTGAGACTCATAACCAAACCTTGGGCAGAGTGCAGGGATTCATATGAAAGAAGGGGGAAATAGTAAGACCTGGAGAGGACAGGAGCTCTACAAGGACCAAATATATCTGGGTACAGGGGTCTTTTCTGAGACTGTTTCTCAAACCAAGGACCATGGATGGATAGAACCCTGCTCAGACGTAGCACATGGCAGCTCATTATCCAAGTGGGTATGCTAGTAAGGTGACCAGGGACTGTCTTTGATATGAAGTCAGTGTCTATCTAACTCTTTGACCTCAGCTCCCCACCCCCCGAGGGACGAACAGCCTTGTTAGGCCATGGAGAATGACATTGCAGCCAGTCCTGAAGATATCTGATTAGCTAGGATCAAATGGAAGAAGAGGAGGACCTCCCTCTCCTATCAATGGACTTAGAGAGGGGCAGGGAGGAGATGAGGGAGGGTGGGATTGGGAGGGAATGAGGGAGAGGGCTACAGCTGGGATACAACGTAAATAAACTGTAATTAATATAAAAGAAAAATTTAATAAAAAATAACTTGTTTAGAAAAAAAAGAAAGAAAGAAAAAGAGAGGAGAGAGTAGAGGGGTAGGGGGAGTACCTACCCAGTGATAAAGCCTTTGACTAGCATGCAAAATCCCTGAGGTTTCAGTCTCCTGCACTGAAAGGCAAGTGAAAATAAGTCTTAAAAGTATTTAACGGACACTCACGAAATAGTTTTGCTGACACTGTTATAGATAAATTTAATTTCAAGGCCCATAGCCATCATTTCTTATTTGTTTCAGCTTTTACAAAGGATTTTTTGTTTTACCCTGGCTGTCTTGAATCTCAGTGAACCAGACTGCCTTCAAATGGTGGAGCAAATCCTATTTCTGCTTTCCAGTGTGCTGGATTATAGGCTTGAGCAACTCTGCGTGCTAATCATTTTTGTTATTTAGCACTTGCTGTGTGCAGACTTACCTTAATTGCCTTAAATAGATGCCCATGTCAGTTTACTCTCATTCTAACTTTGCCATGTAGGTAGGAGACTGAAAAGTACAAAAAATAGAGAGAACTAGACCACATTACCCCAAACCACAACCACCACACAGAGTTCAGATATACTCGGCAGAGCTAGTACAAAAATAGTTTATAATTTCGTGCCATTTGAGTTTAGTGGAATGATATTTCATTTCGATTTTTCTCTCTTCCCTCTGTGTCTGTCTTTCTCTGTGTGTGAATTCCTGCATACGTGTGTGCACATATATGAGTTGAGAACTGAATCCACAGCCTCACACAAGCCAGGCAAGTATTCTACCTCTGAGCTGTATGTCTTACCCTCATGCCACATTTTGAAGTAAACACACAAATTTATTTTTATCATTTTACATAAAAAGTACACTACTATTTCAAGCTTAAGTAAAATTTAAACACTTTATAAACTTGTTATCCTGACTACTTAGATCCCACACAGCCCTTAGAAGACACCATTTAAATAACTTAAGTGTAAACTTGCTGGAAACATGAAATAAATTCCTCTTGAAGTGGACTAAGTTTGAGAACTCGGAGGAAGAATGCTTTGCCAAGATGCTGCACATTTTCCCAAAACCCTCAAAGTTTGAAAAATAGTTTTAAACTACATTACTGAAGCACAATGCTACTGAGTATACACATTTCTAAAAACCTATTTATTTTGTTGTCTTGGAAGTCAAATGATATTGGTACAAATTTAGTGATTATTGGAAAACGTATCAAAGAATTAAGGATATTAGCATAAGCTGTTGATAACTACCTAGGATTAAGTGCTGAATGAGCTAAGCTATGTGTTCTGTACATGAACAAGCAGCTAAAACACATTCATAATTAGTTTTTCCATAATAAAGAACCAATTTTGTTAACCAAACCCAAAAAGGTTTTATATTCATAATTTATTGTTTAGCTTTGATTAACTAAAAGAGAAAGAAAACAAGTCTGAAAAGTATGATTTTCTTTTAATAGGACACTGATCTCTGTATCTTTAATTTTTTTAACTCAACTTAGAGTTGTTTAATTTAAAACTACCTTATAAAAATCATTAATAAACAGTGCTCTACTTCCTTCACAGGGATATGCCTCAATTAAAAAAATATGATGGGGAAATATTTATAAAAGTAGTGTTCCATATCAGTAGGAGGGAATGACCTATACAAACATCACTTCTGCTGGGTAAGTCATGAACGTTTCACTCCTTAACAATTAAAAACTGCATGTATGGAAAGTTTGTGTGTCCATTCTTGAAAATAAATATGGATATGGGTTAGGTTCTTATTCCCGGTTGAAAGAATTGTTTGTTAGATGTTAGAGGCTGAGTTGGCAGCTGGCTTGAAGGCATTGTGAGAACTGACTTTTCCTTAGGGATTGGATAGGAAACATATCAGTTGTCGAAAACTGCCTCTGTAAGTGGTCTGGGAAAAAAAAACAAAAAAACAAAAAAACAAAAAAACAAAAAAACAAACAAACAATAAAAAAAAAAAACCTCACAAGCTCACAAGTAACTGCTGGCTGTTTATGAATATAGAAATTTCCCATTACTGCATCACAACAATGTGTGATTTCCTTCTCCAAATTCTTCTCTTAGTCAAGAACCTCACTTTTTTTTTTATTAATTACACTTCATTCATTTTGTATCCCCCCATAAGCCCCTCCCTCCTCCCCTCCCGATCCCACCCTCCCTCCCCTTTCTGCATGCATGCCACTCCCCAAGTCCACTGATAGGGGAGGTTCTCCTCTCCTTTCTGATCTTAGTCTATCAGTTCTCATCAAAATTGGCTGCATTGTCCTCTACTGTGGCCCGGTAAGGCTGCTCCCCCCTCAGGGGGAGGTGATCAACGAGCAGGCCAATCAGATTATGTCAGAGGCAGTCCCTTTTCCCATTACTAGGTAACCCACTTGGACACTGAACTGCCATGGGCTACATCTGTGCAGGAGTTATAGGCTATCTCCACGAATAGTCCTTGGTTGGAGTATGAGTCTCTGGGAAGTTCCCTGTGTTCAAATTATCTTGTTCTGTTGCTCTGCTTGTGGAGATCCCGTCCCCTCCAGCTCTTACTATTTCCCACTTCTTACATAAAATTCCATTCACTCTGCCCATCAGTTGGCCATCAGGCTCAGCATCTGCTTTGACAGTCTATACTGCAGAGGCTTTCAGAGGCCCTATGTGGCAGGTTCCAAGGTTGTTTCCTGTTTTCTTCTGGCTTTCAGAGGCCCTCTGTAGCAGGTTCCGAGGTTGTTTCCTGTTTTCTTTTTGTTCTGATGTCCATCCTCTTTGCCTTTCAGGATGGGGATTGAACATTTTAGTTAGGGTCTTCTCTTTTGCTTAGTTTGTTTAGATGTACAGATTTTAGTGGGTTTATTCTATGTTGTATGTTTATATGAGTGAGTATATACCATGCGTGTCTTTTGCTTCTGGGACAACTCACTCAGGATGATCCTTTCCAGGTCCCACCATTTACCTGCAAATTTCATGATTTCCTTATTTTTCATTGCTGAGTAATACTCCATTGTATAGATGTACCACAGTTTCTGCATCCATTCTTCAGTTGAGGGGCATCTGGGCTGTTTCCAGCTTCTGGCTATTACAAATAAAGCTGCTACAAACATGGTTGAGCAAATGTTCTTTTTGTGTACTTGAGCCTGTTTTGGGTATATGCCTAGGAGTGGTATGGCTGGATCTTGAGGAAGCGCTATTCCTAGTTGTCTGAGAAAGCGCCAGATTGATTTCCAGAGTAATTGTACAAGTTTACATTCCCACCAGCAGTGGAGAAGGGTTCCCCTTTCTCCACAATCTCTCTAGCATGTGTTGTCCCTTGAGTTTTTCATCTTGGCCATTCTGATGGATGTAAGGTGAAATCTCAGGGTTGTTTTGATTTTCATTTCCCTAATGGCTAATGAGGAAAAACCTCACTTTTCTTTCCTCCCAATTAAGTATAACCTCTAGGAACATTGTAAGAACCATCTACTAAAGACTATATTTAATATTCTCAGTTATCCTCTGTTTTATTACATATTAAGAGTATTTACTAGATAATGTTTATACGAATGTCAAAGTGTTATATTGATTGTTTACATGTTTTAAATTTACCCAAGGCACAAGATCCGTGCGTGCTAAATAATGGAGAGTGATAACATCCGTGAAAATCACCATTACCTACAAAGAGGGTTTTATGTAAACAACTACTTTAAAATATCTTAAGTTCTTTTATATTTGCTAGAGATATCCCAATAAGGGATAGTTCAAACTAGACAAAATCCCAGCTCTGAGAAGGAAAAGTAGAAACAGTCACCCATAACCAAGAACTTACTTGCAATTGATACCTGCTGTGAAATGGAAAATCATTTCTGTCTAATGGAGTGTCCCTGTGAATATCCACCATACTCTAGGGCTGATCACATGCTCAGAAATAGTTGTCCAACAAAAACTGCATTCATGTTTATATATAATTTTTTTTATTATTTTAGAGTAAGAGAAAGACAACATAAAGTAAGGCAGGTATGTGGGGAGAAGATCTCAGTAGCATTAGGGAAGACAAAATGATCAAATTATATTGTATAAAATTTTCAAGTAAAACATAAATTAAAAAAAATTAGTTCTTTCAGAATCATGTACATTGTGATTTGCTCATATTCATCCCCCCAGAACTATTTTCAGATTGTTTTCCTTCTCTTCCCACCCAACATTGTGTCCTTTTCTTTTTCCCATTAAGGGAAATATGTGCTGTCCAAATATTCTTGGCTGTGTGGCCTTCCACATCCATAGCCAATTTGTCAGAAATACACTTTTAGAGAAAAGTGGTCCTTTTTCTTCTAGCACATGATGATTGCCAACACCTTCTCGGCTAGGGGTGGAACTCATCCTTAACTGAGCTCGCCATGGTAGGATTTGTTCAAGCTGGGTCATTCAAAGGTTTTATTTATGCTGTCAACATTCATTGTGATGAAAAACTACTTTAGCTTCAGTGACTGAATTTCTGACAGTAGAATGCCACTCAGGCCCCTATGTGGTATATATTCATAGTGTCTAGCAATAGAACACACATCATGGAAGAATAACGAAGTTAGTATGATCTCCTTCCCATGTGAAAAGATAGCAAACTCACCTCAAATGAAGTCAGAGGCAAGACCATTGCCACACCACATTCTATTACTATTTGTTGAATGAGCCTGAATAAATGTATCTCTGGGAAGGATGAGATTTTTAGTAAGTTACTAACTGTCAGATTTACAAACAGGATCACCAAACCCAAAGAAAGAATCTCCTGCTCTGCTTCCATGAATACCTCCAAGTTTTTATGTGACAAAGAAATGAAGTAAAGCACTGGAGCAGTAAGTGGAGGGAGTACTTTCGTATTTCTCTGCAGTTGCTTCAAAAGTTTGTTTTAAAAAGACAAATGTACATATCTACCAATCTTTAGTAAGCACATTTCCTTCGTAAAACCGTCAAAGAAAAGAGTTCCCCAATACCAGTCAGTGTCTGTGAAGAACTCATCTTGCCATAAAACAGACCCTGAATACTCCTCACAAAGAATGATGGCATTCAACGACTGAAAACAATTCCTAGGTTTTTTTTCAAAGGAAGTGTTAACATCAAGGTCTTCCAACTCTATCTCCTCCTGTATCTCGTCCAAATGTTCTGTCAGCTGCTCAGCCTTCCTGACCTGTCTCCCAGTGTCATGAAATCCACATCATGGCCTCTACAACAGTCTCCTTCTCAGTTCTCTGTTGGCTGGAGAAATGCCACAGACCAGTGTACAAGAACTGCATGGCCTTGTAGACACCAACTTTCTAGATTTCCTGCTCAAAATGTCAACTGCATTAACTAGTTTCAAAGCCTGAGGCATGAAGATCCCACCTGATTTTAATTTTACCAGCTACAAATGTAGTAATAGATCATCTAGGTTTCCAGAAATACTGAGGTTTCCAGGAATATCCTAAATGAAACAAAGAAACACAACTCATTTAATTCATTGGTATCATTCTTATGTATGAATATAAAATACATACTAAATAACAAATAATAGGTGACATTTGTTTGTGAAATGTGTGAAGAAAATCAGGTTTATCCCTAGACTTAGCTGTTATATTTGTGTGGCTACTCACAATTTTCTGCCTCCTTTATGATTTGAGATTATGTGTTTTCTAGCTTTAAGTTGTGATAGTTGGTGTCCATTCATGATACTGAGTAGAGACTCCTGTCTCAAAGACTTGATATGCAAAAATGTCACTTAATATTTTACTAAAATGGTCCATACATTTTCCATAGAACAACTGTTTCAGATGGTTTACTGAGAAGTTTGAAGGTTCATTAGAAAGTAAAAGAAGAGGCAAAAATTATGGGAAAGGCAATAACTTTCTGCATTTTTTGTTTAATATAGAAGTTGTACTGAAACATATAATTTATGACAGGAAATATTGATCTTATCAAGAGAACCCTTTAAAGGTCATTTTATAGGTAATCAACCTTGGTATTTTTGAATTCATTGCTGTTATAGACCACATTAGATTAAAACTTACATTGAAGCTCAGGAAATAGTAAATTGATGTGCGTGATATATACATAGTAATACATACACAGTCTTTTTTATCTTTATTTTTCTCACACACAGACACAAAGAAATACATGTACTCATACACACACACACACACACACACACACACACACACACACAAAGACTTGCTTAGTATAAGTGATGCGGGTTTGTAAAAAAAAGTTCTCTGTAATAAAAGGAAAGCATCCTGAATTTTTCAACTTTGTTTTTGTCATTGAATCAATTGAGAAATGGCTACTTAGTCAAATTCTAAAACACTCTACACCACATTATATTTAGATATGTTAAATTATTTTTAAGTTTATCATATGTAAAACTTCAGACTTAAACTTAATTCTGAATCATCAACTCTACTAACACTGTGGTTCTCAAATTTCCTAATGCTGTGATCCTTTAAAAGAGTTCTGCATATTTTTGGGGACCCCAGCCATAAAATTACTTTCTTAACTGTAATTTTGCTACTATTATTATTCGTAATGTAAGTATATGATATGCAGGATATCTGATATGTGACCTCCAAAGGAATTTCGACCCTCAAGTTGTGAATCTCTATACTAATGGAAATAGCACCTTTTGGCACACAATTATTATTACTTACAGGATGAATGTTCTTTAAATTGCTTACAATTCTTGAGGAGAACGTTTTAGCACACATATTATAAGCTAATGAATGAAATAAAAAAATGCTCTTGTCTCTTTCATCATCTTTTGCAACCCATCACAACTCTGTGTGATTACAAAAAGTGCACCTGTAGTAGCATGTATTTTTAAACCAATAGTATAAGAACAATTTAACAAATTTATAATTGTGTTGTACACTGTCAATTCCCAGAATTTTAAACTCAGAAATTTAAATGCAAAAGACCAGTTAAACAAATCCTGTCATTTGGATGGGAAAATTATATGCAATTATTCTGCTCATTTTTTCTAAGTAGACAGTTTCATGCTCTATTTTCTGCATTCAATATATTTTACACAAAACATATGGAGTAGGTTTTTTTTTACATCTTCCATGGAGGCATATGGAGGTTGGTGAGAAAATAGATCATGAGAAAACATTTAAAATGGAATACATGAAATACATTCAAGATGTGCAAAGGAAACTGAATGCAGATTTTTGCATGGCCTGGCATACTTAGGAGTGAGAAAAACACTGAATCCAAAGCCTTGATTATATTATTGCTCAAATTACCAAATATGAATAAATCTAAAGCAATATTTACTTTCATTTTTTACAGTTTTGTAACTCAACAAAATATCAGTTAAGCTTTAAGTTAGATTTATTATTTCTATATTTTGATGGGTCTGATAATACTTAAAAGTAACAGAAAAAGCCAGTAGAGCTACTCAGGAGGAGTTAAATAATAATCATGTCATCAAAGATTAGAAGTTGAAAATCTTACATCATTGACATGCTTATAAGCTGGCAAATTAGAGTCAGGAGAAATTTCTTGAACTTTAAAAGTTGTTCCTTCAGAATGAATTGTGTCAGTAAATTAGATTGCATTTATTTTCAACTTTTACAAAAACTAAAGACGATATTGAATTATTTTATTAATTTGTATTATTGAAATTGGGTAGAGAAGATGCTTTCTTTTTATTTTTTAATTAAATTTTTATTTTTTATATTAATTACAGTTTATTCACTTTGTATCCCAGCTGTAACCCCCTCCCTCATCCTCTCCCAAACCAATCCCTCCCTCATCTTCTCCCATGTCCATCTCCAATTCCACTGATAGGGGAGGTCCTTCGCCCCTTCCTTCTGACCCTAACTTATCAGGTCTCATTAGGACTGGCTGCATTGTCTTCCTCTGTTTCCTGGCAATGCTGTACCTACCAAGGGGAGGTGGTCAAAGAGCCAGCCACTGAGTTCATGTCATAGACAGTCCTTGTTTCCCTTAATAGGGAACCCACTTGGATACTGAGCTGCTGTGGGCTACATCTGAGCAGGGGTTCTGGGTTATATCCATGAATGGTCCTTGGTTAGAGTATCAGTCTCAGAAAAGAATTCTGTGCCTAGATTTTTTGGTTCTGTTGCTCTCCTTCTGGAGCTTCTGTCCTCTCCAGGTCTTACTATCTCCCCATTCTTTGCACTCTGTCCAAAGTTTGGTTTTAAGTCTCAGCATCTGCTTTGATACACTGCTGGGTAGAGTCTTTCAGAGACCCTCTGTGGTAGGCTCCTGTCCTGTTTCCTGTTTTCTCCTAATTTGACACACACATAGATTAACCAATTTGTTCTAACTACTGAAGTCAGTCAGCTTCAGGACTAAACAGAAAATAATTTTATATGCAACTCATCATCTTGGTTTCAGAGAAATTTTGTATGTTAATCAAGCATAATGAATAGCATTATTTTTTTTTTCACTTGAAAACACTGGGGCCTAAATTTGTCATGACACACATCGAAAGATCACACTTTTTTTTTAAATAAGTAGAGGCTAAATTTTTTTGGTATTCTGATTAAGAGTTCAGTTTCTAAATCCCTATGTTAGATTGTTCGTTTATATCAAAATATGTTGATAAGCAAATATAGTTATATATTTTTATTTCAGGACATATTTTCATGCCATTATATGTTTTCCTAAGTTTACATAGAAAACAATCTAGAGCTTATGCAAATTAACAAGGACTTATGTTTTTGAATAGTAATATTTATTATTGGTTCACCTTTTAGTTAAATAGCAGTTATTCCTAAACCAGCTGTATAACCAAATTAACACACTAGGATTTATTTAATTAACCATCCTAAACCACCAAGCCTGCATAGTTTCCTCTCATTCATATTTCCCACATTATACTTGCTTTTATTTATATCTTAGATCCGGTTCATCTCTCCTCGTGGTTCCAAGTTCTCTGCTGACAACTCTGCTCTCCTACTCCTTCCACTCACTTCTTTCTCCTCTCCTCCAGACCAGGATGTCTCACTCTGTTCTCTTCATTGCACAGTATTGGCTGGTTGTTTTATTGAAAATACAGAGAACAAATAGTTGCATGTTTACACAGACTTGAGACAGGTGATGCTTAGAATAAATATCACAATGCAATGCCCAGATAGTGGGGGAGAGAAATCAGCATTTGAATGAGCAAGGGTAAATTGTATACATTCCACAAGAACATTATACCAACAGCCTTATAAAGCTGAGATGATTTTTTTTTCCTGTCACATTAGGAATTTAAAAGCATCTGAGACACCTTACTATATGGAAATTGAATGGATTATACTTCTATTTTTGTGACTACTCAATATATATAGATTCTCTTACATCCTGTTGTGTATTTCTTTTGTGAAGGTCATGAGTTCACAAAACTATAACATCATATTTCCCTATTCATTAAACAGAAATTTGTCTACTTTTATTTACTAAGTATATGTTATTATTATGGATTTAGAAACTTAAAAGAATAATTTTACTTATCCCTCAAATCCCAAGCTAAACAGGACAGCAAACAATTATAAAGCTGTGGGTTAAGTATGTTGCTAGCATGAACAAACAGTGCTCATGAGAACTGTGAGCTATTCCTTCCCCCTATAGCACTGGAATTGAGTAAAGCTAATTCTAAACAGACACAGATGTTGCAGTAAGTAGTGTATTCTAATACCTAGAATTAAAGAATATCAATAGTACAGGCCAATAATGTAGAGAATATGCTTTGGGTATCTCTGTTTGAGAAACCTTGCTTCTGTTCCTGCTGTCTACCATTGTTTCTGCCTCTGAGAGCTTGGAAAGAAATAGATGTCATGAAAAAAGATATTTCATAAGAGACTTTACTTGGACTAGGAATCATCATTGTTGCCTTGTATTCTCAAGCACTTGTTTTTGTAATGATCTGACAGAATAAAAATTGAAGTAGATTATTAATTGATTATAGGGGGAAATAGGCTGTAACACCACATAGTACTGGAATAATCGTGTCTGTAAATTATTATCATTTTTACTTTAGAGTTTTAGGCAACAAGAACATTCAATTTGCATGGCACAGGAAATTTAAAATAATTTATATGAATTATCAGTTTCTTTGTGCTTATTTATAAAGTGCAAACATTCCTAAAAAGATAAAAACTTATGGGTTTCCTTCAATGATATTACGAGAGAACAATAATGTCTGAAGACTTATAGTGAGGTACGCAGCAAGTCTAGAGTGTTGACTTGAGCTATATAGGCTAACTCAACTGCACCTCTGGCTCTTGAAATTAATACCTTATTAGGTACACTGACTTACTATCAATCATAAAGGAATAATCACTTTATAGTGATTAACATATATAAATCTGATATAAAATGGATTACAAAATTTCTATTCACTGTATGATTACTGGTGAAAGGTATAGTCAGAAAAAGGCTCTCACAAGAGAAAAGCAGGTAAATGAAAGAGTTGGAAAAAGGACAGTGGGATCTAGAGGGGGCAAGGACTCCATAAGAAGACCAACAGAGTCAACTAACCAAGGCCCATGGGAGACTGAACTACCAACCAAACACTATACATGGACTAGAGCTAGGCCAGCTACATGTATGTAGCTGATGGGCAGCTTGGTCTTCATGTGAGCCCTTTAGCAATTGGAGAGGGGCTGGCTGTCTCTGACATGAAGGCAGCAACCTGCTTATGAATCACTTTCCCTAGCTTGGCTGCATTACCAGGCCTCACACAGTGGAAGAGGATGTGCTTAGTCTTTTATTATTATTATTATTATTATTATTATTATTATTATTATTATTATTATTATTATTTACAATTTTTTCAATTTGTATCCCGGCCATGGCCCTCTTCCTCATCTCTTTCCAATCCCACACTAACTCCCTCTTCTCCTCCTATGTCCCTCTCCTAGTTTACTGATAGGAGAGGTTCTTCTCCCCTTCTATTTGATCCTGGCCTATCAGATCTCATCAGGACTCACTGAATTGTCTTCCTCTGTGGCCTAGCAAGGCTGGTCCCCCTCAGAAGGAGGTGATCGAAGAGGCTGCCACTGAGTTCATGCCAGAGATAACCCCTGCTCCCCTTACTAGGGTACCCACTTGTAGACTGAGTCTATGGGCTGCATCTGAGCTGGGGTTTTAGGTCCTCTCCATGCATTGTCCTTGATTGGGCTATCATTCTTTTCAGAGTACCCAGGGCTCAGGTTTTTGTTTTCTTTTGTTTTTTGTTTTTGGCTCTGTTGGTTTCCTTTTGGAGCGCCTGTATCCTCCAGGTCTTTCTAGCTCTCCCTTCTTTCATAACATTCCCTGCACTCTGCCCAAAGTTTGGCTCTGAGTCGCCTCTGCTTTGATAACTGGATCACTAGTGTCTTTCAGAGGCCCTCTGTTGTAGGCTCCTGTTCTTTTCCCTGTCTTCTCCTGCTTCTGATGTCTGTCTCCTTTGTCCTTCTGAATGAGTATTGAGCATCTTTGCTAGGGTCTTACTTGTTTAGAGCTTAGTCTTGATGAGACTTGATGTGTTGGGAAGGATTGATACAGAGGTGGAGTGGAAATAGGGAAGAGGGTCAGAATGTGGGACTGGGATTTGAGGAGGGAACAGGCTGTGATAGGGATGTAAAGTCAAAAATAAATTAGTTAATAAAAAACAAATAATATCAAGAGTAAGCTAATAATCATATAAAAACAAAAAAGGAAAAAACAAGGAATTTTTCATGTGCTTGAAGTTTTTAAGTACAAACTGAATTATGTCAAATGCATAAAACATTATGATGGCTACCTTCCTACTAAATTTATGTCAGAAACAAACAACAACAGTTTTACACTATAACGTGTAAACATGGCTGTTCTATTGTCAAGTAAACTTTGTTTAAAATAATAGCTGGTAGGTAAACCATACTATACAATGTAGTGTAAAGTGTAAGGCATTCAATCCTTAAAACGTTGATAATATCAACAATTCTATTATTGAGTTTCTTTCATGGATTAGGAAAGTCTGTTAAATAATTAAGATAATTTGCCAAAGGTCAATATTTTGTAAGAATTATTTACTTAATCAATTTGTTATTTCTTTAATGGTGAGTCATGGTACTTTTCCCATTATATCTTAAGGTGTTTGTAAAATAACTATTTCTGGGTTCCACATCCAATATATTAAATTAGTGTATCCTGGAATGGGCCAACCTAAGGAATGTTAGACACAGCCTGGCACCGTGGTGGTGTGTGCCTGTAATTCTAGCACTCAGGGAGGCACAGGCAGGTGGATCTCTGTGAGTTCTAGGCCTAGAAAGCAAGTCCAGGACAGCTAAGGCTACACAAAGAAAACCTGTATCAAAACAAAACAAAACAAACAAAACAAAACAAAACAAAACAAAACAAAACAGAATGTTAGACACATTTCAATTTAGAAACCATTCCATCCAGTATTCAGGAAGAGTAAACTGCTAACTCAGTTTCTTTTTTTTTTCTTTTTTTTTCTTTTATTATTATTATTATTATTATTATTAATTACATTTTATTCATTTTGTATCCCCCCATAAGTCCCTCCCTCCTCCCCTCCCAATCCCACCCTCCCTCCCCTTTCTTCATGCATGCTTCTCCCCACATCCACTGATAGGGGAGGTCCTCCTCTCCTTCCTTCTGATCTTAGTCTATCAGATCACATCAGGAATGGCTGGATTGTCTTCTTCTGTGGCCTGGTAAGGCTGCTCCCCCCTCAGGGGGAGATGATCAAAAAGCAGGCCAATCAGTTTATGTCACAGGCAGTCCTTCCCATCACTATGTAAGCCACTTGGACACTAAACTGCCATGGGCTGCATCTGTGCAGGGGTTCTAGGTTATCTCCATGAATAGTCCTTGGTTGGAGTATGAGTCTTTGGGAAGTTCCCTGTGTTCAAATTTTCTTGTTCTGTTGCTCTCCTTGTGGAGTTCCTGTCCTCTCCAGCTCTTGCTATTTCCCGTTTCTTACATAAAATTCCATTCACTAATGGCTACCCCACACTCCCTCCCTGGTCTCCTCCCTGCCCCAACTGTTTCTAAACATAATTTTATATAAGCAAACTGAGTTGGCCCTAGCTTCTTAGTCTGTACTGTAGGAAAAATAACCATGCCAGCTTCAAGAAATATGTTTAAGGACTATATAAACAAGCATAGATAAGGCCCTCAAATCAAAATCAGCAAAATTGTTATTATTCACTCCAAGGGAGCTATTACTGCTATTGATCCGTTTCCTTTGAGATACTTTCAAAGCTAGACAGCACCTCAGAGACACACTATACATTTTAATCATTATACTCTGCATTCTCCATACTCATTTTCACTCTGAAAAACCTTAATCTTCGTTTTTGTGGAGATATTCATCATCTTTAAATTTTTAAATTTAAAAATCATCATCATTAAATTTCAGTGTCCCAAGTTTTTCCATATACATTATATTTTTCATTTCACTATCAATAACACTGCAGAATGCCACAGAAAGGGCCTCCCCATCATTTCACAGTAGGATAAACTTATGTTTCGTGTTAGTTTTCCGACCTTCTTAACACTACCCTTTATTTTTCAGTCCCTTTGTGCACAATGAGAAGGGAAAGATGCCAAAAAATTATCCAGTTTTCTTTTTGTGGGTTGGAACTAATGGCTTGTAACCATCTATCTTTAAAAACTAGGGTTGAAATTTGTTCTCTGTAAATGCATTATCGTAATTAAAAGAATAACACTGTATTCTCACAGTGCTTTATGATTCATAAAATCTATTTGTTCATGCATAAAGGCTCTGTCTCATTACACATTTATAGTTTTCTATAGCATTTTTAAACATATATACATGAAACCAAATCAATTATTTTTATACCTCCAAATATTGTTCAAGGAAAAGTTTAATCTAAGATTTGGAGATGATGCCCATAGCATGCATATTTTATTATTAAGAAAATAGACTTTTGAACATATTTTAGATTAAGAGCTGAGAATCTGGGCAATTATTAATCATAATTACTAAAGAGACTTGATTTTTAGCAAATTTTTATATTGCACAACCGAATCTTGTTGGAAACACAGAGATGACCCTAGATAGCTAATACTACGGCATGGGAGGATTAATGGATTCTAGACAATTAGAACTTTAGCCTTTCAGTCTGTTATCTGAAATAGATTTCTGCTTAAAAAGACTTTATCTTTTCTGGTCCTGATTAATTTTTCTCAATGATTTCCTGGCTATTCCTCTCCAATTCAGATCTGTAATTCTGGGAGGGAGTATTTATTGAAGACTTACTTCCTTGCCAGAGTCTAAGAATAGCTAATGAAATGTATAAGGGTAATAAAACATAGAAACTTTCTTAGGCAACCTGTCAAATATCACTTCCGGAAGCTGATCTTTCATGGATCCAACTGTTACACTGTTCTGGTGTCAGATAAACAGCCGACACTCTGTAGGATTGTTGTGATCATGTAATATGATAGTAACATAGAATGAATGGTGAAAGGAAAAATGCTGTGCACATTAACATTGACCCTGTAATTTGAAGATCATTAAAGAATGGAACAATACAAACTGATTCTTACACCACTGGAGATAATGTGCTCATTATCTCCAGTAAGTTACCCTGCATTTTACTGTTCTTCTCTTCGGCCTTCTTAGGAACAAATTTGTATTCTCGTAAAAAAATCATTTCCCCACCTCTCATCATTTCTGCTTTGTCCATGAACTCTAGTATGCATTAAATATATAGACTTATTCATTGATTTCAGCATAACAAAATAAATACACTTTGAACATTTATCTAAGAAAACATTGACACATGTTTTAAGAATTGTAATGCCTGGCTTTCTGGATAAATTAAGAGCAGCAAAGAAGCATAGACTTCTACCCCCACTGATCCCATCCTAGCAAATATTACACAGTATGGGTAGATATCCAAAGGGTATATGACGAACTGATGAATGCATGACTTTTACCATTCTTCTCCTAATAGGAAAAACATGAGTTTATTTGGTTTTGATTCATAAATCAGATATTATAAACTATAATGATACATTTATTACATCTTTTCAGAAAATATTTGCAAAATTATCAAAGAAGCAATAATTGATCTCTTTCTCATACAAAACCTGCTAGTCAAAAAGTGTGCCTATTTGAGCTAATATTTTTCTTTTAAAAGAAAAACTTGATTTTTTTATATAGCAGTCAACAAAATAAACATATTTCTAAATATTTCTTTCAGAATATCAAAATCATAGTTATAAAGATAACCATAGGTATAACATTATTTTAGTTAATATCAAAATTGATAACTTTAACAATAATAAGCACAAGCTTGGGTACACACCTGTAACCTGTGTTTCAGGAGACAGGAGAGGAGGATTATCATATGTACTAGGCATTCTAGTGATCTTGTTTCTCATGGGAAAGATAATAGGCTGGAATAGACAACACAAATGATGTAACTTTATTTTAGTTAAAAGAAAAACAAATTAAATTATCTCTAACTAGCTAAATTTCTGGAGGAGTGAAGTCATCGACCTTTGAAAAGAATCTTACAGTGACACTTTGCTAAGTAAGCATAATTCCCTACTACATTTTAAATCTTGTCCTTACACCAACAAACAACTGCCATCAAAGTAGCTTCTGTTTACACCAAATGGAGACCCTCATAAAACATCAGAACTGCACACAGTGAAGAGACCTACAGAGTATGAGGAATCCCAAATTCAATAGGTGCATCTGTTCATAGTTCCTGCTTCTATGGCACGAGGGACATTGCAAAAGAGAGGGCACAAAGATGATAAGAAACAGATATCAGGAGGTATGATGTAAAACAGTCTCTTCTAGAAATGATTGCTTAAATAAGACTGTCAATATCAATAATCATGCTAAGTAGGAGAGGAAATTTTTGTGGGTCTCAGAAAAGGGTCTCCAGAGATGAACCTCCTTATTGGTTATCCAATAGAATGTAGTTAGCCCTGAAAGCATATGCACACAAAAAACAACAAAAAATGTCAAGCAGGTTAAAGTTACATATTTTTGTCTACATAAGCATACATGTGGATACATATAATAATAAGCAAAGAAAGAGGCTATCAATTTGAGAGAGGATGAGAGGAATAGGAGGGCTGGGTTCTGAAAGGGATGTGACGGAGGAAAGAGAATGGGAAAAATAGTGATTATTTTTTGCTAAAATATATTAAATGATTAACAATTTAAAAATAAGAATTTATAAAAAAAGATGTAAGCATGATGATGTATGCCTTTAATTCCAGAATATGAAAGGCAAAGATAAATTGAACTTCGTAAATTAAATCTATATGGTGATTCTCAGGCCAGTAACAGCTAACGTTGTTCTCATTTCAGTTCATTATCCATTATCCTTCTCTTTGATCACATGCCTGAATGTAATTATCTGGCATTCCATGATGCAAGTGTTCTTCATACAAATAAAAATTCTATAACAATGTCCCATGAAAAAGAAGTAGTCAAAGAAAAAAAAAAAAAGAGAATAATAATGGGTCAGTGAGATTTCTCCTTAGGTTAAAAAAAATGCCTCACTACCATCCCTGGAACCTTCATGATACAAAAGATGAAACGATTCCTGCAAGTTGTGCTCTGGCACGCACATGCATGCCATGATATGCTTGTGTAGAGACAAACAGACACACAGAGACAAAAGAAAGGAAGCAATAAAGAGAAAGAGAGAAAGAAAATAAAGAACAGACAGATATGCAGTGAATAGAAAAATAGCAAATGATTTTCCTGCTGATCTTTTGTTATATTTTGTAATGGTCATCTGATTATCGAATCATTCTGATGTATATTAATCATTTATTCCACTATTCATGCTATCTTTTTTATTATTTTATATTTTGTTCTTTTTTAAAATTAAATATTTATTTTTATATTAATTATATTTCATTCGCTTTGCATCCCAGCTGTAGCCTCCTCCCTCATTCTCTCCCAATCCCACCCTCCCTCTCTCATCTTCTCCCATGCCCCTCTCCAAGTCCACCTATAGGGGAGGTCCACCTCCCCTTTCATCAGAACTTAGCTTATCAGGTCTCATCATCTCCTCTGTGTCCTGGCAAGGCTGCTCATCCTTCCAGGGGGTGGTAGTCAAAGAGTCAGCCACTGAGTTCAAGTTAGAGACAGTCCCTGTTCCCCTTACTAGGGAATGCACTTGGACACTGAGTTGCCATGGGCTACATCTGAGCAGGGGTTCTAAGTTATCTTCATGAATGTCCCTTGGTTGAAGTATTAGTCTCAGAAAAGACCCCTGTGCCCAGATATTTTAGTTTTGTTGTTCTCCTTGTGGAGCTCCTATACTCTCCATATCTTATTAACTACCTCTTCTTTCTTATGATTCTTTGCACTTTGCCCAAAGTTTGGCTATAAGTCTCAGCATCTGCTTTGATATACTGCTAGGTAGAGTCTCTCAGAGGCTCTCAGTGGTAGGCTCCTGTCCTGTTTCTTGTTTTTTCCTTCTTCCAATGTCCTTCCCCTTTACCATCATAGTCTGTGATAACCATAATCCTATGGAATTGCATGAATAGATGATCCAATAATTTCAGGGGTTTCTTTTAATGAAACATTATTCCTGAAATATCTCAGTCTATATGCTTCTTTTTTTCTTTTTTTAATTTTAATTTTTATTAATTACAGTTTATTCACTTTGCATCCCCCATGTAGATCCCTCCCTCCGCCCCTCCCAATCTCACCCTTCTCCCCTTTCTCCACCCATGGCCCTCCCCATGTCCACTGATAGGGGAGGTCCCCCTCTCCTTCCTTCTGATCCTAGTCTATCAGGTCTCATCAGCAGTGGCTGCATTGTCTTCCTATGTGGCCTGGTAAGGCTGCAATCCCCTAAGGGGGAGGTGATCAAAGGGCTGGCGAATCAGTTCATATCAGAGACTGTCCCTGTCCCCCTTACTATGGAACCCTCTTGGACACTGAACTGCCATGGGCTACATCTGTGCAGGGGTTCTAGGTTATCTCCATGAATGGTCCTTGGTTGGAGTATCAGTCTCAGAAAAGACCCCTGTGTCCATATTTTTTGGTTCTGTTGCTCTCCTTGTGGAGTGATACTTCTGTTTTATTATGGAACTGCATTCTTACTTTCATATGTATTTTTAGATATGACATGACTGAGTGTTGTTTATTAATGCTAAGTAGACCTGTTTTTATATTCACTTTCAACAATTCATTTTTTAATTTAAAATGAGTTTCCTCTGCAATTAATTTATTAGATCATTCACTGTTAAGAGTAGCTAATAGCAGCTGTGAAGAAATGTGAATGGAATCAGGTAAGAACAAAATTTAGTTTCCTTTTGAAGGTAATTCTGTCCTTGAAACCTGGACCTGTGTTACGGCAAAGTCTTAGGCTACAGCGAGAGGAACTATGAATTGAACCATCATTATAGTGTCATTACACCTAATGTGATGGCAATAGTCTCTACAGCTTTGATTCCTTATTTATTACTAATATATCCAAGCTGTGGTCAATTCAGTGCAGGGTTTGGCAATTAGTTTTCTTTATGGGTTTTTATGCTTTATGGGTAATATAATCTCTGTAGCAGCTACTCAACTCTAATGACATGGCACTAAAGGAACAGAGAGGATATGTAAAGAGAAGAATGTTACTGTGAAATCAAATTCCTCTAATGAAAACAGGACTTTGGTCACTTATGATCCATGAGTCATAGCTTGCTGATTCAAATAATACACTGCTTTGGGTAGAACTTCATTTTAATCAAGATGACAATGGTCTTCATTTTGTCATAATGAATTCTATTATGTTATTTCATATTATATTAGCTCAGTATCTTCTAGGGACTGACAAGCATTTTACAAAAGAGAATTGAAATGATTTCTAAATATTTTGCCTTAAAATGAATCCCATAGTCCAAGAAGTTTTGTACTGTTACTGTAGAGATTAAGAGACCACTTTTTATAATAATAGCATGCGTGTGTTACTGGCAGATGTATTGTGGATAGGGAAAATTCTTCTGCAAAATCACTTTATTTTGAGGAAGAGTCTATTATTCATTTTTCCATAGAATAAGAATTTCAATGTAATCAAATTGTCCTTCTAAATCACTATGCATATATGACTAAACTTGGCTCAGTATTAGGTTCCATTGTTTTCTAGTTCACTCAGCAGTGACTGCATTTGAATATCATTGAAATTAATGACAATATTTGTGAAAATTTGTCATGGTCCTTTAAATGATATGTACTGAATAAGTAATTAACTCAGTACCATGACAATGAATAAAATATATTTAAATAACAAAGCATGTAAATAAAATATTAGTTTAAGGAATGTTTATTAAATTGTAAATCTGCTAAAATTTCAGTCTTTAAATATGTCTTAATTATATATGCAGATTTATTGAAAAAATTGTGAAGACCGTAAGAAAATATGTTGTAATCACTGGAGGTACAATTATAGATCATTTTAACAATAAACAAAATAATAACATTGATAGATGAAATTTTTGTTGTTGATAGAAAGCATAACCTTTTTAACATATCTTCTTGAGATTCCATTATACAAGAAGAGGAATAACTGAGCACAAAGGCGGATGTATGAAGAAGGCCAGCAATGCCTGCTGTGTTATTGAGAGAGCACTTGGGCCAAATATCATCTTTAGTAGACTATTATATGAGACACAAATCCTATGCACAGACCTCTACCCCAGAACTAGTTGTCAATAAAACTTGTTTGGTTTTTCATCTCAATTTTTGATAATGTTACCTAATTATTATCTACTGTTCATTAATAAAAGTCAATTGATGTTAAATAGTTCTTCTTCCCAGCTAAGTAGTCAGACAAGCTTCATTAAAGTGCACATATGGGCAATTTTAGCTTTATCAGATTTGTAATTTTCAGGATTATGATGGACAAAGATACATTTCCAGTACATGTAAACAAAACATAAATAGTTATTTGTAAACTAGGGTGATGTATCTTCTGAGAACTGGCCTGAACTCCTTCCTGTGCATGATGCTGTGCTCAGGAGACCCAACATGCATTGGAAAGACAGCCCTCCTCTCAACTGACAACACATGCTTGAGAGGTTGTGGAGAAAGGGGAACCCTCCTCCATTGCTGGTGGGAATGTAAACTTGTACAACCACTTTGGCAATGAATCTGGCTCTTTCTCAGACAACTAGGAATAGTGCTTCCTCAAGATCCAGCTATACAACTCCTAGGCATATATTCAAAAGATGCTCAAGCATACAGCAAGGACATTTGCTCAACCATGTTTGTAGTAGGTTTATTTGTAATAGCTGGAACTTGGACACAACCCAGATGTCCCTCAACTGAAGAATGGATACAGAAATTGTGGTACACTTACACAATGGAATACTACTCAGAAACTTTAAATAAAGAATTCATGAAATTAGCAGGTAAATGATGGGAACTAGAAAAGATCATCCCAAGTGATGCATCCTAGAAGCAGAAAGACATACATGGTATATACTCATTTATAAATGGATACTAGACATACAATATAGATTAAACATACTAAAATCTGTACACCTAAAGAAGTTAAGCAAAGAGGATCCTGGGTGAGATGATCAATCCTTACTCAGAAAGACAAATGTGATGGACATTGGAAAAAAGGAAACAGGACAGGAGCCTACCACAGAGGGCCTCTGAAAGACTCTACCCAGCTTTGTATCAAAGCAGATGCTGAGACTCATAACCAAAGAGAGTGCAGGGAATCTTATGAAAGAAGAAGATAGTAAGACCCGGAGAGTACAGGAGCTCCATAAAGATAGCAACACAACCAAAATATCTGGACACGGGTTTTTTTTTTTTTTTTCTGAGACTGATACTCCAGCCAAGGACCTTTCATGAATATAACCTAGAACCCCTGCTGAGATATAGCCCATGACAGCTCAGTCTCCAAGTGGGTAACCTAGTAAGAGAAACAGGGACTGTCTCTGACATGAACTCAGTGGCTGGTTCTTCGACCACCTCACTGATAGGACCTCCCCTATCAGTGGATTTGGAGAGGGGCATGAGACGAAAAGAGGGAGGAAAGGTGGGATTGGGAGGGAATAATAAGCGAGGGGGCTACAGCTGGGATACAATGTGAATAAACTGTAATGAATATGAAAAATAAAAATGTATTTTAAAAAACCTATAAACCAAACAAAGCAAAACAACAAATCACCAAAACACAAAAACAGTTGAACAAAACCAACAAACAAGCAACATTTTAAAATATCCACACCTTTCTTCTTCAAATATAAATTTCTTTTGTTTATATTTAATGTTATGGTATGGTTTGTCAGATACGACTGAGAAAAATAAATAAGCTTTCATTTAATTAAAGCAAATGCATACTTACCTAGTAGAGAGGCTACCATGATTGGGAAGAAGTTTTTCTAGGGAGAGTTTTATCAACTGGACTCCAAATATAAATGCCCATGCATTTCTCTCAAGTGCAGTAAATTTGATCTGCGAATTTGTGGTAGAGAGAACATTGTCCACTCTCTTCTCTGATATTTATGGTCTGGGCATATGGACACATGCTTTTCCTAGCTCAGGCAGAAACAGAGGTAGAGGGGCAGACAGAAAGAGAGGAAGAGGAGGGGCATTGGGGTACTGGAAGGGCAGAGGGGTAGATGCCCAGATGACAGAGCTACATAGGGCAGCAGAGTGATCTTCTCTCAGTCCCTGGCCTGCTCCTCAAGAAAAAGTAAACTTATAAGTCAATATTTAACTCACAAATAAAGCCATCATCATCTGAAGAGGATTTATTCAACAAGCTAATAAAGTTGTATACAATCTATGGAGTGCTTCACAGAGGTTCCTCACAATCTCCATATCTATGGCTCTCTTGTATAATTGGCAGTCATCGACCAGTTGGCATGATAAGCAGCTGAGTCTACCTCTGAGCATCCTCCTGACATATGGTCCACAAAACTGGAAGTCAAGCACATGTATATATGATCATAGCTTCATATCCTCAGTCCTAAAATTCTATTATGCATTTGTGTCTGTTTTATTTGGAGTCCAGAATATATGAAGCAATCTCTCCTTCCCCCCTCCCCTGCATACAGACATACTGTGTGTGTATGTTAGCAGACGACTGTTGCTGGATTTGCTGGATTTTTTGGATTTTTATCCCAGCTTTCAATGATATTATATATCAGTTTGATATTTGTGCACATTCTTTTATTTAGGTCTACAGAATATTTATTAATTAGTATTCACAGGTCTAATTGAATATAACAAAATTGCTTTTTTTGAATTATGAGATATTTAAAAGATGTGAACTTAATGTGGATGTGTTATTGACTTTTCCAAAGCTATATCATGTAGCTATCTCAGTATGCTATTTCACTTTCCAAAGGATACTTTAAAAAATCATCAAAATAACACACCCTCTTATTGGGATGATAATTTTGTACACTGTGTGAATGTTGTCTTTGTATTATTCAAATGCTGATTTCTCTACCAGTAGAGAGCTAAGTAGAGTCTAGACTTTAGTATTATTATCTTTATGAAGTGTTTTGGAAACATTTGTTTTTTATCACCTTCTGATTGGTTTAATACAGATCTGAACAGCTTATAACAAAGCAGAAGATAGGTGGGACTTCTGGGCAAAGATAGGTCTTTGGGAAAGGTTCAGGCATGGGAGATTTGGCAGCCATACATGGAGGAAGAAGCAGGTGCTAGTACTTAGGAGAGGTAGCAAACCACGTGACAGGCCATAGATTAGTGTAGATGGCTTAATTTATAAATTATACAATTGAGTAGGAACAAGTCAATGCTAAGGACAAGCTTTGATATTAAGAAAAGATATCCTTGTCATTACTTGGTCAGCTGGGCCGCTGATACAGTCTGGTGATACACTTCTGTCAGATAAGTAGGTATTGACTGTATGTCTAGTATGTGCCTTCATTTTTTTTTTTAACACAGAAACAATATCCAAAATATGCTCAAGTACACAGCAAGGACATTTGTTCAACCATGTTTGTAGCAGCTTTATTCGTAATAGCCAGAACCTGGAAACAACCCAGACGTCCCTCAACAGAGGAATGGACACAGAAACTGTGTTACATTTACACAATGGAATACCATTCAGCAATTAAAAACAAGGAAATCATGAACTTTGCAGGCAAATGGTGGGATCTAGAAAAGATCATCCTGAGTGAGGTATCCCATAAACAGAAAGACACATACCGTGTTTACGCATAAGTAGATACTAGACCTATAAGAAAGGATAAACATACTAAAATCTCTACACCTAATGAAGCTAAACAAGAAAGAGTTCCCATGGTAAGATGATCAACCCTCACTTAGAAAGACAAGTGGGATGGACATTGGAAGTAGGAGAAAACAAGAAACAAGACAGGAGCCTATCATAGAGTCCCTTCTTTCTAAAAGAACAAATAAAACAAAGTCAACATGTAGCTATCACTAACTCTTAAATTTATCTATTAAGCAAAGAATTAGTGGCATAAAGCACATTTGTACAATGGATCTAAATAATAACTCTCCTTTTATCTTTGCTTAAAATAATTACTATTAGTTTTAAAGTTCCCAATAGTGGACTTTTTTTTCTTGGATTAGAGATAATTCAGAACTAGTGGAAAATAATCTCCCAGTCATAAACATTCTGAAATGTCACTGCAACTTTATCGAAGAGGTTTTTATTTTGTCATAATGTTCGGACAGTGTTCCAGCTCATTTTTCTCAAGTGGCCTCTGTTATGTTGTGCAGGCAATTCAATTGGCCTGCCCTTAGGGAGGCTCACATGGTGACAGCTGTCTATGAGCTACAACTGGGGAGCGGGTCTATGTCTTCTTTATGCATGGCCTTAGATTGATGCATCATTCGCTGTATCCTGCTTGGGCCCAGCAGGTTGGTTTCCATGTGGGGTTCCTGTCCTGTCATATCTCCTCTAAAAGATTCCACGCTATAGGGGATCGAGCAGATAGAGGGCAATAGAGGGTGTGGTGTATTTTTATATATATACTAACAGCCTTCCTTTACTTTTACTGGACTCAGTAGGAATAGTGATTATTCCTACTTTCATAGTGATTAAACAGCATCATTTTAATATCTAATTAATGCTTCAGTAGCTAGCTTCTCATTATTTAAGATAACACGATCATTTGTCAACTACTTCAGACCTCTAAGGGTGTATTGAGTGATTGCTAACCCTCAGCTGATGCTCATCATTTTGGCAGCTAATGTGCTGACATGCTGATGTGCTGGGTGAATGTTCCTCTTGAACTCTACTACTCTGGCATACTAAGGTACAATGAAATTTCAGCTTTTTTTTTTTTTGCATTGACTTTGTGTGTCACTACAGACAGCTGACACATGTTTTTCCAAAGAGGCTACACTTATCTCCACCAATATTTACTTTTTAAAAAAGGGGAGACATTGTGGTCCAATGGGGTAGGTTTGTGTTAAAGCTCATTTTCACTTCCACCTTTTCTTTATTGACTGGGGATGGAGTCATATTCTGTACTCCAGGATAACCTTAAACCCATAGCAATTTTTCTGTTTTAGCCCCTTGAATGCTGGAACCACACAATGTACCATGATGTCTAGCTTTTTGGGTATACTTATTATAGAATGTATAGTAATATGTTAGTCCTAAAGAAGAATATTTCCTCTAGTAATCAATGTCCCGTTGATACAAAGATTTTTTCTTATTTTTAATATCTGTGTCTTCATAACTTTCCTTATCAAAACTTAGGATTCCAAAATTGTCAAATCATTAAATATAAAATATCCAAATCATTAAAAGGTATAAATATATATGAAAAATCTGCTCTAGGTTGCACAATAGAATGAAGTAGTTTCATAAATGATGGGAGAATATAAAAGCTGCATACACTATAGTGAAAGAACCAAAGTTTTAGAGATCATGTTGACCTTTACGTTTATTGAAACAAAAGAGATAAATAACATGACAACATCATGATCCTATCCAACAGATATTAAATAATATAGGTGGTTTTCTAATGTGAGCAAGAATACTGGAAAAAACAAAAAGTGTTGGTCAAGTCTCTTCTGCTTCTCCTTCAAACTCTTATATTTTTTTCTTTTTTCCCCCTATCCGATGTTGAGTCTCTATGTTTAGATTTTTAAAAATTATTATTTCAGTTTATTTACTTTACATCTCAATGGAGCCCTTTTCCTCCTCTCCTCCAAGCTTCCTTTCCCTCCCTCCCCTCTTCCTTTCACCCCAGAATAGGGGAGCTCCATTCCCTCTTATTAACCCTCCAAGCACATTAAGTCACATCAGGACTGAACATATCCTCATCCCCCAGGTCAAACAAGACAGTACTGGCAGCAGGATGTATTCCAAAAGCAGGCAATAAAGACCCTGTGAGAATCGCACCCCCATCCTCTTTTTAGATGCCCCATATGAAGAGCAAGCCACCCATTAGCCACGTATGTGCAATGGGCCAACATCCAGACCATGCATGCTCCTTAGTTGATGTCTCAGTCTCTTTAAGCCCCAATGGAAATAGATTAGTTGTCTCTGTTGGTCTTCTTGTGAGGCTTCTGACCACCTCCTAGCCAGGCAGGATTAGTGGAAGGAGGGGAACAACAACCCACTAACAAAACCTTTGATCCCAAAATTACCTGGCCTACAAGAAGTGCAGGGATAAAGTGGGAACAAAGATAGAGGGAATGTCCAACTATTAATTGGCCCAAGCTGAGACCCACCCCACAGTAGAGAGCCCCTGACACTATAAATAATGTCTGCTTTGCTTGCAGACAGTAACCTAATTTGAGTGTCTACTGGGAGACTTCAGGCAGCCAGTGTCTGACAGATGCTGGGACTTGCAGCCAAACATGGGGGGAGCTCTGTGGAAGTGTTGGGGCAAACTCTTGTATTTCTATTAGCTAAGAGAAACTAGCATCCTAGATCATAGAATCCTGAAAAGATAATTGAAAGATTAAATTCTTTAAAAGCAGACAGTAATGCCAGAATTTCAGGGAGGAGATTGGAAACAAAGAGCAAGACTACAGATGCATCATTTGTCATAACCCTCGTAAGAGATTAGAGGGAGGTGATTCACTTTTCTTCATGTAGCACAAGAGTCTTTTGTTTTATTTTATTTTTTTAATGTTTATAGGTCCTAATTTTTCTTAACATTCAACTTCATGTTTTAATCCTGGATCTATGAGTCTGGAATTTCTTTCAATGAAATAAACTAGTAATTTAAAACCAATTTCTATTCATATTAACTTTGAAACATTAATGTGTTTATATAAAACAAGAAAGTCCATGATCTCTATTGTTAGTGAAGTAATATCGCCTGTTTATTATTTTGTGCACATCCTACATCGTAAAGACATTAAGTCAAAAGGAAGGATAAAACGTAGGCAAAATGGCACAAGAGTTATAAAAGAGCAGATAGGACTACTTTTGTCAAGTTTCAACTCCATTTCCATCATGGCTTCTTTTCTAAAGATTTTTATTTCCTGTGATAGGTATGTGAATTTAACTTTTTGAACCTTAAAAAAGCAGAAATCACTTTGAAGTCCCAAAAGGAACCAAAGGGGTTATTCTTCAGGCCATTATTTCGAGAATTGAGATTTCCCTTTCATTCCATTGCCCATTATTGAAAAAAAGAATTCAACATGATTAGTCACATTTGCTGCATTGACCCATTTGAAGAGTGATTTAAAAAAAGTTCTATGGCAAAAAAATGTTCTGTGAAGAGAGGTTTTTGTCACTTGAAACATTTCCCTCTTTAGATTCTGTTTAAAAGTGTATGAAATAATTCTATTATGGTGTTATTTAATATGTAAATTATATTGCTCTACTAAAATAATCTATGGTTTTAAACTTGAAAATTTTAAATTAGATTAACTTTAAATTTATTTTAGTTGCTTTGTCAAGAATAAACCATTAAAGTGAAGGCAGCTCTTGACCATAGTTGTACTTTCTTCAAAATGTCTGTCATTGTACCAGGCCCATTGTCCTCACTGCTGGGCTGCTCTGATATGGTTGGTTTAAAAAATGTGAATCTACCGATTTTATTCCTTTATAAAATTATTTTGGCTTTTCTTCATCCTTTTTGTTTCTAAAAACTTAATAATTGGTTTTCCAATGCCTCAAAAAAAAACCAAAAACAACAACAACAAAAAAACAAACAAAAAAACACCACAAAAGCAAATTGAGCTTTTGATAAGAATTACAATGGATCCCAAATGATCCAGTTTAGGAATCATTTGCTCAGGAACATTATTTTCTGTTCTGCAATGGCAGTCTTTTCTTAGCAAGGCTAAATATTTACATTAGGCATTATTAAAATTGAGAACATAACTCGTTAAAGAGAAGCGAACAGGTTACAAAATGAATGCACAAAGGATAAAAGATATTTTCATCAAAATTAAACTAAATGTTGGCAGCTGAGGAAGGTCAGTTGGGTGTTTTCTTTGCCTCTCTGAGTTAACAAGCTTTCACACCAGCATCTGGCTCCTGAATCTTTATTGGTAAAATGGAACGAGTGAGATTTTGTTAAAATAAACAACATATGTGTGCCAACCCACCTGTAATCCCAGCAAAATGTTGTGAATAGAGTTTTCCTTCCCTCTACTGCTCCAGTTGCTTCCAAGGTCCACTCTACCATGTGGATCAATTCCCTTTCCACCTATCACTAGAAAAGAACAGTCTTCTAAGAGATAACAACATATAACACAGTAAAATACAGTAAACTAAAACAAAACAAAACAAAACAAAACAAAAAACATTTCATTGGAGCTGGAAAAGGCAAACCAACAGAAGGAAAAGGGCACAAGAGAAAACACAAGAGACAAAGACCAACTTGCTCACACTCTGAGGACTTCCATAAGAATATTGAAATGAAAGCTATACTTCATAAGCAATAGACCTTGTGCAGATTTGTGCTGGCTCTGTACATGCTGTTTCAGTCTCTGCGAGTTCATGTGAGCTTTGCTCAGCTGATTTAGAGGGCCTTGTTCTCTTGGTGTCCTCCATTGGCACTGGCTCTCATACTCTTTTGGCTTCCTCTTTTATGGTGTTTTCTGAGCTTGGCAGGGAGGAATTTGAAGGAGGCATCCCATTTAGAACTGTGTGTTCTAAGGTGTTTCTCTCTCTAAGTAAGGACTGGCTGTGAGTTTCTGTATTTATTTCCATCTACTGCAGGAGAAGCTTCTCCAATGTTGTGTAAGTAAGGCACTGATCTATGAGTACCACAGAATATGATTAGGAATCATTTTACCCTACATCCTTTTTGTTTTTTAAGATCAGTAAGTAGCATTTGGTTTTACCCTAGTTATCTGGCCTATCTAGTCTCTAGTTCTTGGTAACCTGACCAGTGTTGGATATGTGTTTCATCTCATGGATTGGGCCCTTATCCAGTCAGAAATTGGTTGGTTACTCATACAAAATTTCTGCCCCTATTGCATAGCATATTTTGCAAGAAGGACAGAATTGTAGATCAAAGCTTTTGTGGATGGGTTAGTGTTTATATTTCTCTTTTGGTAACCTGCAGTGATTGTATATATATTTCTCTTGTTCCTTTTTTTTTTCCTTTTCTTATTTTTTTTTAATGATTGAGTGATTTAATTACAATTTATTTGCTTTGTTTTCCAGGTGTAGCAGCACCACCCCTTTCTTTCCCAATCCCGCCCACCCTCCCTTTTTTCCCTCTATGCCCATGCCCTAGTCCACTGATAGAGGAGAACCTCCTCCCTTCTGTCTGACCCTAGATTATCAGGTCTCATCAGGGCTGGCTGCATTGTCCTCCTTTGTGGCCTGGCAAAGCTGCAAACCCCAGTGAGAGGTGATCAAAGAGCCGGCCACTGACTTTATGTCAGCCACAGCCCCTGATCCCCTTACCTAGGGAACCCATTTGGAAATTAAAATCCATCACTTGTTTTTTGAGAGGGCATCCGTGCAAGCCTCAAATTCCCTCTGTATTTCAGGCTTTCCTGGAACGCCTGGTAATACCACTGTTTTCACCTTCCACATGTTTGGATTATAAGTGGGTGCTAATATGTACCATGTCCAGGGTATTTACTAGTACTTTTGTTGCTATGGCAAAATATCCTACAAAGAAACTTAAAAACAGAAATTTTGTTATCCGTCCTGGTTTGAAGGAACACAGTACATCAGAATGAAGAGTCCATGTGGTGGCCAGGAAAATGTGGTGCTGGTCACATTGCGCTGGAAGAACAAAGGCTCAGATGAATTTGGTTTTTCTTTTTCTTCAGCGTCTTGTGCTAGTCCATGGGATGTTACTAGTTTCATGTTAGTCTTAACACCTCAACCAAACCTCTTTTCCCAAACCCCATGCACATCTTTAGAGGTGAATCTTTGAGATGATTCAAAATGTCTTCAAGTTGATAAGGAATATTAACTATCAAACACTGCATGGAGCATGCATTTCACACTATGTAATTCTTAGCAAGTTCTAGAGAATATTCCCTCTTTTTTTTTTCTGTAGCAAGTCATGTGAATGTTTGCATTGTGTGAGAAATATAAACTATAAATGGTCTTCCTTGCATTTGCATTGGATTCAATTCCTAAATATGTTTTGGAATATGCTGTATAGCATTTTCTTCTGAGATTAAATCTTCCATCTTGGAGGATGAGTCTTTGTGAATATGTATTAAGGAAAGTGAAACAAGAGGGGGTTCTAACAGGAAGTGAAACATTCCATCTGGTGGAAAACTCCTTAAGCTTAGAGAGAAGAAAACATAGGAGCATAAGGAAGGCCATATTAAATAGGCCATATTTACAAGGCTCCTCCATCTCCAAGCATACAAGGGCAGTAAGGACAACTGAAAGACAAACTGACAACTGTAGCAGCCTAGAAGAGACTCATAGCAGCCAAGCTGTGTGGAATAAACAGACTAGCAAAGGTAAAAGGAAGAAGCAGAGACCAACCAAGCTGCCTGGGAGAGGCACTAACCACTTGAATTAGATAGAAAAGAGACTCTCCTTTTCATACATTTTCCCCTCTCATCAACCAATTTCATCATCTATTCTATTTCTCCTTCTGAGTGAAATTTAAGTACCATCCCTTAAGTCCTCCTTATTACTACCTTCTTTGTGTCTATGAATTTTAGTATGTTTATCTTGTACTATATGACTAAAATCCACTTATTGTCTTTCTGGTTCTGTGTAACCTGACTCAGGATGATTTTTTTATAGTTCTATCCATTCACCTGCAAATTTCATTATTTTCTTGTTTTTAATGCATGAGTAATCGTGCATTGTGTAAACGTACCCCAATGAGTGTGGCTATCATCCCTAGGGAGATGGAGGTGAGGGAGAACAGAGGTTCTGCAGAGAGAAGAGAAACTGTGGGTAGAGGCAATTCTGTGATGAGCTGGAGACCTATGACAGGGTAGGTGTCTGGGAGGATATGGAGTGACTCTAGCTGAGACTTCTAGTAGCAGGGGTCATGGGGAGTGTATAGACTCCATCTCTATATTGGACCCTTATTGGAGGAAGGGGAACAACAACCCACCTTCAAAAACTTCAACCCCAAATAAATCCTGCCTACAAGATGTGCAGGTATAAAGATAGAGCAGAGACTGAGGGAATATCCAACCAATGCCTGGCTCAACCTGAGACCGACCTGAGGGGTGTTGGCCAATCCCTGACACTATCAATGATATTCTGCTACACTCAGAGACAGGAGCCTAGCATAACTATTCTCTGAGAGGTTCCACTCATCAATGGATTGATTGAAACAGGTGCAGAGACTCACAGCCAAACATTGGGCAAAGCATAGGGAGTCTTGTGGAAAAGTGGGAGGGTTGATAGAAGGACCTGGAGGTGACAGGAACTCCACTAGAAGACCAACAGAGCCAACTAACCGGAGCCCAGAAGGGCCTGCGGAGACTGAAGCAGCAGCCAAGGACCTAGGTCCCCTATACAGATAAGCAGATGGGTAGCTCAGATTTCATGTGGGTCCCCTATTAAGAGGAGCTGAGGATGTCTCTAACATGGACTCTATAGCCTACTTTTTTATCACTCTCCCCACACCACTAACAGGGTTGCCTTATCAGGACACAAGGGAAGAGGATAAGCTTAGTCCTGATGAGACTTGATGAACTGGGTAGATGGATGGGGCTCCCCTTTTCTGAGGAATAGGGAATGGATAAGAAGAAGAAAGCATGGGAGCAGGAGGAGAGGAGGGAGAGGGTACAGTCAGGATGTAAAGTGAATAAATAAATATAATTTTAAAAGAGACTATTCAAACTTATTAGTTGTAGTGAGCTCAAAGTTTCCAATTTTCATGAGTTGTCAGCCATGTTAGAGGGGTCTTGTGATGATGAAGCTGTCTGAGTAATTTGTGCTTCTGTAACTACTCATCCATACTCCTGCTGAGTTAACTCAGTAACATTCATTGGTTAATTAAATTGTTTTTTGTTGCTAAATTTCCCTTGGTCTGTTGTAAGCTCCCTGTACAGAGTGAGTAGATATCTGTTTACATCTCTCAAGAAATAGTACCACACAACAAAATCAAACACACAAATATTTAAATACACAATATTTTATTAAGTCTATAAGAAATTCATACACTCATATGATGTATTTTGTTTATATTCACTCCTTATTGCTTCTTAATAACTCCTCCCAAATCCACCGACCAGCCCTTATATAGCACTTCTCAATTTAATGCCCTATTTCTTTTTTATTCTGTTGGAGAAAAATAACTCAGGAATTCCAACTTGTGTTTTCCATATACTTGTGATTATCAGGCTATTCATAGGATCTTGTGGATCCGTCAGAGGCCACAATGGTAAAAACTCTACTTCATGGAGGAATCATTAACTGTCAATGACTCCTTTGCTTGAGGTGTGGGCTCTGAGCTCCTAACAGTCCATGCTAGATGCTTACTGGCTTGATGTTGTTCAGCTCCTATGAATTAATGATTGCAGTAATCCTGTCAAGTCAAGAAAAGCATCATTTCACTCCATTCTTCCTTGACTTCTGGCTCCTAATATGTTTCTACCCTCATCTTCTGCAGTGATTCCTGAGCTTGAGGGTACAGTAGTTTGATATAAATATCCCATCTGTGACTGTGAACTCCACAGACACCATTCTGTCAGTTTCTGAGTATTTGCATTAATACTTTAATATATAAAACTCTACTAATGAAGTATGAGAGATCCATTAATATACAGGTATGAAGACATTAATTTAAAATGCAGAGTAATAATATGTCCACTTAGCAGACTAATAGCAATAGGTTCACTTTGAAGACCTCTAAACTCAGAAACCAAGGTCCCTTAACATAGTCTACAGTACCAGGGATGACTGTTTCTTTGATTTATGTACAGGTTTTAATTTCCATCATAAAAAGATTAGATATCCCCATAATATTTGTGTCATTAACCCAATGGCATATATAGAAATGTTGGTAATTATTATGGATTTCAAGATTAACACCTGCATAAAACAATTGATGACATCTTAACTCCAATAGTATGCATAATATCTTACCACAGGATGATAGCTAGCTAACAGGAAAGAAGCTTCCTGTTCCTTACCAACTTAATTCTTCATGTCCTCTGACCAAGGTTTATGATGTCTTCAGAAACTGGTTCTTATCATCAAATACTGGTGGGAAATAAAAAGCAAAGTCAATAGGTGTATTGTTTTTTGAGATCTCTGGGGACCCATGACTAGCAACTCAAGTCAAGATAACCCTCTACCTTGCACTAGGCTCTTTATTTGGCAACCTATGGCTTCTAAGATGAGTATAATTTCCTGACTAGAATAACTGCAATTAACCTTTTTTATATAAATTCAAAACCTTTTAAATGTCTATTTCCAAATGATTCTCTTCAGTATAATAAACTCAATAACCTTTTCAAATAAGTAGAAGTTTCAAACTGTCTAAATCACAAGAATGCTTTGGGTACTGTGAATTAGAGCAGAGTAAATATAAACAAAGGGTGTTTTAAGAATTATCGGAATCCACTGTTATCCTCATGCTGTAATATAGTTATGTAAATATTAAAAATACTAATAAATTAGAGTCAAAGGAGATCCATGAAATGTGTCCTGGAAAATTATACTCTTCTGAGACCCACTTCAAATCCTAGTAAAACTATTCTCGACACATTGAGCAGCAGTGGAACTATTAAACATTTAAAGAGTATCATGATAAAACTTGATAGTCTTTACAAGAATTATAAATTTTGGATTGTATTAAAAACAACATTGTTATCTTTACTTAGTATGTTACTTGATCATGTCTCAGAAGAACAAAATATACTGATTTCAGTGTCAGCTCATTAAGACATGTTCTACTTTTTTGATGGAAGGAATGGTCTCTACACATTTGTGTAATTATACAAAGAAAATTGATGTTTAGATAAATTACCAACCTTTATTTTGTATCACTCACAGAGTGCATGATTTATATACTTAGAATGATAAGATATTGATGAATATATCCAGGCAAAACTGCTGGAATATATGATGTTTTGTTGTAGAAGAGGTGAGGTAATCTTGGCTAAGTGAAAATTGAGCAAGATAGAAATTAAAATTAAGAGGGAAAGATGATATGTTAAGATTTATTTGGTATCTTTCTGACTCTCAAAACTTTAAATTATGCAGCCTTACCAGGCCATAGAGGATGATCATGCATCCAACCTGATGAGACTTGATAGGCTAGGGTCAGATAGAAGGAATTCATCTCATATCATTGGACTAGGGAAGGG
>NW_026596091.1:21734086-21737334 GCF_907164565.1 Psammomys obesus | reverse complement strand
TCCATTATTTCCTCCATTTGTGTTTTCTTTAATTTTTCTAGTTCTATCTTCAGGTCTTGTGTTGTTTTGTTTACTTCCTTCACCTGTCTGCTTGTATTTTCCTCTTTTTCTTTTAGTTCCTTCAACTCTGTCTCTTTTATTTCTTTCAGTGATTTAATTATTTCTTCTCCGAAGGCCACAAACTGTTTGGCTGCATCTTCTCGTATTTCTTCACGGATGGCCCTAATCTGCTTGTCTTTAACTTCCTCCATTTCTTTATGGATAGCCATGATCTGTTTGGTTTTATCTTCCTCTAATTCTTTACGTATTTTATTTGTTTCCTCTATTATCCTCTTCATCAACATAGATGTAAGGTCATCTTCTTGATTTTCTATTATGCTGCATTGTTCAGGTCTGTTCCCCTTGGATGGCTGGGTTCTGGAGATGCCATCTTGCTCTGTCTTTTGTTGGTTGAGCCTTTACGCTGACCTCTACCCATTGGGCTGATTTAGGTGATGGCTGTTAGTTTCTGTGCTTCCTGGAGTCTTGAGGTAGGGAGTATCCCCTTGGCTGGAAGATGATTTTTCCTGAAGGAGGCCTTCTCTGCTTTTTGGTTATGGTCACTGTATGACCAGTGTTTCTCAGGAGTTGCCACTGCTCACCTCAGGTTTATAGCCCTGAGTAGTAGCCATGGTCTATGTTAGGCAGGAGGGGATCTCCTCTTACCCATAGAATTTCTCAAGACAGCTGCCCCACTGCTGGGTTTCTTGTTATAAATTTAGTGTGCTGCTGCTCACTAAATTTCCATGTACAGTCTTCTTGAAGAAACTGCTGATTCCCTATCTGTGGGGTTTTCTCCCAACAGGGAAACTCAGTCTGTTATCCTGGGGGGCACAGTTCTGTCCGGGAAAGTGGGAGGTGCACTCAGCAAGTCTCGGGGCCAGAGACTGATTGCTCAGCTCTGGACCTGGATAATATGCACCTAGGTTGAGTTGTCACCTGGGGGCACTGTTCTGATCTGGAGGCTGGGTGCCCCACTCTGGACCAGAAGCTGTGTGTCTCTGTCTAGGATGGCGGCTGCAGGCACTGCTCTGGTCCAGATGCTTGTGGGTGCAGCCCTCTTGAAGGACCAGGGATTCCCACAGTTTTGACAGTCTAGCTAGGAATAACTGGTTGATCCTTGGCACAATATCTGAGGGTTGCTGTAATGGCTCTCTGGCTTTTGTAGGTCTGAGGATGCAGCTGTGTGTCCCAGTGCCCTAGGGGAACTCAATAATGGCGGCAGAGCACAGCGCTCCTGCCTGCACTAGAGTCTTCCTGAGTCCAGGAAGTGTTTTGGTGCTGGGTGTCCTAAGCTTTAGAGCTGCTGAGCCCCTCCGCTGGGCGTTTCCTCCTGCCAGAGACACTCAGTCTGGTGCCCTGGTGCCCTGGTGCCCACAGTTCTTTCTGAGGCGGCAAATCAGGCGCGTAGGCAGGGCTCCGTGCAGGTGACTGTGTCTGGGCTCTGGGTCCGGGCTTGCTATTGGGGCAGTCGTGGAAACCCGAGTCTTTTCCAGGGGATGTCTGGGTAACCTGAGGTCGGTCCCAATTGTTTCCTGCTCCGTGGGGTTATCTCTCGACTGGGAAATCCAGTCTATGGTGTTGTGGGCCCACAGTTCAGTCTGGGACCGTGACCAGATTGCGCTGGAGTGTACCTCTGGGCTGGTGACCAAGCCCCTGGCAGAACTGGGATCTCTTCTGTGGTTTAGCCGGGTGAGTTAAAGCTGATTGAATCCCCCACAGTGGGGTATCCTCTCACCTGTGAAACACAATCACTTGTGTTTTATGGCCGCAAGTTCTGATTGCTGGTCACTGTGCCAATCCTGCTGTGTTGCTCCTCAGAATGAGAGTCTTCCTGGCACTGCCATCTTGCCTCGCAATTTTTAAAAATAGATAAATTATATATATTTAATTAAATTAAAAGACATTTTAAATTTGCTCCATAGTCCAACCAATTACCATGCATGGAGAGAACCTAGAGCCCCTGCTCAGAGGAAGCCATTACACTGCTCAGTTTCCAAGTGTGTTTCCTAGTAAGGGGGGTAGGGTCTGGCTCTGACCTGAACTCAGTGACTGGCTCTTTGATCACCTCCATTTGGAGGTGAAGCCTTGCCAGGTCATAGAGGAAGATGATGTAGCTAGCCCTGATGAGACCTGATAAGCAAGGGTCAGATAGAAAAGGAGGAGGTCCTCCCCTATTAAGGGACTATGGAAAGGGCATAGGGTAGGGGGAGAAGAGGGAGGGTGGGTGGGACTGTGAGGAGATAAGGGAGGGAGCTGTAGAAGGGTTACAAAGTGAATAAATTGTAATAAATAAATGAATATTTTTCGAAAAAAGAAAATAATGTTCAGTCAGTAGTCATCAAGGAAATACAAATCAAATGGAATCTGAGATTCCATTTTTTTTGGAAATGTCTTATTCATTCATTCACTTTTCATCCCAATATTATTCTCCTCCCTCCTTTCTTCCTAATCCAACCCTCCCTCTCTTCCTTGTATCTCCTGTCTTCTCTCCCTCAGAAAAGGGGAGTTCCCCTGCCTTCCTATTCCAGCACATCAAGACTGAGTACATTCTCTACCACAGTGGCTTGGCAAACCATCCCTAACAGAAGGAAGTGATCAAAAAGCATGTAAAAGAGCCTTTGTTGTAGACATTTTTAGCATCCCTTACTAGGAATCCCACATGAAGACCAGGCTTTCCTTTGGGTACATATGTGTAGGAGCCCTAGGTCTTGTCCATGCATAGTACTTGGCTGTTGTTTCGGTCTTTGCAAGCCTGCCTGGTCACAGGTTAGTTGGCTTTGTTGGTTTTCCTGTGAAGCTCCTATTTCCTCAGGACTTTCCATCCCTTTTCCCACTTTTCCACCCATCAGAATGTCGTTCAAGTGACAGCACATCCTGGTGAGGATTTGGAGGAAGAGGAACACTTCTCCATTGCTGGTGGGAGTGCAAACTTGTACAATTTGGAAATCAATCTGGTACTTTCTCAGAAAATTGTGAATAGCTCTACCTCAAGACCCAGCTATACCATTCCTGGGCATATACCCAAGAGATGCCCCACCGTACAAGGACACTTGCTCAAATATGTTCATATCACCTTTATATATGAAATCTGGAAAAAAACTTAGATTTCCCTCCTCTGAAAGATGGATAAAGCAATTGTGGTATATTTTAATATAGTTGATAATATAATATAATATAATATAATATAATATAATATAATATAATAT